>NW_008795129.1:11309618-11316644 GCF_000699145.1 Aptenodytes forsteri
CCTGCGGTTAGGCGGCCTGGCCGAGCCACTTGCAGCCCCCGTCTCGCTGGCCAGGGTGGTGGGCGGCTGGGCAGGGAATGCCGGTGGCTCCGGGCAGCTGAGTGCCGGGGCAGTGGGAGGCTGCCCGTGCAGGAGGGCCGTGCTGGGGTGGCCACCAGCTGGGAAGGTGGCAGCGCCCTGCAGTGCTGCTCCAGGGTCCCCATACGCCAGGGGAGGCACCGGAGGCGGCATGGGGATTCCTGGCCAGTAGGATGGCGGTGCCCACCCTACTGGGGCATAGGGACCGCCGGGGCCAAAGGGAGGCGGGGGTGGCACGGCCGGCGGGGGCCAGGCCACGGCCGGAGGCGGGAGGCCAGGCACCATGTGAAAAGTACTGGGGGAGCTGGCGCTGGGCGGTGGGGGCAAACCACAGCAGCCCACGGGCTGTGGGCCAAAGCAGGGCCAGGAAGGCACTGGTGGGTAAAGGGCGTAAGCACCGGCAGAGGCTGGCGGGCTCCCAGTGGGGGCCACCCCAGCGGCTGGGGGCACGTTTGGCGCAACAAAAGGCATTGGTGTTGATGGGGGTGGTGGAGCCGTGGCGGGTGCCGGAGCAGAAGCCGGAGCAGCGGGACCTTTGCTGGCAGAAGAAGGGACAGCAGCAGGGCTGGCGGGTTTCTCTGGGCTCTTCTGAGCACCGGCCGCCTCACTGGCGGGGCGCATGGGCGACACCAGGCAGGGGATCTCCGCCAGCTCTGTCGGAGGCTCGGGGACGCTGGGCCACTTGCTGGCCGCTTGCTTCTCTCCATCCTTCCTGCCACCCGGGCTGGGCTGGCGGTGCAGCATGCGGATGCGGTATTCCCGCAGGCTGAGGGCCTTGGGCTTGGCTTCCTTGGGCAGGCCCTCGCTCGGCTCTGCCGCCGGCAGGCTCTGGGGGGGCTCCAGCCCCACGCCTCGCTCCGAGAGAAGAGAGGCAGCCTCTGAGACGCCGCTGCCCTGTCTGACAGCCGGCTGCGCATCCCCCTCACCCTCAGCCTGTTCTGCCGGGCCAGGACGCGCCGCGGCTGGCGGCTCCTCTGCATTCGGTGCAGTCTTCTCTGGAGGCACCACGGTCTCAGCCTTCTCCGGGGCTACGCTCACCATTTCTAGCCCCGGCTCCTTCTGCAGCTCCTGCTGTGCTTTCTCAGGCAGGGAGGCCGCTGCCGTGCTCCGGGGCCTGCCCCGGGGCCGCGGTGCCCGCTCGGCATGCAGCTCCATCTGCCCCTCCTTCCGGGCTTGCTCCAGCTGCCGCGCCAGGAAGTCCGAGACCTGGACGGAGGGACGCGCTGCCCGCCGCCGGCTGGTGGGCGGCTGGCCTGGGGGCTGCCCGGAGCCAGCCGAGCGGAGCCAGTGGGCCACACAGTCCCTGCCTGGCCTGGCCTGCTCGCTTTGGTCCTCCTCTGCTTTCTTTTTCCGACTCTTCCTTGCTCTCTCACGGCCACGTCCCTTCTCAGTGCCCTCACGTTTGCTGCCTGCCGGTGCCTCTGCGCTGCACCGGGAGCTGCTGTCAGGGCTCCAGGCCCTGGGTGCTGCTGTCTCCGGTGGGGATGTGCTCTCTGGGGTAGTGAAGGAGGGCTCCTTCCCAGGTGGTTTCTCCTCCTTTTCCTCCTCCATCCCGTTTTCCTGGGCTGGAGCTCCTGGCAGCTCCTCTCGATCCTCTGGGATTGACTCTCCAGTACCCTCCTCTGCTCCCAGGAGCTGGGGCTCCTGGTCAGGGAAGCTGGGGGCCAGCGGCTGCAGCACAACGGGGATCTCCACACTCTGCCCCTCACCAGGCACAATTTCCAGCAAGACGGGACCGCTGAGGAGCTCCTTGGCCACAGGCTCGGTCTCGGGGTCCAGGCACACAGTGAAAGTGGGCAGGCAGTAGGGGTGCATGGACTTCACCAGCTCACTCAGGGACACGTCACCCGTGTTGATGATGCAGGGGTCTTCACGCTCCTCCAGTGCCGCCCCGGCCCCACTCATGCAAAACTCTGCAGCCTCCATGCTGCTGTCTAACTCCGGGCTCAAGGCAGCCTCCTCCTCCTCTTCCTCCCCGTCGCTGCGCTGTGGCAGGGGCTGCTCTCGGGCCCGGTGCCATCCCAGCTTCCTCTCCACCCTCGGGGTGCTGCAGACTTGCTTCTTCGGCAGTGCTGGGTCCTCGAGGCCGTGAGTGGCACGGTCCCAAGCCAGGTCTGTGTCGGTCTGGGAAGGGGAACCAGAGCGAGTGTCAGCTCCTGGGCTTCAGCTGAGACCCCAGGCACAGCCAACTGTGGGTCTGCTGCAACTCTGCAGCAAAGCCCCTGGGCAGATGAAAAGCTGGGAGGCATTTGACCTCCCCCAGTAAGACACAACAGAGCTGGAAATCCACCATACCTAAAAGGGCATCCACAGCATCCCCAGTCCCACAGCACCCACCAGCCAGGGCAGCCCCTGCTCCCACTGCCACTGGTGCCCTGCAAAGGCATCGCTTCTGGGAGAGGATGCCTGCGCCAGGAGGGTAGGCAGGGGCCAGGGGGCGGCAGCAGCAGGGACACATTTATCCCAGCACCACCCTGACACCGGTCCTTCAGCTTCCCCTGCTCAGCCGCTCACCTTCCCAACCACAGAGACGCTGCTGCTGCTGCTCAGAGGCCTGAGAGCCTTGGGCTGCTCCAGGGCAGGGCTCTCGCACTCCAGCGATGGCCGGGATAAGCTGAGAAACTTCTGAAACTGGAGAGAAGGCAGACAGAGCATGAGGCAGCAGCAGGTTTCTGCTGCCAGAGGAGACAGGCCACCCCTGGCCCTGCAGCAGCCACGCATGTCACCCCGCAGAGCCCGGGAGCAAGCTCAGCCCCGTTTCACCCACGGCACGTGCAGCCCCCCGGTTGGTCATGCACAGGGGGATATGCTGCTTCCCGGAGCCTCCGGCACACCTCTGGCTCTACACCAAGACCCAAGGCAAAGGCATGGCCCCCTGAGCCCACACAGGAGCCCTGGGGATGTCCAGGGCTGGCTCAGCCCTTCTCTCATGTTGCTGGTCACAGGGATTGTCCCAGGACGCTGGGGACCAGGGTCCCACCACCTCGGGGCACCCCCGTGCCAGGACCTGGCAGGAAGGGGCTCGGCAGAGCCCTGCCTGAGCATCGTCCCACCCGTTTTGGGGTTGGGCTGGCTCTGCACCACAACTCACCGAGGGATTCTCTCGCTCCCGAGGCGAGGTCAGCAGTTCTGCGTCCATGATGGTGTCAAAGGGGGACAGGGTCTCGTCGTCCGTGCTGTCCAGAATCTCAGTGATGGCAGTCAGCAGGGACAGCTCGTTCTGTGCATCCAGGCAGGCCTTGCTCTGCTGCAAGGGCAGGGGTGGTCTCAGGGGGCAGCGGGGCACGGCCACAGGACCCAGACATGGGGGATGCTGCTGCCACCCCCACCCATGCCACAGCCAGAGCCAGCCCAGCCGCTGCTTCCCGCACTCGCACACGGGCTCCCACCTCGCTCAGAGAAAGGTCCTCGATGATGGAGATCACAGAGGAGTCAAGATAGTTCTGCATCGTCCCCAGGATCTCTTCGGCCTCCAAGATGGTTTCTGCATCCAGCGACATTAAGTTCAGGTCGTCCTCCTCGAGGGAGAAGCACTGTCGAGGAGCACAGGGAACCAGGTAAACACTTTGCAAATCACCACTACCAGCGCTGATCTCCTCCACAGCGCATGTGGGCTCCCGACAGCCTGCACTGCAAACAGTGGCTAAGCTCCCTGCCACACCCCCAGCACCCCCAAACATGCGGGGGGGGGCAGGCAGGACACGGCCGCGCTGCAGGTCAGAGGATGACACAGGGGACCTTCCTGCCTTGCTTTTCAGGAGAGGTTCTGGCCAGTCCACCCCACTGCACAAAGCCCCGTGCTGCTTTCAGCCTGAGACCCTTCCGATTACCAGGGATGCCTCCACACCGAAAACTCCCGCCCGATTTGCTCCACAGTTACAGGATTGGGAGAGACGAATCAATAAACCCCCAGCAATTCCCAGGCTCTGCCTAACACCACGCATCGCTTGTGCTGGAGAGGGAGGGGAGAGGCAGGCTCCCCCCACCCCACAGACTGTCACGCGCTCCTCCAACTCCGGCTGTCGGCGCTTCAGATAAGCCCAAAAACATTACGAAATTCATAACAAAAGCGCAGGAGTCAGCAACAGGGATGCAGCCGGCTGCCACTGCCAGGGCCCTACCCCGACACCTCTGCTGCAAGAGGACACGGGCTGTGCTCACGATTCAGGACCAAACCGGCTTTGATGCTGTTCTTCCTTCAAATTCCCAGCCCCAAGTCCTTTCCAGACCCCCAGCCAGCTCCAGGGATGTTTGGGTAATGCCAAATAACTTTGGAAAGGTCTTTGCACCGCACTCCACGGTGCCATGCAGCCCAGCACTGCAGGGTGGCCAGGAAAAGCCAGGAAAAGTGAGATGCTGGGCGAGGGCAGGGGCTGCAGCCCCCAGCCGAGCAGAGCCACCAGACACGCAGCCTCTGCCAGGAGCGGAGCAGCAGCGCAGGCGTGTCACCGGCACGAGACAGGACGCAAATTCTTGTTTGCAGATGGGCTTAGGCAGAGATAACGCAGGCAGGGAAGATAAGGGCACCAAGGACGGAGCCTTGGGAGAGCACACCTCCCTCCCAAAGCTGGCAGGGAGCAGGCAGCGAGCCGTCCTTCCCCCGCAGCCACACAGGGAGAATTGGCCGAACCCTGGGGGATGCGCATCTGATGCAGCTCACCTGCGTTTCTTGCAGGTACCACAGCTTGCACAAGCCTGAGCCCATGCAGGACAAAATGCCCCCATCCCTGTACAAGGCCTGCCTATATTTTGAAATCCTCCTCTGGCAAGAGGGAAGCTGCACAGGAGGGAGAACAGGCATTTCACTAAATAGGTATTTGGTGCTGCTATGGCAGCACCAAAGCCACATGCCCAAACCCCAGGTCCCTGGGGCTCTTCAGAGACTTGCCCCCATCAGACAGAGCAGGCACCTCTGGCAGCAGCACAGCCAGGAACCCCGTGCAAGCCCAGAGCACAGACATCCCAGGACTAGGCTGGGAATCAAAGCCAGGACCCCCACAGCAATGCCCCGCATCCACCCATCCCAAATCCCCCCCAGCCTGTTACTGCGTGCCGACACGGCAGCCCCGAAGAGCAAGGGCCTGCAGTGGTTTGGGGCTCAGTGGGTGGCTCGGCAGCCCGGGCACCCTCTCCCAGGGCTCTCTGCCTGTAAGCGGAGCCCACCGGTGACACCGGGGCACCACTCCACCCCGCCGTGCAGATCAGGCTATGGAGCAGTTTTACCACTCAGCATCTCCAGTCCCCTCCCTCAGCCAGCGCTGGCTGCCGGTCAGAGCCCGGCGCAGAGCCCCGCTGGCAGCCATCTATGGCGCAGCCTGGCCGCGATTCCCGGCCAATCCTCCTGGAGATACTGGGAGGAGCGGGGAAGTACACCCAGGCTCACACGCCCAGCACTGTCAAGCGCCGGCGTGCAGCCCTGAGTCAGCGGTGACCGGCAGGCAGAGGCACCCGTGCTGCCAGAGGAGCCAGCGGGAGGGATGTCACTGAGCATCAGCAGCGGAGGGACGCGGGGGCCGGCTCAACCCTGTCTGCTCACGGCACAGGGGGTCTGGGGGATGTCCTCACAGTTGCACGGCTCTGCCCGTCTTGCCACAAGGCTTGCTCTCCCCAAAGGCAGCATCTAATAAGAGGTTTCCAGCTGTGACCGGCGCTGGACGTTTGGAGGGAGGGAAGGAAAATCCTCCCACTCAAACGGCCTCTTCCCGTGGCTCCTGCCCGCAGCCCGGGAGGGAGGGAGGGCAGGCAGGCGATCTCCCAAGCCCTCCTTGACTCCTTTGACTCAGCGCCTCGCAACAAGGAGTCCCGCAGCCGTGAGTCACCGGCGAACAAGGCTGCGTTCCCCCAGGACTCCCTTTGATCCACCTGGGGCCAGGCACCTCCTAGAGCCCTCCCCACTTGTGCGTCGGGGCGGGGGTACGAACCAGCCCAGCCTGCTCCCACGTCCCCGACCGCTCTCCTCCCTGCCAGAGACCACTGTCCCCCCATAGCTCAGGGGGGACACCCTCCGTGCCCTCCCAGCTCCCTGCGTTTGTTTTACACTCGGCAGCGCAGCAGGGAAGAGGCCGCGGGTCATGGGGACGTTCAAGGACAGGCTTGGGCTCAGGCCGCACCATGCCCAAGCAGCCGGCGCTGCCGGGGAGAAGGGAGGATGCCCGCAGCGCCAGAGCGAGCTTCAGGCACACGGGGAGCCGGGATTTGAGCCAACAGCTTGAGACAGAGACAGCTTGAGCGCGGCCACCAGCTCCTGCAGCACCCAACCAGAGCAGGGGACGCTGCGCTCGCTGCTGTGGTACCCAGGAGGCACAACCGAGGCCTCCGCAGGCAGCCGCCCATCCGAGCCACGCTGGCGACGCGCGACACGTGTGCCCAGCGTGCCGGGGCTACGCCCCAAGCAGAGGGCGGCCACCCTCCCCGCGCTGGCCATAGACAGGCTGCCAAGGCAGCTCTCACCTCACTGGGGCTGCCAGCAAGGGCGCGGGGCTGCAGCCTGCCAGGGGCAAGCCTGGGAAGTCAGGGGGCTCCAGCCGGCCGGCGCGGCACCGGCAGAGGATGCTCCGTGGATTCCTCAGCCACTTTTGGGAAGCATCAGGCTGGAACACACCTCTCTTCCCCAAACGCAGACCGCTCCCTCCACATCAGGGAGAGGCGAGACGGGCTCGACCTCCCCCTGCCTGGGCTCAGGGTGGGGGGGTCTCCCCTGGCAGCCCCCGGGGCAGCCCCCCGGCCAGGCAGGAGCACCCTGGAAGGGGCAGAAGCGTGGGGCTCCCTGAAATCCCAACCAATGCACAGAACAGGTGCCCCCAGGTCGCACTCAGGAGTGCTGCAGCCCCGCGCCCCCCTTCAGACAGCAGCGCACCCACACCCAGCGCCCCAGCCCAGCACCGGCAGGGTCCCACCGGGACCGGTGACACCGGCGGTAGCAGGGACGCTGCCCACGGGAGGCAGCAC
>NW_008795129.1:11317256-11320313 GCF_000699145.1 Aptenodytes forsteri
CGGGGGCGGAGCTGCTGCGGGAGCGGCGCCCGGCCGGGGCTCGCCGTCCCCCGGCTGTGAGCCCGCCCTGCGCCGGGGAGGTGCCTTTGCAGCAACGCGAGTGGTGCTTCATCGAGCCAAACCTCGCGTGGGGTGGATGGGGGTGGCGCGCACGTGTGGTGGGCGAGGGGGAACGGAAAAAAATTATCGGGGTGAGAGGCAGGGTGGGCACCGTGAGCTGCCCTGCAGCCACCGGGCACGGCCGCGGGGCAGGACCGGGTACCAGGTAGCAGCCTGTGCGTGGGCTTGTGCAGCTCTCCGGAGCCGGCGGGCAGAGAACTGCCTGGAGGACGCAAGGGGTGGGAGGAAACCGAACTGGGCTCGTCTGACACAGCTGCGGTCCAGCCCAGCTGCCCGGGAAGGGGCAGGGGATGCTGGTGCGCACGTCTCTTGGGCCGGCTCTGTTCTGGTACCCCCTGTTCAGTAAACCCAGAATCCCTCTAGGTGCTGTAACCTCCTGTGGCTCTTCTTCCGCCTCCCCGACGGCAGGATCGTCTCGTGGGGTGCAGGGATGGGCTCACAGCGGCACAAGTGCAGTATGGACATGCTGGTAGGAGCTCTGCAGCGCAGGATTCACCTGGCTAATTGTCCTGGCCTCTCCATCAGCCCCTGGGGGCACAGACCTGCCCAGGCCAAGTTCCCTTGGGGATCCACAGGATAGAACCGCTTTGTTCAGCCTTGCGTGCCTTGTCACTGAGCCGGGGCACGTCTGACATGCGGAGCCTCATCCTGCTGCTCTCCTTCCTTCCACCCCTGCCACGAGGGACTTCCATCTGCAATCACTCGTCCCACGTCACCTCCTGCCTCACAGGGGCTGCTTCTCCCTAGCAACAAACAGGCTTTCGTCTAGGGTAGATGCTCCCCTCCTCCTCCTCCAAGAAGCCCGTAGCACCTTCCAAGCCTCTCACTGACGCCCTTGTCTGGCCAAAATGCCAGTTGAGCAGCAGCCAGATCCTCTTCCAGGGCCGTGGACCCATGCATAAGCATTGGAGAGTGCCCACTGGGTCACGCACACGTGTTGGTAAGGGGGGATGTGAACACACCCCTGGGGTGCCAGGCGCGGGAGGTTGTGTTGGTTGTAACAACAGGCTCCTCGGGCCAGTGCTCACCCCTGGCACTGCAGAGGGAGCAGGGAAGCCTGGGCAAACGCTCCAGGCTCCATCTGCGATCCAGGAGTGGTTGCCCCTCTGAAAGACACTTTGCTCCTCCTGAGCTCAACATGTCCAAAGCAAGGAACAAGTCACTTTGGAAAAGCCCGTGTCTCTCCACTGGCCTGAGGAGAAGCCAGCCATGACCTGGCACCCAGGGACCTGCCGACAGGGATGCGGAGCAATGTTGCCCTCGGAGCCCTGCAGCTTTCCTCCTCCTGCTCCGAACCCTCCTTCTCCCTGGGGCGCGTCCATGGCGTGCGGTGACCTGTGTAATCACCTTGTTTCTGCATGTAGCAGGACCCCGTGGCACTGCGAGGCCGATCCCCCACAGAGCAAGCCTAGCCTGATGCAGGTCCTGCACGTGGGACCATACCCCCTGGCACATGGGGTCCCTGGGGCAAAACCCACGTGCAGGTACCTCCCTCCCCCAGTATGACCCACAGCAGGGGTGCTGTCCCAGCACCGGGGCAGCACCAGGCCCTCCTGCTGGTTTACAAGGAAAAACAAACAACAGGCAGAAAGGAAAATGCACATACTGCATCCCAGCTCCGCAGCTCCCCTCCCTCCTCGCGTGGTGATGGCGTCCCTGGCCAGGCACAGCCTGTGAATAGCCCATCCTGATGCTGCCCGGTGCCACCCAGGCTCAGCCTGTGCAGCATCCAGAGCGGACAGCTTGCTCGGGGCTAATGGGAACAGACTGCAAAGGAGAGCTCAAACCCATGTGACGCTTAAAGGACACTCAGTGAAGAGGAATGCGAATCCCACCCGGGCAGGAGCAGATGGGCTGGCGTCAGCCCTTCAGCGGGGAGAGGGGGCCCGGGCTCCCCCGGGCAGTTTGCTCTGCCCAGGCTGCTGCTCCCGCCCTGGGGCTGGGGCTGCATCTTCACAGGGCGGCAGAGGGACGGACGGCACCTGCCCTCGCAGACGGGGCCCCCGCAGCTGGGGTGTCGCTTGCCCTGCGGTGCATGGGGGAGGTTTTGGGAAATGGCCCTGCCAGCAGCAGGTGTGCAGGGTCCTGCACAGCTGTGCATCCGTGGGGCTGGAGGAGGATCCCTCGCGGGGCTCCTCTTGCAGGGGCGATGCTCGTGGGGCAGATGACCCCCAGGAGACCCTGGAGGGATGCGGTCATATCCCTGCACAGCACAGGGCGCAGCACAGATCCCAGCAGCTCCCCTGCCTCCTGCCTGGCAGCCCCTGCCATCTCTGCACAAGGTGCAGCAACACCAGCCATGACCTCCCCGAGGTGTGCTACGCGCTGCTGCAAACCCTCTTCCTTCCTGCCCCCCGGCTCTGCGGCTGCCTGGCCCCTTCCCTCCCACTCACCCTCCTCCAGCCTCCCTGGGCTGCCTTCTCCCGGTCCCCTGGGGCTGGCAGCCGCCCACGGTGCCCCAGGCTGGGGGACTGCCAGGGTCCCAAACAGCACCGGCCTCGTGCAGCGCCATGCTGAACAGTCACGGCGACCCCGTCTTGTTCCCCCGGCCTCCCGGGTGGCAATCGCCACCAGCTGCCCTGGGACCCGGATCTCGGCCACGTGCCGTCGGGGTCCAGGTTTGGATGGGTGGGTTCATCTGCTCCCCTGGAGGCGGGTGCCCGTGCTCTCGTCCCTCCGCGGTTCCTTCCCCGCCTCTGGGGGAGGGCAGCCGGGGCCGGGAGGCTGCTGGCCCCCTGCCGGGAGCTGCAGCCTGGGGCCTCTGCAGGGCCCCGGGGAAAGGCGCCGAGCTCCCCCGGGCCGGAGGGAGCCTGGAGGAGAGGCTCAGCCCCGCGCCACCTCCCCGGGGAGGACAAGCCCCCGGGGTTACACAGCCCGTGGCCCTGAGAGCCCTCACCCACGGGTGTTTTGGCGGCAGCACTCCCCCCGTGGGGTCCC
>NW_008795129.1:11320926-11322615 GCF_000699145.1 Aptenodytes forsteri
GGGTCCCCACGGCATTGGGGCTGGGATCCGGTTATGGGACGGGGGCCCCGATGGTATTGACGCTGGGGTCCGGCTATGGGGCTGAGGTCCCCACGGCGTTGGCATTGGGGTCTGGTTATGGGCTTGGGTCCCCAAAGCATGGGGACTGGGGTCTGGCTATGGGGCTGGGATCCCCGCTGCACTGATGCTGGTGTCTGGCTGTGGGGCTGGGTCCCCACGGTGTTGGTGCCGGGGACTGGCTGGGGGGGGGGGGGGCGCGGCGTGGTGCGTGGGATGGTGCCAGGGTCCCTGTGGCATGGCTGCTGGGGTCTGGCTATGGGGCTGGGCCCCCAGGGCATGGCTGCTGGGAGCTGGCTATGGGGCTGGGGTCTCATCAGCGTGGGTGCTGTGGTTTGGCCGTGGGGCTGGGGTCCCCACGGTGTTGGTGCTGGGGTCCAGCTATGGAGCGGGGGTCAGCAAGGTGCAGGGACTAGGGTCTCAGCACTATGGCGTGGCCACTGGGTCCAGCCATGGGGACGGGGTCCCCATGGTATGGCTGCTCCGGTCCAGCTGTAGGGCTGGAGTCCCCAGGGCACGGGTGCTAGGGTCTGGCTGTGGAGCTGGGGTCCCCATGGCGTGGATGCTGAGGTCCGCTCGTGGGGCCGGTGTCCCACGGCATGGGGCGGCATGGGTGTGGGTGCCAGCCCCGGGACTGGGACCCGGCAGGCAGGGTGCCGCAGGGGCGTTGGGCAGGAGTGCGGGTGGCACTGTGAGGGGTGACCCCGAAGCAGCGCCTGTGGCCGGGGCAATAGCTCTGTGGGGTGCCCCTGTTCCCCACGTGGGTGTGGGGCACAGGGTCCCTGGAGGGGCTTGGCCATGCTGCCAGTGGGTGTGGGTGCTGGGTGTCCCCCCACCATGGCCGTTGTGGGGTGCCTGCTGAGGGGTTCCTTCCCCATCCTGGTCCCTGTGGGCTGGCAGGGCTGCTGGGGTACCCTGGGGTGTGTGATGAGTTGGTGAGGTCTCAGCACCCGGCAGGGTGCTCCCACAGGGGGATGCTCACCCGGATGCCTGGGGTCTGGGGCAGGTTTGGGGCAGCTGGCCCGGCCGTGTCGCCCGCTGCTGTGTGCAGGACATTGCCGTGCTGGGAGCAAGGCAGGGCAGGGGTCCCGGAGGGCCGCCGGAGCCTGCTCCGGCACCAGGTCCCGGTGGCGGAAGGGGGGAGCCCTGCCCAGGGGTGCCTGGGGGCCCTGGAGATAGGGTTCTGCCGTTTCCTTGGGCAGCCAGCACTTGAGGTCCCTATGGGGGGACAGTGGGGACGCTCTTCGGCCCAGCTCCCGCGATGGCTTTCCGGTGCCTCCGCGGTCCTGAGGGAGCCTCCCGCCAGGCCAGGACCCCCACGCTGGGGGGCTGCGGGGGGCAGCAGGGCGTTGCAATGGCAAGGCCCCTGTGCATCCCCTGGGGCTGCCTCCGCCGAGGGGTTTGCAGCTGGATCCCCGGTGCGGGGAAGAGGGGTGCCCCTGCGTGGCAGCCCCCCGCCCCTGCGCTGCCTGCGCCTCTCCGCCGTGTTTCCATGAAGGCAGGCGGCCCCTTCCCCCATCCTCCTCCTCCATCTCCCACTGGAAGCTGCCAGAGCGCTGCTTCCTCAAGCAGAAAGTCACGTGAACCTCCCTGCGAGCCAGGCCGAGCAGCCACAGCACCAGCCCCGGCAGA
>NW_008795129.1:11322833-11325553 GCF_000699145.1 Aptenodytes forsteri
CTCCCCGACACCCCCCCCCCAGCCCTTGGCGGGGTCCCGCCTTGGCGGGGGCGAAGGCAGAGCGGTGGCTAACGGCGGGGCCCCGGCACGTCCCCCTGGCCCCATGCCACCGGGAATCGGGAATCCCGCCGGGGCTGGGTGGCACATCCAGAGCCTGCGCCCCCCTCCCCCTTCCCCTCCCTGGACTGTTTATCGGAATATAGAAAAAACAAGCTCTGCCGCTGGCCTCCCGCCAGCCAGAAACATTTAATGAGCCGCTCTGCCCAGGCTGCTCTTCGGGGCTGCGTTAACTTGGAGGAGTTTCCTGCCTGGGAGCTGCCGCCGGGGGGGTCTCGGCCGCCCCCCTTCGAAATCATGCCCCCCCGGGGGGGTGATGCGCTCCCTGCCATCCCTGGGGGTGCATCCTGCCCCGCTGCAGCTCCTCTTGCACCCCCCCAGGGATGTTTCCCTGCTCCTCACCCCCCTCTGCAAGAGCTTTGGGGCATGGGGGTGCTGCTCAGCTGGGAACCTGCTGCCGTCCTTGTGCCTGAGGACAGCTGGGAGCTGCTGGGGTCAGTGGAGGGCTGGGGGCAGGGGGGGGCTTCAGCCCCCAGCCCAGAAATGGAGATGTGAGCAGGGAGAGCGTGCCAGGCTCAGAGTGGAGCCAGCAGAGGCCGGGGCGGCATCACCCAGTGCTGGTGCCGGTGCTGCCGTCCCCGGGGCCGCTCGGAGCAGGGCTGGCAGCCTGGCCGCTCGGCTCAGTCCTTTGCACCGGGCAGGTCTTGGCATCCAGACCTCGGGGTCCTGACCTCCGGGGGCACTGCTCTCCCAGCATGCTCCGTGCTTTCTTTTTAAATTATTTTTATTGCTATCATTATTTTTTCCCCTGTAGTGATGGTGTCAGTGCAGAGAGGGGGAGAAGGAGAGCAGAGCTGTGCTCCCTCCCTGCAGGGCTGGCTCCGGCTCTGGCTTCATGGCAGGGAAGCGACGTTCCTGAGGTCAACACCTTCCCTGGGACGCCTTGCAGGGAGCCTGCCTGTGCACCCCTCTGGCAGGAGGGAGGACTTCCCGACCCACGGGTTTTGGGTCCCTGGATGGATGTGCCCGGCTGGGGGACAGCCTGTTGCCATTTCCCTCCCTTCTGCCAAGCTGGTGCCATGTGTCCCCCACCGTCACCAGGCCGAGCTGTGCCACGTGCCTCCTGCGACAGATGCGCTGGGAGAGGGACAGCAGCGTGCAGGGAGCGGGCTGAGCGCTGCGGCGGGGGGGTCAGGCAGCCAACAAGCGTGGGCTCTGGCTCCGAAACACCCCCCCAGGGCTGCCTGGCACCTTGGGGTGCACCTGGGCATGCTGGGGGGAGGGAGCAGCGGGGGTCCCAAGACCTCCTCCTGCACGGCTGCGTGCTCTTGCCCAGGCTCTCTTCTTGTTGCTGGCGATGCTTGGACAGAAGACGCCGTTCGCTCCGTCCCCCTCTGTGCAGCGAAGCGCCTGCCCGGCAGATGCCACGTGTGCCACGTTGTCTGCCTGCGCCCGGCATGCTCCGGCGAAGGCAGGATGGGGTCACGGCTACCCAGTGCTTGTTGAGGTGGTTCCTCGGGGTTTTGGGTGCTGGCGTGAGGCTGGACACATCGCAGCCCCATCACAGTGCTCCTTGGGGCCGGTACGAGCTCACCCTGCTGCCAGCTCGGCTTTGCGTGGAGAAAAGTGGATGGGTTAGTGCTGTACCAGCAGGCTCGGCGCTGGGTGTCTGTGCTGGGCTCCAAGTTTACTCCAGAAATGGTGTTGTCTGCTCAACACAAAGCTGCTGTGAAAGCTGCTCCCTTGGGGAGTGGGTGGGTGCCGGCCAGCAGGATGGGACCCCTGGGGCAGGGAGGTGTCCCTGCAACACAGGAGCGCTTGTGGCCAGCAGTGCACTAGCTGGGTGGCTACGTGCCCCCAGGCAGGGCAGGAGTGGCAGCAGCCCAGGCATCCCCTGCCTGTCCCACACGTGTACAGCTCACTCGATTCATGCCACCCTCTCCTCCCCCCTCTGCTGTGGGATTCCCCAGCCACATCCGTGTTGCTTGTACACACGAGGTGCCGGGCTGCATGGCGTGCCGGGAGCACGACGGCTGCCAGTGCGTCCTGGGGCATGCTGCACCGCTGGCACAGCCTGTGAGAGCCCCCAGCTCCCTGCGGGGTGCCGTTGTGCACGGTGTGGGTGCACCCCTTCTTTACCTCGTGCTCGGGGAGCAGCGGGTGTCGGGGTGGCTGGGCTGGGTGCCCCCTCCCCGGGGCAGCAGTGGGTGCAGGCAGGATGGGGCTGGGTGACCGTTATCGGCCTGCCTGCAGGCTGAGGCTGTGGTTTCCTGCCAGTGCTGGGGGGGGGAGGGTGCTGGGGAGCCGGCAGGGCTGCCAGGGGGCTGCCGGGCCCCACCTGGAGCGGGGATGATGGCATCCGTCCGCCCGGGACCCCCAGCCCCTGTCCCGGGGGCTCTGCTGGGCAGGGATGGGGTGGCCACAGCGGGGGTCATGCTGGCAAGTTTTTGGGAGGTTCGCTGCAGTGTGCTCACGGGGAGCGCAGGCTGTGCACCAGAGCGGGGTGTCCCCCTTGGGCAGGGGTGCCGGTGGGTGCCGGGAGGGATGGGACCCCCCCAGAGCTGTCAGACCAGCCCCCCGTCGCCGTTCGCTCCCTTAATAATGCCCTCACCCCTCTGTGGCCGCTTTGCTTTGCCTTGCAGGACCCCCAGGCAGGAGGCAGG
>NW_008795129.1:11328559-11334095 GCF_000699145.1 Aptenodytes forsteri
GGCCTTGTGGGGTGTAGCTCCCGCCCCTCCTTTGTAGGGTCTTGCTTTGCCCCTGGCTTTGCAGGACCCCCAGGCAGGTCCCAGAGGTCGCCCTGCACCAGGGTGACAGTGCCTGCCCCCCGGGATGGCCCCGTGGTGCGGAGGTGGTAAGCCGGGAACAGCAGCCCCAGCCCCCCTCCTACGCGCCGAGGGGCTGGTGCTGAGAGTGCAGCCAGGTTTCTGCAGCGCAGCTCAGGTGGAGCTGCCGCCTGAGCCAGGCGGGGACGCCAGTGGTGCTGGGGACGGCAATGGGCAGGGCTGGCGGGGTGGCAGCCCCCAACAGGGTGTGCAGCCCCCCACAGTGGGGGCAGCTCCCACGCCCCCCCGCTCTGGAGCAGCCGGGTGCGCCGACCTCTGCTCTGCCACATGCATCCTCCTCTGGCCAGGGTCGTGCACAGCCCCGGAGGCTCCCCTCCAGGGCAGAGGCTGCCCCTGCCCACTGGAGGCAGCTGCCCTCCCTCCCTCCCTTCCCTCCCTCCCCTGCAGGGTGGTGGGTGCGAGCTCTTGCCCGCCCTGGCTCTTGCCTCCCTGCTGATGGGAGCAGATGGCAGCACGCCTCGTCACAGGCACGCAGCTCCACCGGGCACGGGGCAGGCCCAGGCGCCCCGACCTGCCTGCACCGACCGGCCCAGGGTGAGCCTGGGGCAGCTGCGGGCAGGGGCAGGCAGGAGCATGGCAGCAGGAGCTCTCTCCCCCCTGGGGACGGTAGTGCTGATGCGGCAGCGTGGAGCTGCTGGAGGAGCCCGGCATGGGGCAGCGGTGCCTGGGGTCAGGAGTGGGGGTGCTACCTGGGCACGGGCGGTACCAGGCTGCCAAAAATCCTTGTGGAGGGGCATTTCCATGCTGAGGCTGGGGAGATGCCGTCACGCTCCTCCCAGCTTGGCGGCCCCTGCCAAATCCTCTGGGCAGCCACAGCGTGCCGAGGCGCCCTGCCTGCTGCCAGCGCGTGCGCGGCAGGAGGCTGGGACCGGTGGCGAGGTCCCCCCTGAACCCCGGGCTGCCCCTGAGCGGGGTGGATGGGGCTGGATGTCCACTCCCGGCAGGTGCTGGACCCAGAGCCAGGGGAGCGGCCATCCCCATCCCGTCGTGGCTGTGTCCCTGCTTGGCCTAGCTGGCAGGGAGGAGGTGGCCGCTAACAGGAAGGACACGCATGTTAGCAACAAAAACACGGCAGCGAGAGGAAGCAGAAGCGATGCATTATTGATGGAGCTATTTGATGCTGCTATATTCGGAGAGCCGCTCCAGAGCGCTCGGCAGCACTGTGGGGGGGGTGGCAGGGGGGGTGGGCTCTGCCAGCGGAGACATACCTGCTTCGAGTCAACCACGTGCAGCCATGGCCCCGGGAGATGTCCCCTGCCTTCTGCTGGAGGGCTTCCAACACGGGAGGGCACGGTGACATGTGGGTACCCGGGGGGGCACGCCAGCCCTGTGCTTATCCCTGGAGTGTGGAGGTTTGATGGGTGGCAGCTCCCAGCCGTGCAGATGTCTGGGGATGCTGGGGGTCTTGCTGCGGTTCGGGAGGCAGAGGGGAGGGGATGGAGGAGGAGGAGAAGCAGGCTAGGGACCAGTGTGCTTTCCCAGCTGGAGCTCCGGGGCTGGGTGTCAAGGGCCGTCAGAAGGGGGGCTGTGCCTTGGTTTCCCTTTTAAGCAGCAGTGCCTGCTCCTTGTGGGGGTGAACGTCTTTTCGAGGGACAGTGGGCAGATGCAGGATGCTGGGGCTTTGCAGCCATGCTGCATGTCACCCCTCCCCGCTGTGGGATCCCAGGCCTGGCCGGGCTGCAGGGACCAGCCCCAGGCCAGGAAAGGGGCTGTAAAACGAACCATTCTTGTAACATGAGAGAATCCACCTGGAGTCTCCGGAGCTGTAAAACCCTGCGGCTCTGGCAGGCTGGCCCCAGGCTGCTGCCAGAGGGGCCAGGGCTCGCTGCTGCGGGTGGCCATGCTGGGGCCGAGTTCTTGCAGGATGCACGTTGCGATGTCTCAAGGACAGCACGGGAACACTGCGGGGCATTTCTCTGGTGCTGGTGCCATGGGGAAACCCCTTGCCAGCAGGACCTGCCAAAGCCTGTCTGCAGACTGCGCCTTCCCCTCGGAGCCTGCGGCCAGCTGGGCAGCGCTGCGGCTGACCCACCGTGCCGGAGCAAGGCATGATGCGAGGGTGGACACCCCGTATGGACCCCATGCACTTTGGGGTCCTGCACCCTCCTATAATCTTTCTCCACCTCCTCTTGTTTTGGAGGAGGTGGGCACAGATGCATGCACTTGGTTGCTGCTTGTCCAGTGCTCGTGTAGTCAGATCTTCTTCTCCATCCCCTGCGGATGCTCAAGATGTGACCCCGTAACTTCCCACCCTGCCCTGGCAGCCAGCTTTTCCCCCAGCCCCTGGGCTTTCCTCCTGCCTCTGGGTGTCTGGAAGTGGTTCTGGTTTTGAAGGGTTAATCCCAGGAGCCCCCAGGATCTGCCGCCTGCCCAGCATGACTCACTGTTGAGTTTCCAGCCTCCCCCAAGCCTCTCTCCCAGGGAGAGATGGAGCCATGCCTTCTCCAGCCAAAAAAGAGGGCCCCTCCTGCCCCAGACCCCCCCCCTTGATCTGGGCGTGCATTGCTTTAGGGGAGAGAGAAACCCTTCCTTGAGAAACAGGGAAGCAAAGCGTATTTCTGTTTGAAAGGTGGTAGGATTGCTGGGGGATGGCTGTTGTCTTCCTGAAAGGGGGACTCTGGGGTGCATGCCGTGCTGCACCGCTGCAGGCTGTGTCTGCGTGCATGCGACAGTGCCCTGGTCTTGTCGCTATTTGGACAAGTCCATTGGGGGGGGATGGCTGTTGTCTTCCTGAAAGGGGGACTCTGGGGTGCATGCCGTGCTGCACCGCTGCAGGCTGTGTCTGTGTGCATGCGACAGTGCCCTGGTCTCGTCGCTATTTGGACAAGTCCAGGAGGTTTGGAAGTGCCAGGCCAGTCTGTCCCCCTGTGCAGGCTGTGCCATTTGCAGAGCTAGCAGATTTTTATTATTATTTTTTATGTAAGCATGCGTCTGCGTCCCTGCTCTACGCCTGCGCCTGCTGGGGCCCCGGCCGGGCGTCAGTGCAAGTGTGCCCTGCCTCTACTGCCCTGCTCGCCTGGGATCCCTCATGCGCGCTCTGCAGGCACACCGAGCCCCAGCCGCGGGGATCAGAGAGACCCGGGCATCCCCCGGCTGCCGTCGTCCCCACTGGTCTCTTCCCATCCGCCTGTCCAGGATGCATCCCTGTGATCACTCCTGCTCCCAGGCTGCTGCCAGTTCCCTGGCCGAGACCTGTACCGGGTGTCAGAGCAGGGCTGGGCTTTGGGGAGCCCGGGCAAACGTGGGACCCTTGCTAGGGGGAGAGTGGAGGCTGGGACTGGGGAGATGCAGTGCCCCATCACGAAAACCTGGGGAGCTGGAATTGCCCTCCACTCCCCCCGCACTGCGGGCGTGAGTATGTCGCGAGGAAGGGGCTCCCCCCACCACTGTCGCCGCCACACACGCTTCCCAGCTGCATCCCAGCCCTTCTGCTCTCCATCCAGCATCTATTTAATTATTAACTCGGCTATAACCATAAACAGCTGGGGCTGCTGCAGCCACGTGGACCAGTCCACCACTGTCGTCAGAGCCGAGCAGGGACACGTGAGCAGTCCCGGAGGGCTGTTGAGCCCTGGGATAAATTGCTTGGGGCATGTTTGCCATGGATGCGCTGGGCTGTGGAGCCTGGGTGGTGGGGGCTCCTCTCTGATGCCCCTGGCCATGGCACCGGCACCAGGAGTTCCTGGTACAGGGGCAAAATGCCCCTTTTCGCAGTGTTTTGCAGTATTTTGCAGTAACAGCGCAGTGTTGAGTGCTGGTGGCTGGCTGTGCCTCATGCATCCTTGAGCCCTGGAGTGGGAACGGGGCACGGGCGGGCTGTATTTAATGGCCTGTCTTGACCAGGAGGGCTGTGCCATCTCGTAGCTGTCACCGGCGTTACGGCCGGTGTGGTTTATTGGCCTAACGATGGCAGGTGGCAGCCTGCCCCTGCCGCATCTCGCTTGGTGCCACACAGATGCGGGCTGGCAGGGGGACGGGCAGCGATGGGGCAGCATGTCGGGGCACTCGCAGCATCCCCCGTGCCCAGTTCCCATGGCACCGACAGCATGGGTACCTCCAGCTGTGCGTGCCTTTTGCAGAACGGGGTTTCACCAAGGTTTTTGGGTTTACAGTGAGTTTTTCTCTTTGTTTATCTGGGTTTTACGACGAGTTTTGCTCTGTTTATCCACGTGCCCCTGGAAAGTGGTGCTCACTGCAGGTTACCCTGCGAGGGGAAGGGGAAATTAGGTATGATGGTGTGATGGGGACCAGTGTGGAGATGGGGACCAGCGTGGAGATGGAGCCTCGCTCGGCCAAGGGGCGCGGGGGACAGGAGCGGGGGGACGCTTCTGCAGAGCCGCTCCTGCCTGTCCCTCTTCAGCGCTGGTCCCAGCCAGCAGCATGCCGGGTTGGGGAGCAGGGGGCTGCCCCCAGTCCTCAGGTGCAGGGCTTTAGGGGTGCACGGGCACGGAGGGGAGGACACCCCCGAAACCTCATGGCTGAGGTTTTGTGCCCACCATGCGTGCACTGTCAGGGGGACGAGCATGCTCGGCAGGACCCAGCCGGTTGTGCCTGCGTTACCCCACGGCTGCTGTTTCGGGGAGGGGACGAGGCGCGGGCCCGGCCGTGCAAGTGAGGGGGTGTGGGAAGGTGTGCGTGCCCCGGGCGTGGGCGCACACCTGGCCGGGGGTGTGCCGGGAGGCGTTTGGGGAAACGTGCAAGCGCATGCTGGCTTGTGAGCGTGCATATAAGCCCGTGTGTGCAGGTGACGTGCACCAATGTGTGTGTGTGTGCCCGCGACAGCCCTGCGTGCTGAGCCCGGCTCTGCGACACGGAACAGGGAGCTCTTGGGGCTTGACGGGGGAACCCGGGCTGGGCTCAGGGGGGATCCAGGCTGGGCTCTGGGGTCCCGGCTCGGGTCCCTGCTGCCCGCAGGATCGCCGGCTGGGTTGGGAGCGTAGGTCTGTGTCGGTCTGATTTGCCAGGGCAGAGAGCAGGAGCTTGCAAGGGGCAGGTATGGGCAAGGGAGGAATGGAAAAAATGGTTTTTTTTGTGGCGGAAATTTTCATAATGGAAATTTTTGTAAAAACTCCTAATTGGAAGAGGTTGGAATTTTGTCAAGGAAAGGAGACCTTTTGGGTCTGCTGGCAGTTGCAAAGCAACTCATTTTATTTTTAATACACGCTCCCAGGTGAAACGGTTGTATTTTTTTTCCTCGCCAGAAGCTGGGGGAAAGGGAAACAAGTTTCCGAAAGAAAAATCCTGAAAAACTTCAAAGAAACCCCAAACCAAACTAAAGAAAAAGTGTATTTTTATTGAAACTTTCGCAGGGGGAGGAAACCTTTCCCCGGCTGGTGCCGAGTTCCTCAGCGGGACCCGGCTCCTGCATCCCGCATCCCGGGGAGCGCTGGTAGGGGAG
>NW_008795129.1:11334124-11334628 GCF_000699145.1 Aptenodytes forsteri
CCCGGCTCGGGTCCCTGCTGCCCGCAGGATCGCCATCTGGGTTGGGAGCGTAGGTCTGTGTCGGTCTGATTTGCCAGGGCAGAGAGCAGGAGCTTGCAAGGGGCAGGTATGGGCAAGGGAGGAATGGAAAAAATGGTTTTTTTTGTGGCGGAAATTTTCATAATGGAAATTTTTGTAAAAACTCCTAATTGGAAGAGGTTGGAATTTTGTCAAGGAAAGGAGACCTTTTGGGTCTGCTGGCAGTTGCAAAGCAACTCATTTTATTTTTAATACACGCTCCCAGGTGAAACGGTTGTATTTTTTTTCCTCGCCAGAAAGCTGGGGGAAGGGAAACAAGTTTCCGAAAGAAAAATCCTGAAAAACTTCAAAGAAACCCCAAACCAAAAAAAGTGTATTTTTATTGAAACTTTCGCAGGGGGAGGAAACCTTTCCCCTTTCCCCGCCGAGTTCCTCAGCGGGACCCGGCTCCTGCATCCCGCATCCCGGGGAGCGCTGGTAGGGGAG
>NW_008795129.1:11334987-11338921 GCF_000699145.1 Aptenodytes forsteri
CCGCCGCGGTGCCCCGGGGGCCGTGGGGCCAGTGCCCGGCTCCGGGGGCTGCACGCCCGCCTCCTCTCCCTGCCTGCTGCAACTTCATCCTTGCCCGCGGCTCAGAGGGTCCTGCCAGCCTCCCACGGGTGCCTCAAAGGGAATAAAAGGTCCAAGGGGTGCAAACGCAGGGGGGCCATGCACCTTCTCGCAGGAGCTGCCCTGCCAGGGGAGGTCCAGGCTCGGGGGGCCGTGGATGCAGGGGGCTCATCCTCCCTGGCAGACAAAGCCCAGGGCAGCTGGAGTGGGGGGCCGGGCTGGGGGTGGGCACAGCATTCTTGGGGCCAGGGAGAACTCAGCGCTGCAGCTCCAGCATGCGTGCCAGGACTGCGGAGGGGTGTCTTATCCGGGGGGGTGGTTTCCCCTGAAGTCCCCCCCAGGAGAGCGTGCTGTGGCAGGCTGCCCTGATCTCAGGTGGCTGTCTGGGCTCTGACTTCCAGTGGTTCCCGCCAGCCCGCCCGCCTGCCCGGGATGGGCGATAAGATAAGTCCCGCTGCCGGGGCTTCCTCGGCTCGGGCAGCTCCTGATCCCCTTGCTGCAGCCCCGGCTGGTAGGGGCCAGGCGCCGCGGCAGGAGCCCGGGGAGCAGCTGCCGGCTTCTGCCAAGGCTGGTGCCACAACAGGAGCCCGAACGAGAGGTGGCAGCCAGTCCTTGGGTGAGATGCAAGCAAAGGGCTCGGAGGCTGTGGTGTCCCGCAGGGAATCGCCTTCTGGGGCACGGAGTGGTGCACACACCCTGCATTGCAAAGCCCCGGCTGCTTCCTTCTCACCAGGAGGGTCTGAGCCGGCTCGTGGGTGCCTGGTGGGTCAGGCAGGCGTGGGAGCAAACACCCCTTCCCGGGGTCTCCCCAGTTTGTTCTCCCCGTGCTTTCGATAGCACCTTGTCTTGGTTTGCAGCGACTCCTCCAGCGCTGGTCAGGTATCGGCTCTTACCACTTCTGTTGTAAGTACGGGCAAATTTGGATGTCCTTATTCCTTCTTTAAAGCCTCAGGTTTTTGAGTGTTCTCGTTGTGGGAGAATGGTGTTTTTCACTGAAGGAGAACCGAATGTGGTCTCTGCCCCCCTGGTTTTGTAGAAATCCCAGATCTGTGATCCGAGCACGCCTTAAAGACTGGGGAGAGAAGCGCCGAGCACAACAACATGCAAGCTGTGTTGCTTCAAAAAGGGAAGGAAAAGTTGTGATCCGAGGGGGGACAGGCTGGCACTGGAGGGTTTGGTGATACAGGGTTTTCGCCGTCATTTGGTGGGAACTTTTCTCCTCACCCGCAGCAGGTCACAGCCCATGTAAAATAGGAAGAGGCCAGTGAAAAGCCGCAGAAGTTCACTTGTGAGCAAAGGTGCCCTGGGCTGGGGACCTGGAGCCTCTTTCAGCTTCTTTTCGGAGAGGGGTGAGAGCTGGCAGCCCCGAGCCTCCCCAACCCCTCGAGGTGCGGGAGCAGAGGGCGAGGTGGACCAGCCCAGCCCCAGGGCCCCTTCCCTGTCCCGTGGCTGGCAGGGCGGCAGCAGCGCTTGTCCCCGAGTGGTCTCTCGCAGCGTGCCAGCCTTCCGCATGCTTGCAGCTCTGCACTGGCATGAACTTGAGGTCTGTGTAAAAAATACGAACCCCAGGTCCTGCCTGGTGGCAGAGCAGCCGCGGCGCTTCTCCTGGCCCTCTCCCTTGGAAACCTCCCATCCTGCGAGCGACCCGGGGACAGGGCGCTCCTGCTGTTGTTTGCACTGCACGCGTGCGTGTTCGTGGGTTGCAACACTTGCCGTGCTGAGGTTTGCTGCCCCACCGGTTGCTGTTGTTTCGGGCAGACTGGTATTGCAACCGGGGATCCCCGGCTGAGAGGGTTTCCCCGGGGCTGTGCTGCGATGGTGGAGATGGTTTCTACAGCGCTGGGCTGCTGGGGCTGGAAGCTCGGGCTGGGTTGCTCATGCCTTGGGAGCATCAGGCAGGTGTGTTTGGCCATACCCTGTCCCTTTGCTCCCTGGGGTTTTGGCCCCATCCTGCGCTGGTCGTCCAAAGCCCTGACGCCAGCGACAGCACATGCTGCCAGCGTAGTGACGCAGTGTGAGTCCAGCAACCGCAAGTGTCCGCTCTGTCCCCAGTGCTGCCAGCAGCCCACCCCATCCTTTGCTCAGCCACTCCCGCGTCGCCTCTTAAACCGAGTCCTAACGAGAGAGAAGTTCAGCCTGACCCGGGGAGGGGGGGCAGAGGCTTTCCCTGACAGCTCAAAGTAGTGATAGAGGTACTTTGCAAGCTGCAGCGAGCAGGTTCCCGCCATGCTTGCACCATCCCTCCCCTCCGCAGGCATCCCATTGGAGTAGATGGCGAGCAGTCCGGCCCTTGGGGCAAGCACTGCGCCCCAGCGCCCCGGGCACGTGCCGCCCCGGTGCGGCCAGCTGGAAGGCGCCAGCTCCCACTGCATCCTCGCAGTGGGAATTATCCAGCTTTCCCCCCCCCCTCCCCAGAGCGGGCGGCTGGCCAGCTGCCAGGGCTGCGGGGCTCCACCTAGGACACAACATGGAGCGAGGCGGCTGTTGGCGGCGGGGCCGCCGTCTCCAGAGACTACGCGTCCCAGCGTGCAGCACTCGGCGCCGTTGGCAGCGGCGGGGAGCGAGGTGGAGCGTTGCATCCCGGGATCGCGAATCTCCATGCGCCACGTGGGGGCTGACAGCCTCCCGCGCTCCGAGGTGGTGGTGCTTGGGGGTCCTGCGGGTCTGGGGGATCAGCCCAGCGATCCCCCTCTGTGGCTGGAGGGACAGACCTCAGCCTCTCTCTGCCACTTCCCAGCCCTGCGGCTCTCGGCTCCAGCCCTCCCGGGCAGATCCTGTCCCTGCAGAGGGCTGCCCCGAGCAGCAGCCCCACAATGCCGTGCAGAGCCGTGTGGTTTTGCACCACCACGTGCGTGGCGGGCAAGGAGCCGGGAGCAGGAGCAGAGATGCTGGCTGCAGGCTCTGCAGGGCCATTGCCATGGTTGGCTATGACTGTGAATTTTTTCTTGCTGCCGCAGAGCCTAAAAAACCTTTGAAGATGAAAATCCTAGTTTGTTGGGAGGCTTTTTTTCACGGGATGCTGACGAGGGGTTGTTTTTCTTTCCAGCATCCCGTGGTTCCCACACCGTGTCGTTTGTTTGCCGATGGTGCCCCGGTGCATGCTGTGGGAGGGACGGGAGGCTGGCCGCTGCAGGAGCCGTGCAGGGTGGCAAAGCCCCAGGGTGGAGGGGTCTGGGTGAGAGGGAAAGCGGCTGAAAATGTGAAAGGTGCGTTCCTGGGGCTGAAACTGGCAGCGTTTGATTACGGATCGTCTTTGAGACAGTGAGCCCAAAGGAGTAATTAGGGACAGTGGGATATTTCCCCGAGAGCCACAGGAAATGAACTGCCTCGTGGTAAGTTGATAGTAGTGGAGCTGAAACTGGGTTATCTGTGGGATTGCATCTGGGGCTTGCAGCCTTGGACATGATTCAATTTTCAGGCTGTTTTGCAATTGGCAGCGCGTGCTCTTCTCCCGTTTTCCCTCCCGGAGAAATCCCCGTCCACGTGTCTGAATCATCTGAGGGCCAAAACGGGAAAGGGGAGACTCCTGCCATCCCTAGGGTTATCGCAGGGCAGTGAGGTCCCCAGGGGCCCCCGCTGAGTACCCAGCTCCACAGGATGCCTTCCTGGGAGACCCTGGGCTCCGGCAGAGCTGAGGCTGCGGGGCTGCTCTGAGCCTTGACCCACAAATCCACGTCCCATCCCGGGCTCTGCTCGCCCAGTACTTTTCAGTTAGCGCCGCCTCGCAGCCTGCATCAAGTTTGTCACTTTGTAATAATTAGCTGCAGCTAATTATTATTTCTTTGGCTGTCCCCCTGAGTTTGCAAACTAGTTGATAGAGAGGAGCATCCTCTCTATCACAGGGTGTTTTGTGGGG
>NW_008795129.1:11340339-11344372 GCF_000699145.1 Aptenodytes forsteri
CCCCCTGAGTTTGCAAGCTAGTTGATAGAGAGGAGCATCCTCTCTATCACAGGGTGTTTTGTGGGGGGCTTTTGAACTAATGTTGCAGGATGCGACCTGGAGCTGGGGCACGCATCTCTACCCGCTGCCTTGTGCGCAGGGGACACCATGCACGGCCACGTGGTGCAGGCAGGGAGGCAGCTTGTGGTCAAGATAAGCTCTGTGGCCGGCTCGGATGTGTGGCTTGAGAAAAGCGAGAGGGCAATCCCTGCGTGCAGCAGGGCAGGCGGTGCTGTGGGTTTCACCTCTGTGCGGGTCAGGGCCGGGTGGCGTGCTGGCCGGGTTCAGTCTCTGGATGCGGCTGGTTCCGTGGCATCGTTCCATGGTCTCCTCCAGGAGTGGTGTCTCCTCTTCCCGGGACAGCATGGCCTCCCGGGAGCTTCGGCTGGGTCAGTTCTGCATTTTCAAAGCAAATGGGGATGCTGCAAGTTGAGATTGTCACTGAATATGTCTTGGGCCATGCTTTGGTGTGTGCTGCCTGGGTTCCTATCAGTTTAGTAACAACGTCAGGGTTTGCAACTGGCCTCGCTCCCTCCCCTCCGCTCTGAAGGAGAGGTGAAAGAAGAGGTGAAGGCAGGTTCGTGGGGACTGCTCCGTGTGCTTCTGCCTGTCCCAGTTGCTCTGGATACTTCTCTGTGTTTGCCGCCCAGCCCTGCCAGGTTCCCCGACACCAGGCACCGTCACCAGGCAAAGCCACATGAACTACTTGAGACGCTGCCCTGCACCCGTCCCCGGCTAGCACCCTCCTGGATAGCACCCTCCCGGCAGCCCTGCCAGCGGGGCTGGGCTGGGAAGATGGATTTCCTGCCTTGATCTCTGCTTCCACACCCCGGCGAGGCAGCCCTGCGAAACAATGCCGCTATTTACACTTTAAAGCCTCGTTAGGCAGCCAGGAAGCAGCAGGCACAGTGCATGCCGGGAAGCAGCGACAGCCTTTACGAGAAGGCTAGCCCCTCTTCGCCACCGGGCTGCTGGGAGGAGCAGGATGCTCCCTGGCTGAGCTGTAACCCTGCGGCCTCTTTCAAGCCCCGTTTCTTCATTTATTTTTATCTTTTTTTTTTTTTTTTTTAGTTTTTTTTTTTTTTTTTTTTTTTTTTTTTTTTTCTTTGCTGCTTGCACAGAAAGCGTGCTGGCTGCCCGGCTGGGGATGGCTCCTCTCTGGGACAGGGAGCACCAATTCCTGCCGGTGGCCGCAGGTGTGGGAGCAAGACGCCGGCGCTGCTCCACCTTTGTCCTCAGCAGCTCTTTGCTGGCGAGACGGAGCGAGAGGAGCGCAGGCAAGGGCTTTTCTCCCTGCCAGGCACCAGGGAAGGCTCTGTGCGTCCCCTGCCCGGGCAGGCAGCTCCCCGGCCAGTGCTGGTCTCAGCTCATGGTGCCCTGCTGTCTCCTGGCTGTGCTGGCTCTGTGAGGTGTCCGCTGTGTTCTTGGCTCCTTGGGAAATCTGACATTCCCCAGCTCTGGGGGCTTGGTTAGGGTTTTAACCATTCTTGCTTCAGCGAACCCACCGGGCAGCGCACCAGAAGAGCTTTCCCTGCGGGGCTGGCAGCTCGCAGGCAGGGAAAGCGGAGGAGAAGGCAGGCAGAGGGTTGGGCAGTGCCGGGCTGTACGTGAGTCACTGGCAGAGCACCCGCCTTCCCTTCCCTGGGTGCCCGCCGGCCTGGAGCTGCTTCTTTGCCCGAGCTCTCATGGCAGCTCCATGCAGCGCCGGCCAGCTCCGTCCTGCCCCCGGCCGGGGACCTGGCCTCGGCAGAGGGTGCTGAGCCAGGGCATCCCTCCGCGGGGTTCCCTTCTCCTGCACCTCCTTGCTGAGGAGGAGCCGTGGGGCCACCCACCTGGCCGCGGGCACTGTGCCGTTTGCCCAGACCTGCCCGGGCCGGTAGCTTGCCAGCTGCAGCATCAGCCTGATTTTTTTCCCTTGCCGACCATGCGCATGTTTTTGTGGTGCTGGGCAAGTGCCCGGGGACGGCCACAGGAAGCCTCTCCCGTCATCTTGGGGTCTGCAGGGGCATCGCATGCCCAGCCGCCAAGCGGCATCCCTGCTTGCACCGAGCCTGCCCGGATCCTGCCCAGATCCTCTGTGCTCAAAACAGGAGGTAGAGCAGGGGCATGGGGAGACATCGGCTGGGGGGGAGCAGCCAAGCGCTGGGCTGGGCTCGGGAAGGGCCGCATCCTGTGGGTCTGGGTCACTGCGCCTGGCAGAACGGGGCTTGCAGGGAGCTGCGGCAGCGTGAAGGGGAGAGGCAGTGATGGAGGGGTCTCTCAGACCGGGCGGCGTGACCCTTGCGTGGGTAAAAGTTGGAGTTGCTGCTGCTGCTGCCGTAAAGTAATTGTGTTAATTCGTGTAATGCGTGTAGCGTGAGTGTCTACAGTGAATGTAGAATTTGGACAGCCCATATCAAATCCTAAGGCTATTACTGGCGTTATTTAAAACCACTGAATCCAGTAACATATTTTATGCTGCATTAAAAATAATACTTGGTCAGGATGCCGGTGTTGTTGAGGTCGCATAACAGGCTCCTCTCCACTCCTCTAGATCCTGAGATAGGTCACTCAGTGAAGCCCCAAAAGCAGGTCATGTCTGTATTAACCTGCTTGGGAAGGCCCAGGATGGAATGGATGCTTGGGTTGGAGTGGTGGGTCGGCTCGTCTGCTGTCCCACCTCCAGGAGCAGGGGGCTAGGGAAGAGCATGAGAACCAGAACGATGGAGAGTGATGTGTCCTCCTGGTCTTACTGCCCCAAGGGACCTTCCTGCACCCCGCGAAGGAAGATGGGGACCGAGGACAGCAAGAAACCTTGGGGACGTTTTCCTCCCATCTCTCATCAGTGAATAAAAACAAAGCGTCCAAGGACGAGACCTGTGGGGTCTGATATTTTTCTCCCCACCCACCCGAGGACATGGTGACCAGAAAAAAGCAGTTCAGCTCCCTGTCTCCAGCCACTGCTGTCTCTGCCTAATGAATCGGTTTGTTTTCAACAGAAGACATGCACTTTTGGGAAGTTTCCTATGCATCAAGCACACTTTGACGTCGTGTCATTTAACAGCAGCGTGGAGGAAATGGAAATGCTGTGTTTCTAGTGCAATTCCGGTTGAATTATAATTTCCATTAGGCACGAGTTGACAGGGATTGAAGCAGAAGGCAAAACTTCCCTCACACCAGCACCGACCTCCCTATTAAAAAAAATTTTATCTATGAAAATGTTAGGTAAGAGCAAGGGGCCGACGTTGTTAGCAGCTGTATGAGAAATTGTGCCGTGCCCCACTTATCCTCGCTGCAGGTGGGCAGGAGCGAGAGCGGCGAGCTCCCGGCAGAGCGGCCAGGCTGGCTCCAGCCCCACGGGACCAGTGCATCCTGGTGGGTGCTGGGGAGAGGCTGGGTTTGGCTGCCATGGGGAAACACGGTGAAAAGGCACCGAGGCCCCAGGAAGACAAGAATCAAGGAGTGAAACACAGATTTCCCCTGTTGCAAGTTGGATTTAGCGCCGGGGAGGTGACTCCTCCTATTTTTGACCAGCTCTTCCTTGCTCAGCTGCATGTGGGATCCCTGCGACGGTGAGCTCGGGGTCCCAAGCAGCTCGGCAGGGGTGATGGTGATGCCCTGGTCATTCAGGCTCCTGTGTTGGCTTAACGGGTCGCAATGAGCTGGACATCTTGGGTCCCAGTGCTGGTGGCACCGCTTTCCTTAACTGTGATGCTTTTTGCTCCCCCTACATCCATCGCAGCCAAGTGGCTGCTCCGATCCTGTCCCTAAGCCCTTCCCTGCAGCCTGGCCATGCGGCGGTGCCTGGACGGACAGCAGCGTGCCCGGCGCCTCCTGGACCCTTCCCTCCACCGCTGGGCTCGCTTTCTGCAGCACCGGGCGGCAATCCTGGCGGCTCGTGGGCGTTGGGAAGTGCCCGGCCCAGGGCTGCGTGCGGGCAGGTGGCTGATGGGGATCCCGCCTCTGCCCCAGCTGCAGCCAGCAGCCCGGCGCGGCCAGCTTCAGGGCCCCCGCC
>NW_008795129.1:11344782-11346727 GCF_000699145.1 Aptenodytes forsteri
GCCTGCACACTTGCATGCCCCGTTGCACACCTTATCGCACCCTGTGGCCCTCTGTGGGCTCCTCGTCCTTCACCCTGGTGCTGCGAGGGGCAGCGAGGCGTTGGGGTGGTTTGATCAGGGCTGGGGCTGGTGTGTGGGATCTCTCCGTCCACCTGGAGCCGGGTGGTCGCTGGCCTGCCCGAGCGGCAGATGGTGGCTGCCTGGGGACCCACCATCCGTCCCTCCGGGCGATTATTCACCCGTCACCATGGCAATAGAAAGGTCAGCGAAAAGATCCCGTGTGATTCCTGGGTCGGGTCGGTGGGATTAGGAGTGGCGCGGGAGGGAGGGCTAGGGGGAGGATAGGGCCCAGCCAGCCCTCTCCCCCGGCTCACCAGCTGGACTGTCCCCCTCGGGCACCGTCACCAGCTGAGAACTGACAAACTCTGGGCACCAGTGGGAAATCCTTGGGATGGGGCCGGGCCCCTCTGTCTGCTGATCCTGAGAGCTCAGCCCTGACCCTGTGGGTCCCATCTTGCATGGGGAAGGCCTGGAGCTGTGTGTGGGGAGAAGGGGCTGGGCTGGCATCAGGGGAGAGCAGAGGAGGGATGGGGCTGTGCTGATGGGGGCTTGGCTGGTCCTGCATCCTTCCTCCTCCTCCTCCTCCTCGCAGCAGGGTGTCTCTCCTCGCGGGGTGCCCCCAGCTGACCTGTGTCCCCTCTCTCTCTCCAGGCTGTTCCTCTAAGTCGTTCAAGCTGTACTCGCCAAAGGAGCCCCCAAACGGCAACGCCTTCCCCCCCTTCCACCCAGGCACCATGCTGGATCGAGATGTGGGGTGAGCTAGGGCCGGGGGAGGGATCTGCAAGGTTGGGGGTGCTCTGCAGTCTGCACCCCAGGGTCTCTCTTTTCATGCTCCCCAGCAGCGTACAGAGTCTGTGGCGCATAGAGTTGAGTTAGCACAAGGGGAGAGAGGGGATCGGAGCAGGCGTGGGTGGGACTGTGTAGAGAAAGGGCGATATTTGGGGTGAAGGGAGCCCCCAGGTCCCTGAGCTCTGTGGGGCCGAGCCCCTTGCCGGGCCAAGCCCCTTGCCAGGCCAAGCCCCTGGGATGACCCAGGACAGGGAGCACTCCCAGCTCCTGCTGAAACAGCCCCTTCTCCAGTCTCCGTCCTGCCTGGCACCAGCCCCAGCTGCAGAGGAGACGGGCACGTCTCCGGAGGGCCACAGGCCAGGTCCCGGGGGTGGTGGAGCAGCCACTGGTGTGGGAGCAGAGCCCAGTTTCAGGGGTGCAGGTCATGCCATGGGGCCGTCGGCAGCCAGGGTGCAGCCCGCACCATGCGTGGGGTCTTGCCTCCAGCAAGCCCGACCGCCTGCTGCTGTAGGCAGGGAAGGGGGAGCTGCGGCGAGCAGGGAAGGAGATACCCGCCAGCGCTGACCTGCCTGTGTTTCTCTGCCCCCCCAGACCTACTCCCATGTACCCACCGACGTACCTGGAGCCTGGAATCGGGTAAGCATGGGGGTCTGGCGGGGACCCCGCTGGGAGGGGAGCTGGTGCCCGTGGCGGGGATGCCTCGGCAGGGCTGACGCGCTGCTGGCCGCAGGGGTTTGCGGGGGTGTTGCCCAGCCCTGGAGAGGCTGGGGCTGACGCGCTGCTGGCCGCAGGGGTTTGCGGGGGGGTTGCTCAGACTCTGCCCAGCCCTGGAGAGGCTGTGTCCCCCCTGCCATGGGCTCGGGACCCCTCCCCACCCCATGGCTGCCTCCCCCTCTGACTGCTTGCTCTGCTCTCTGGGCAGGAGGCACACGCCGTATGGGAACCAGACCGACTACAGGATATTTGAGCTCAACAAGCGGCTGCAGAACTGGACAGAGGTGCTGGGGGAGCGAGGGGTGGCGTGGCCAGGGTTGGGGAGGTGCTCCCAGGTGTGTGTTTAGGGGATGGGGTCCTCTGCGCTGCCTGCTCTCGCGAG
>NW_008795129.1:11346797-11348467 GCF_000699145.1 Aptenodytes forsteri
TGCCCCGCCCTGGGGAGGCTGTGTCCCCCCTGCCATGGGCTCGGGACCCCTCCCCACCCCATGGCTGCCTCCCCCTCTGACTGCTTGCTCTGCTCTCTGGGCAGGAGGCACACGCCGTATGGGAACCAGACCGACTACAGGATATTTGAGCTCAACAAGCGGCTGCAGAACTGGACAGAGGTGGGGAGCTGGGGGAGCGAGGGGTGGCCAGGGTTGGGGAGGTGCTCCCAGGTGTGTGTTTAGGGGATGGGGTCCTCTGCGCTGCCTGCTCTCGCGAGCTGCCTTGGCTCCAGGAGGTTCCCCTTGGCAGCGGGATCCTGTCCTGCTGTGCAGGTCCTTGAGTGCCTTGTCTCTCGCTCGGCCATGGGATAGGATTCATCATCCCCATCTCTGAGCACTCAGCTGGGAGCACAGCCCTCCGGGGACTGAGTGCGTGGCTGCTGTGCCTGGCAGCCAGCAGCTGTCTGTCTATCTGTCTCCCCTCCCCGTAACCTGGCATCTCTCCGCCATCCCCAGGAATGTGACAATCTGTGGTGGGACGCCTTCACCACGGAGTTCTTCGAGGATGACGCCATGTTAACAATCACTTTTTGCTTGGAGGATGGACCAAAGAGATACAGTGAGTAGCAGCTTGAGCCCTCCTTCCCCAGGGCATTGCTTCTCTGGCAGGAGATGAGGCGGTTGTGCTGTGTGGGGGGATGCAGGCAGGGTGTCAGAGCTCAGCTGCCTCCAGCCAGCGGGAACTGGGGAACCCTCTCCCCGTGCAGCCCCAAGGCACGTCTGGGTGAGCCAGGTTTACTGACATTATCTTCCTCCTTCTCCCACTTCAGCGATCGGCCGGACTCTGATTCCTCGTTACTTCCGCAGCATCTTTGAAGGGGGGGCCACGGAGCTCTACTACGTGCTCAAGCACCCCAAGGAGTCCTTCCACAACAACTTCGTCTCGCTGGACTGTGACCAGTGCACCATGGTCACCCAGCACGGCAAACCCATGTTCACCCAGGTACCGGCTGCGCCCGCGGCTTCTCCTGCCCCTCGTGCCTTGGTCCAGTGTGCCCTCGTGGTGGCTGCGGTCCCACGGGGCCGTTGTGGGCTCGTGGGTTTGGCTTGTGCCGAGTCTCATGGCAGGCAGGGGTAAGCCACTGGCAGGGTGTCCCAGTGTGCAGCAGTGGGTTCCCAGGGGATCTGGGCTGGGGGAAGTGGGGGCAGCCTGTGCCTGACCCTGCGCCCTGCCCAGGTGTGTGTGGAGGGGCGGCTGTACCTGGAGTTCATGTTCGACGACATGATGAGAATAAAGACGTGGCATTTCAGCATCCGCCAGCATCGAGAGCTCATCCCCCGCAGCATCCTTGCCATGCATGTGAGTACCGCTCCAGGAACTCCCCTGGGACACGAGTGACACAGGGCTGCTGAGCTCCTCTCCCTGCTGCGCAGGTTGGGGGGACCTCAGCCCTGTCCCCCCATCGCAGGCTGGGGCACGGGAGGGCCATCCCCAGCCTGGATGCAGCTGAGCTGTCTGTCCCTCTCGCTCCTAGGCACAGGACCCCCAGATGCTGGACCAGTTATCCAAGAACATCACCCGCTGTGGGCTCTCAAACTCCACACTCAACTACCTCCGAGTAAGCGTGCGGGAAGAGGGGGGGGATGCAGGTCTGCTCCAGGGGGGGGGG
>NW_008795129.1:11348532-11350863 GCF_000699145.1 Aptenodytes forsteri
TGCTCTCGGCGACACCTGGCTGCCCTGAGGTGAGGGCACGGCTGCCTGACAGAGGGGCTTTCGCTGGGGCCTGGAGCATGGAGCAATAACCCCATGTCTGTCTGCTCCCCGCAGCTCTGTGCTGCCTGACACCTGGCTGCCCTGAGGTGCAGGGAGGCAGCGGGGCAGGCTGTGCAAGAGGGATCTTGCAGATTGGCTGCAGAGAGCTCTGGGGCAGTGGGTCTGCTGGAGCCTGCAGGCTCCCAGCGTGGCTTGGGTCAGTGCAGCGCAGACGGCTGCCTGACAGAGGGGCTTTCGCTGGGGCCTGGAGCATTGCGATATAACCCCATGTCTGTCTGCTCCCTGCAGCTCTGTGTAATCCTAGAACCAATGCAGGAGCTCATGTCACGGCACAAGACCTACAGCCTCAGTCCCCGGGACTGCCTCAAGACTTGCCTCTTCCAGAAGTGGCAGCGGATGGTTGCTCCGCCTGGTGAGTCTCACGCTGCCTGCTGTGCTGCCTGCGGGTCTCTGGGGCTGCCCGCTCAGGCCCTGCCCTCGGCACAGGCTTCTTCCAGCCCCAGAGCCTGTCCCTGGCCTCGTGAGGCTGGGGGCGGCGAGTCAGGCAGCTGGCTTCCTTCTCTGCTGGCCTGCCTTCCCGCTGGGGCAGAGCGGGGCTGCAGGCAGCCAGCGCTCCCTGCCCGGGGGCTGCCAACTGCTTGTGGAAAGCAAAGCAGCGACGGAAATCTTCCCTTGCACCCTCTCCTGTCCCCTGCGCTGGGGGGACAGTGAAGCTGCAGAGGGGAGAAGGGTGGCAGTGCTGCCCCGGGGGGGATGTGGTCCTTGCAGAGAAGGGGGGTTTGCAGAGAAGGGTCTGGGGGGCACCGGCTCCTTCTCATGGGGAGTGACCATGTGTCCCTCCTCCACCAGCGGAGCCAGCACGGCAGCAGCCCAGCAAGCGCCGGAAAAGGAAGATGTCAGGGGGCAGCACCATGAGCTCCGGTGGGGGAAACACCAACAACAGCAACAGCAAGAAGAAGAGCCCGGCCAGCACCTTTGCCCTGTCCAGTCAGGTACCTGTAAGCATCCCGTTTCCATTCTCTCTTCCTCCCCCGGGGTGGAGGGGAGGGCTCCCTGCCCCAGCCCCTGGGAGTGACTAGGGGGAGACCCCCAGGGACTGCCTGTCCAAGCCCCTCCCAGCTCTCTCCAGATGATGGGGAGAAGGAGGGGGTGTCCCAGCTGCCTTCCCTGAGCTGCTTTGCTCCCCTGCAAGGCGGGGTGAGGATGTGCTGCCCCACGCGGTGCCTGAGCCTCGGGTCCTGCGCTGGAGATGAGGAGGTGGCCCTGCAGCTGGGGACAGGGGCTGTGGTGTTTGGGGGGGTCTGGCGGCCCGGGCTCCCCCCACCTCGATTATGTTTCGGGACCGTCTCCCCTTTCAGGATGTGATGGTGGTAGGCGAGCCCACGCTGATGGGGGGGGAGTTTGGGGACGAGGACGAGCGGCTCATCACCCGGCTGGAGAACACGCAGTTTGACGCCGCCAACGGCATCGACGATGAGGACAGCTTCAACAACTCGCCGGCGCTGGGGCCCAACAGCCCCTGGAACAGCAAACCGCCCTCCAGCCAGGAGAGCAAGTCAGAGAACCCCACGTCGCAGGCGTCGCAGTAACGGCCCCCCCGCCGCCCCGTGGACTCAGTCCCAACCGATCTACCTGTACATTTGCAACGGAGAGTGACTGGGGCCCTCTCCCCCCGCCGCCTCCCCGCTCCCCCCACGCCTGCCTCCCCGTCGGACCCCAGGGCAGGGGTGGGTTTCCAGGGCCGTAGCTTCATTATTCCCCTTTCTCCCTCTTCCTCCCTGCTTCTTCCCCGGAGAACTTCTCATCCCTGCCCCGATGTGCCCAGCCCCTGCCTGCTGAGCAGGGGGAATTTGGAGGGAGGTGTCGGCAGTGGCTGGAAAAACCGGGAAGCCGGCGGCGTGCAGGTGCCGTGTGTTTGGGTCTGGCACAGCCCAGAGACCCTCCTCTTCCTTCCTGGGTCCTACGGCGGGGGTTTGCTGGGCAGCCACCTGCAGCAGGGTTGTACATCCCCAGCCCAAACTGGGGCTGGGGCAGGCGGGGGCCGGTGATGGAAAGCCTTCTCCGTGCCGCTGGCTCTGCCACAGAGCCTCCTCCGGCCGGGGTCAGATCCTGCTGCGCTGGGGTGGTGTTGAGGACAGGGCCCCGTCGCATTTCCCCGCTCTCCTGCACCCTCCCCTTCCCCTCGCTCCCCAGGGGCGAGAGCACAGCAGGGCCATGGGGGGACTCTGTATATAGGAAGTGTGTGGTGGTGGGGCTTGGAGGGGCTGGGGG
>NW_008795129.1:11351284-11351552 GCF_000699145.1 Aptenodytes forsteri
GGCCGCCCCCCCCCCGCCTCCCTCCTCAATGTAAATCTTGTGTGCTGTTGTCCCCGCTCCCCCCGCCTCGGGTTCGTGTACCTCGTGCTTGTACATTTCCGCGCTGTAGACAGTGTGTACGATACTGTTCTTTCAATGTGTTATCACTAGAGCAGGTGCCTCCATTGATGTTAGGGGAAATGATGAGAAAATTAATAATTTTTGGGGGTTTTTTGGTTTAAAAAAAAAAAAAAGAAAAAAAAAACCCCCTTACACGCATTATTCAAGC
>NW_008795129.1:11351721-11352294 GCF_000699145.1 Aptenodytes forsteri
AGAGGTTTGTGTGTCTGTCTGTGCGTGTGTAAGGGAGCCCGGGGCAGGTGGAGCAGCCCTATGGTTTGGGGGAGAGGGGGGGTGCACCCCACTCTCTGCCAGCTCCCCCCAGCTCCCTGCTGGGGATCCTGCAGCATGTGTCCCACTGCCCTGTGGGGCTGGGGGCTGGCAGGTGTCGCTGGGGGGCTGCCCCCCACACGGGGGGCTCTGGCTGCAGCAGGGGTGTTGCCTGCACCCTGCGTCTCGCCCACTTGTGGCTGAGACTGCAGGGAGTGGCCGAGCCGGGGGGGGGATGCCCTGTGTCCCCCCTCTTTCTGCTGTCCCTGGGGTCGGGCTGGGAGACAGGAGCTCCTTGGCTCAGCCCTGGCCTGATCTCAAGCCCAAAATCCCCGGAGGGATGCCTGCGTCGGCTCCTGGGCCCCTCCACGGGCAGCCCGGAGGCGGAGGGCTCAGCCCTGCGGACCCCCAGTCACAGGCACGGGGGGTCCCCACGGCCCCTTTGCAGGTGGGGGGGAGGCTCCTAGGGTGGGAGCCCGGTGTGGCGGGGGGGGGGGGGCGTTGCTTTGCGCTTTA
>NW_008795129.1:11352410-11354446 GCF_000699145.1 Aptenodytes forsteri
TTTTCTTCCTCCCCTCCATAGTTTGTGCCATTTATGAGTCATGTATGGTACCAATAAAATGACTTTTCGGTTTGAAGCTGTCCCGAGCGCTTATTTCTGAGCATGGGACCCGGACGATGCGGGCAAGGCAGAGGGCGGTCCCCTCGTGCCCCTGGTGCCCTGGCTGGGGGGAGCAGGCACAGGGCTCGCTGTGCTCCCGGGACGATGCTGGCTCGCCTCAGGCTGCTGGGTCCCAGCCAGGCCCCGGCCGGCTCCCTGCCGCGCTGTGGAAAGCAGAAATCCCAGCAAGGACGGGGCATGGGGCTGCTGGGAAACGGCCCTGTCCCCGAGCCAGAGCAAACAAGCGGCTCAGGGTCTGCCCTGACACTAGGGTGATGGGCACGTCACCTGGGGAGCAGCAGGGGTGGCACGGTCCCGCTGTGGGAACAGGGCAGCAGCAGCCGAGTGGCATGCAGGGGTCCTGGGGGGGGGCAAAGGAGGGGCAGTGACCCCCCCGGCCCAGAGCAGGAGGCACAGCACCAGCCTCCATAGGGGCTGCCCTGATCTCTTTCCAGGAGCTGGGGGTCCCCATGCCAGTGCAGGGGGTAAGATGCTGGTCCCCAGTTCCCCCAACCAGCTGGCCCCAGAGATGGCATTTTGTTGTCTCCACTGGGTGGGCGGTCTGGGGGCAGCCGGGCTCAGCCCCCAGCCATGGGGACACAGTGGGCTTAAACTGTGGGTGCCTTGTCCCGTGTAACCCCCGCCAGCCAAATGTGCAGGGCAAGGAGCCTGCGGCTGTGGGTAACGCTGGGGCGAGGGCAGATCAGGCAGTAATGGCGGAGGAAAAAGGGATGTGGGGTAAACCATGCTCTTAAAATAGGGCTGATGGAGCGGAGGGTGGGGGCAGGATGGGCCCATGTCTTCAGAGCAGGGGGGACAGGGACAGGGCTTGGGTTGACATCTGCACCAAGGGATGTCACCTTGCCATCCTTTCACCTGATGGGGCTGCGGTCAGGGCAGCTGCAGGGTGCCTGTGCCGTGGTGGGAACTCACAGCATGGGGAGCCCATGGCGTGGTGGCACCCCGGGCCAAAGTGTCAACGCCCTCGCTCCGCGCATACACCGAGCTCTAGCTGCCTCAGCGGGATGCCCTGGGGAAGGGAGGTGATACCCTGGGAGGCAGGCAGGGAGGGAGGCGGGGGCCGTGCCACGGCACAGAAGAGGCAGGACCAGCAGCAACCAGCCACCGATGCTCCTGGCAAAATCACCACTCCACACGATCCCAGCAATGCCTGGCTGGATCCTGCCCACGTGTGGCTGTGGGAGCTGGGCGTGCACCGATCTGGGGAAGTGCAACACTGAGGGCAGCCGGCCCTGTCCTGTGCGGGGTCCCTGGTGCCCGGCTGCCCCCGGGAGCTGGCGGAGGGCCCTGATGCAACTTTGATGATGGTCTGAGCTGGAAAGCTCAAGGTTGTCCATGAAACCCCCCAACCTTCCTCCCCACATCAGCCCCAGGACTGTGAGAAACTTTCTGAAGTTTCTGCTTTTTACTTTTTTTCCTTTTTTGAGGAGGGGGCATCTGTGTCCTCCACTGCCCTGCCCTGATGCCAGTGCCGAGCCAGAGGGTCCCACATGGCACCCCAGCACCTGGCACAGGCCAGGCCAGGAGGAAACCCCGAGGCAGAGCTGCCTTCCTCCCCGTGCCACCTTCACCCAAGGTCACGGAGAGCAGTGACGCCTGCTTGTGCCAGGGAAAACTAAGCAGTAACCTGGGAGGTGGCAGCCAGCAAGCCATCGGTGCTGGGGGGCCAGGAGCCTGGCCATGCAAAGGACGTACGGGTACGGCTCACCCGGACTCCCCGCTGGTGCCTGTCTGAAAGCACACGGTGCCTCATGCGGGAACACAGGGCTGGGGCAGGGGCCAAGAACCATGCTGGGGGCACCGGCTGCACCGGGGAGAGAGGCGGGGAGGTGCGGGGCATGGCTGAGGGCTGGCATGGGGGCAAGGTGGGCAGCGTGGGAGGCTCTGGGCATGGGGGCTGTGGCAGGGTGGGGTGC
>NW_008795129.1:11354974-11373193 GCF_000699145.1 Aptenodytes forsteri
TCGGCGGGCGGGGAGGGGGGGATGGAGCCGGGCAGGCGCTGGCAGACCTCCAGCCGTGGAGGAAAAATCCCGTCTGGGGGCCCCTGAGGCTGGCCCAACGTGGGGGGGGTCGGGGTGCGTGTGGAAAACGCCGGGTTTGCTGCAATGCCCCGTTTGGGAAGGTTTTTTAAATACAAAACCTGTTTCTGTGGCCGGAGCTGGTTTGTGCCGAAACTGTGGCCGGCCCAGTGCACCTCATCCGAAAGGGATGCAGCTGGCGCTGGTGTGGAGCAGGCGGGATGGCTGACCCTGGGATCACCGTGGGTCACCCGCCTCCTGGGTCAGAACAGGAGGAAACCAGAAAGGGCACAGGAGCTCTGCGGAGGGCAAGCAGAGGGGTTTCTCCCCGGTGCCTGGGTTGGGACGGGTTGGTGGTGACCCTGACCCGGGTATGGAGAGGCGACCCGGGGTGGCTGGGTGCCAGGAGGTGGCAGGGGCAGGGTGGGGCAATCCCGGCATCACCGCCTTCCCTGGCAAGCAACTTTTCAGCAATCAGAGCTGAAACTTAAACAAACCATAAAGCCCGGGTGCTGGCACTGCGTGGCTGGGCCCTGCGGCAGCCGTGGGCGCACAGAGGTGCCGGAGGACAGGGTAAGCGCTTCATCCCCGTTTCATCCCCCACAGCCCCCTTGGTCCCTTGTGGGCATCTGGCATCTGGCCCCCCACCCTGCTGCTCCCGGAACTCCCCATCCCTCCCTGGTGCTCTCCGGCAGCTCTTTCCTTCCGGGCAGGAGCTGGCAGGTGCCTGATTTTTTCTCCCCGCATTTCCTGCTCGGAGGCAGGAGGCAGGGCAGGCTGGGTGGTCCTGCGCCCCAACGACACCGACAGCCCCTCTCTGCCCAGGCGCCCGCCAGAGCCACCGCGATGGAGCTGGGGAACATCTCGCAGCCTGTGTACGGTCCCGGCCCCGAGGCGCCGGGGAGCAGCACACCGGGCCTGGTGGGGATGGTGCATGGCTTCCTGCGGCTGGTGCAGCCCAATGCCCTGCCCATAGGTGGGTGCACGGCAGCGGGGAACTGGCGATGGGGTGGGGGGGCTGCTCAGAGCTGTGGGGTCCTGGGTGAGCCTGAGCCCTGCTGCTCTGGTGACTGTCCACCCAGCATTTAAATGCCAGTGTACTGGGTTAGGAGGGGTCTGGAGCGGGGTCCTTGAGGATTCCAGCTGTGTGCTGCCTGTGTCCCATCACAGCTGTGGGGCAGTCCCAGGTGGGCCCCAGGGTAGGCTTTGGCGGCAGTGCCACCTCGCAGAGTCCTGCCCCATTGTCCCTCTGAGCATTGCCATCCCAGGTCCCAACAAAAGGTGCAGACCAAACACCGCGCTGCCTGCGAGTTTGTGGGGTCCTTGCCTGGCTTGCAGCCCTCTGTGCTTGCAGGTGACAAGGTGTGCTTAGGCAGGACTCGGCTCAGGGCCACCAAGGGCAGCGTGTCCCAGTGCCAGCGCCCGCACGGCAGTGCTGCAGGCACCCCCCATGCACCACCCTGCTTGCCAGCACTTGCCCTCCCTCCTTCACCTCCAAGGGGATGTGTCCCTGGCACAGCTCTGCCCCGAAGTGGCTGCAGGTTGGCATGGGTGATGCCAGGACCCTGCAGCTTCTCGATGCCCGCGGTGCGAGTGCTGCCCACTTGGGGGGGAGGGTGTGCCACTCTGGCTGTCGACACTTGTGCTTCCTCCTTTGCTGGGCTCAACCCCGGCTTGTCAGCAACTTGCAGGCAAATGCATGGCTGGCAAACAACACGGTGGCTTTGTGGCCTTGTTCGTGTCACACAGATACCGGAGTACAATTACACGGCACCGTGTGCCAGCACGGCTTGTAATGAGGCCATGGGGCATGGGCAGAGCAAGCCCTGGGGATGAAAGAGGCAGCATGGCAGGAAGACTTTGTCCCAGCACCCATCCGATGCTGGCAGTGCCAGCCGGGAGTCTGCCTGGGGCTGGGCTGCAGGAGGGTAGCCCAATGACAGCCAAGGTGGTTGTTGGAGCATCCTCCCCTGAGCCTGCCCCCGATGCTCGCTGGGTCGAGGACCCCATTGCTCTGTGGACCCCTGAGAGCCTGGGGGCTGTCAGCGCTTTTCCTGGCTGCAAAAGGGCTGTGTGGCATGGTGGCTGGGGAGGGACTGCTGGAAGGGAGAAACATGCCATGCACTCACAGCCGCTCTGAGCTGCAGCACTGGAGGTGATGGTCTGGGAGCACCTCTCTTGGGTGAGCAGGGTGTGGGACCCTCCTCAAGAACCCCCCAGGGCCCAGAACCCACTCATGGACCTCTCTGCTCCTTGTCTCCCAGAACTGATTGCAGATTTTGGGCAGCCCCCGAGTGAGGAGGCCATCGGGGAGCAAGTCCAGGAGGTGAGCAAGCAGCCAGGGCAGAGACCTGGCAGCCCCAGGCTGCAGCGGGCTGGGGGATGCTGGCAGGTGCTGCTCGGAGGCTGAGCCCTGGGTGCTGGGCAGCAGCAAGGGGAGATGTGCAACCCCCTGGGGGGACCCATCCTGCCCCGTGGGGATTTGGACAGGACCCTCAGAGATGGGGAGCCTTCAGGGGCACCAGCGTTATGCTACCTCTCATTCTTCCTCTTCCAGCTGCTGCTCTACGAACTGGGTTTCCTGGTCTGCATGGCCATCGGGCTCCTCTTCATCATCCTCGTGCCCCTGGTGGGATGCTGCTTCTGCTGCTGCCGCTGCTGTGGGAACTGCGGGGGTCGCATGTACCAGAAGCAGGGCCGGCGGATGGGCTGCCGGCGCCAGGCGCTCTGGGCCTCCGTCCTGCTGGTCTCTGCTCTCCTCCTGTGAGTGCGCTGGCTGGGAGGCTCCGGATGGGACCTGAGGGCGGGTGGAAACGCCGGTGCTTGGCGGCTGTGCCAGGAAGCTGCCATTGTTCAAAGGAGCAGATCCTGGCGCGGCGGGACAAAGGAGAGGAAGTGGCGGCGGTGGGGAGCTGGCCCTGGGGGACCACGAGTTGGCATGGTGCAGACCCTTCCTGACAGCTTCGCTGCAGGGAAATGCAAGCATGCCAGGCACCGGGCTCCCCCATGCCTCAGTTTCCCATGTCCCTCCTCTCTGGTCCCTTGGCTGTGTGCAGGGCACTTGCTGGGATGCTCTGGAAGGGGGGGCTCAGCGGCGTGCTCCAGACCCTGCAGCCTGGGGTCGGTGCGGATGGATTCAGAGGGTCCTGGGGGGGAGCATTGGGAGCGAGCTCCCTGCGTGCTGACCCTGCCACCCTTCCCTTGCAGGGCCGGCGACGTCTGCACCTTTGTCAGCAACACCCGCTTCTCCCAGGCTGTGTGTGGCACCTTCCCCAACGTCAACGACACCCTGGACAACGTCCACACCTACCTGGCCTCCATCCCCCAGGCATGCCTGGTCCCCCCACCCTGGCTGGGGTGCCTGAATGGGGACAAAGAGCCCCCCTGGGGAAGGGTGACAGTGGGGCTAAAGGCAGGGAAGGATCCCCACCCACACTGACACCCCATCTCTGTCCCTCCAGCAAATCAATTTTATCATCGACAGCAGCAACGTCCCGCTGGGCCATGCCAACCGCAGCCTCCAGGGTGAGGGTGTGCAGCAGAGTGGGGGCTGAGGCATCCTGGGGGTGCTTGGGGAGTGGAGGTGGCTGGGGGTGCTGCAGATGGTTGCTGACCCTGGGGGCCACTGGGCTGGTTCTCATGGGGATGTCTAAAGGGAGTGGGTTTGGGGGCTCCTTCAGGCTCCCGCTCTGCTTCAGCTGCTGCTCTTCCCCATTCAGGCTCCTCTCTGGGAGGGTGATGCAGGTGTTGGCAGGGTTGGGGGGGGGTCCCCTCTGCCCACCTTGCGTGGGGGGTGGGGGTGGGAGGGGCTCCTGACTGGGGGGGGCTCAGTGTTTTCGGCAGCTCCCCTGCAAGCCCTGGGCTGCTCAGGGCAGCCTGGTCGGGGGGTCCCGCCCACCTTGCCTGGAGGGTGGGTGTGGGATGGGGTCCTGACTGGGGGGGGCTCAGTGTTTTCGGCAGCTCCCCTGCAAGCCCTGGGCTGCTCAGGGCAGCCTGGTCCTGCTGCTGGGGGTCCTTGTCATCCACACCATCTCTCCCATCTCCACAGACATCGGGACCAGCCTGGGCGGCATGATCGTCTCCGAGATCAGGAGCAGCACGGATGGGGCTCTGGGATCCCTCCAGAGCCTCTTGCAAGGTAGCAGTCCCATCCCTGGGGGGCCAGCAGGGCCTCGGAGGGGATTCAGGGGAACACTGGGGCAGATGCATGCCTGGGAGGCTCCAGCAGGTTTGGGTAAGGCCCCCAGGGAGTGGGGTCCATCAGGCCACTCCAGCCCCAGCCTGGGGCAAATGGTGGAACTTCGGGGGGGATGCCCCTACATTGCATTTTTGGATGGGTCCCTGAGGCTCAGCTGGGTGAGGACAAGCCCCCGCCTCGCTGGCAGGATAAGGCCTCGAGCCCCCGCTGTCTCCCCAGGGATGGAGATGCTGGTGGCAGCCTTCAGCAGCATCGCCAGCACTCGCTCACGCCTCGAGGAGCTGCAGAGCAACTACAGCCAGCGGCTGGCCAGCCTGCGGGATGGCCTCAACCAGACCCTGCAGCGCTGCGGCCGCCCCTGCGACAGCGTGTCCCTGGATGGCCTTGCCTTCAGCACCAACTTCAGCATGGTGAGGAGGGGCAGGGTGCGGGGCAAGGAGCCCCCTGCAGCCCCTTCCCTAGCCCTCCGCAGCCCCCTCACACCAGGCTCTTCCCCACAGATCCCCGGTGTGGAGCAGCAGCTGGAGGCACTGCGTGATGTGTCTGGCTCCAACATAGAGGCTGATTTAGAGGAGGTAAGGGGTCCTCCCCGCACCCAGGCACAGGGCTGGGTGCTTCTGGCGCTGCTGGGGCTGTGCTGTGAGGGGATGGCTTGGGAAGAGCCCTGCCAGGAGTTAATTGCTGTCACATGAAGGGAAGGGCTGGCCGGAGTTCTGCCTCGGCCAGAGCCTTCCTGCAGTCCCCACCACCCCCGGGGCACTGGCGTGGTAGACTGGGTGCTGTGGGAAGCCTGGCTATCCTGTGCCACTGGGGTCTGGGGACGGAGGGATTGTGCTGCTCAGCCCTGGGCTGCGGGCAGGGACATGAGCTGTATGCTGTGCCCCCCCGGACACAGGTTAACAACACGCTGGACACGACCCCTGCCAAGGTGCAAGAGCAGTCCCGGGATGTGGTGACAAGTAAGCAGGGCTTTGTGCCCCATGTGCCGAATTCTCCCTCTCCCAGGGCTCCCTCCTCCCTTCTGACCCCATCCCTGCCTGGAGACCTCCCCTGCTGCCACCCTGCTGCCTACAGCCCCGGCTGTCCCCAAGTGCCATCACGCTGATGCCATCCTTGGCCACGACTGCCCCTTTCCCATCCTCTCTGGGTCCCCGCTGCCCCAGGCTCGCCTGCCCCAGACAAGCAGGACCTGGGCAGCAGTTCGCAGCACCAACCTGAACTCGTCCCCTGCAGAGACCCAGGACCAGCTGGGCCTCATCAGGGAGAAGATCAGGAGCTTGCAGGAGCAGTTGCCGCTCCTGGATGTGGAGGAGAGTGTCGGGGCCTTCGTGGACAACACCATGTCGGTGCTGGAGGAGTACAGGGAGCCGATCATCTCCTTGGATGGGCTCAGGTAGGCGAGGGGCTGCTGCATCCCCTGGCTCCCTTGTCCAGAGAGGCTCAGGCTCTCGATCCTCCAGTTGCTGGAGGTGGGGGCTTGCTTGGTGGTAGGGCTGCAGGTGCAGGGTAGCCAGAGCTGTGCCTTGCAGCCACCTGTGCCCCTGCCCTGCCAGGGTGCCTGGGGACTTTTTCCTCCACCCGAAGGCAGCTGGTGGGATGCTGAGCACTGCTCAGGGTGCCAGGTCCTGCTGTCTGACTCCTGCTCTTCCTCCTGCCGCAGGTGGAGCGTGTGTGCCCTCCTGTGCTGCATGGTGCTGCTGGTGGTCCTTTGTAACGTTGTCGGGCTGCTGCTGGGGCCCCTGGGGCTGAAGGAAAGCGTGCTGCCCACGCAGCGCAGCAGCCTCTCCAACGCCGGCGGGAACTTCTTCATGGCGTGAGGCTCCCTCGGCTGCCGAGGACGTGTGCAGGAGTGCTGGGACGGGTGGGCAGGGCTGGCCTGGGGATGCTCAAGCTCCTAAATCATCAAATCACTGTGGCTTAATGGCCTGCCCCATGGCAATTCACTGTGCAGGTGGTAAACACAAGGATAAAACATGGTGCCAGCAGAAGGTGTTCGAGTGGAGCCTGTTCACCCCTTGCCGGCGGGGGCCTGGCAAGGGTGGTCCTGTGGCTCTGTGGGTGGGTGGTGGCTTGCAAAGCTGGGGGAAGCCATGCCGGGGTCCGAGCCCCATGGTGCAGCCCAGCAGGGCTCCAGGGTCTGAAGGCAGGGTGGAGACGTGCTTGTGGGAATGGTGGTGCTTCCTGGCACTGCGGGGGGAGGAAAGGGGTGTGCAGGCTTTGGGCTTTCTGAGCTGAAGGCAATGCTAGCATTGATGCCGGGGCACAGGACCCCGGGTGCTGACGGCATCTCTGTTCTGACAGAGGGGTCGGCTTCAGCTTCATTTTCTCCTGGCTGCTGATGCTGGTGGTGCTGATCCCCTTCATGCTGGGGGGGAACATCTACGTGCTCATCTGCGAGTCCTGGCGCAGCCAGCAGCTCTTCCAGGTGAGCTCCCTGTGGGGAGACACCCCTGCCTGTAGCCACTGCCGCCTTTCCAAGGACTGCTGGTGGAGAGGAGGCAGCGCTGGCCAATTTGGGATGGTCTTCCCAGGTGTCCTGCCCTGCACCTTGTCTAGTTTCTCCATCTCTTCCCTTGCTCTCAGCTCCTGGACACCCCCGGCCTGATCCCTGGCTTCAACCTGTCGGAGCTGCTGGGCCAGGAGGGTGGCACAGCAAACTTCTCGGAGATGTACAGGTGGGTCCCAGTTCCAGTGCTGTGTCTTTGGGGAGGCATATGGCTGCTCGGCGCCCTCGGATGCTCCCCAGGATGGGGACAGGTTGCCCTACCTGCCCTGGCTGCAGGCAGGCACCGATGCCAGGGAAGGAGCAAGGTGTGACTTGCCCACGCAGGTGAGGACACACTCCTGGGAGGGGGAGGTGCTCACCTGCCCCTTTTCAGCCCCGTGCCCCCCTCCTGCAGGCAGTGCCAGCGAGACGCTGCCCTGTGGCAAACGCTGCACCTGGACCAGAGCGTGTCCCTGGACGAGCTCTTGAACATCAGCCAGGTGAGTGCAGGAGTGCCAGGGTCCAGGGGGGCAGAGCTGGGGGCACAGGGCTGGTGCTGGGGGGACAGCGAGGGGCTGGCACTGTGCCCCATCATGGCTCCCCTCGCCCTGGCAGTACACAGGAGAGATCTCCACGGCCTTTGAGAAGATGAACATCACCCTGAGCCCCATCTTGCTGCTCAGTCAGAGCCAGAGAGACTTGCTGCTGAATGCCAGCCGGGCCGGGCAGCCCCCCGACTTCACCCCCACCCTGGAGCAGGTGGGCTGGGGGCAGCCTGGTGTTGGGATGGGGGGGTCCAGATGCGCATTGAGGAGGTCCATTGCCCCCTCCCCTTTTCTGCTGTGGGAGTCCCACTGCAAGCTCCCGGGGTGTCCCCTGCCATCCATGTCACCCCTTGGGGCAACTGGGCACCTCCTCCACCCGGGAGGCCCTGGCTCCACTCTACCCTGCAGGGATGGGGCACGGCCCTCCGTTAGCCCTGTGTCCCCAGTCTCAGGGCTCTGTTCTCTGCCTTTTCCAGCTGGATCAGAACGTGACCCAGGGAAGCCTCCTGGATCTGGCCGCAGAGTTGGAGCAGCTGGCAGACAAAGCGGTGAGAGACCACAGCACCCCGGGGCCATGGCCACGCTGTCCCCAAAGCCACTGGCTGCGGGGGCTCCTCTGCAGACCTGTCTGGGTGCTGAGGGGAGGCGAGGCCCTTCACCCTCGCCCAGCTCTTTTCTCCAACCCAGCCCCCCATCAGATGGCTGTGGTGGGGCAGGGACCTCGTGCCGGGGGTCACTGCTGACTGCAGCTCCTCCAGGGCACTAATGTGAAAGAGGACCTGAAGGCTGATGCTCGCAAGCTGAGGGAGCTGGACAAGGAGATGCAGATGAGCTTGTCTAGGCTGCTGGTGAGCAATGCTTGGGTGGGGAAGGTCCTGGGGGTGCTGGCTTGGGCTCCGCCAAAGCTCGGACTCTGCTGGCAGGGTCTCGGCTGAGCTGTGGCGTCTGTGCCTCTGACCCCCCTCTCTCCATCCCCAGCAAAGCCTGAAAGAGAACATCTACTCGGTGCAGAGCGGGACTACCCAGCTCGAGGTAAGCTGCACAAGGGAGCCTCCTGAGCGCACACCAGTCCGGGGCACCCTGCAAAGTGCCCTTGAGGTCCCACAATGGAGATGGTGGGGGCTAACCTGCAGTCTGGGGGCCTGGTGGCTGCTGTAGGACTCCCCAAGCATGTACTGTAGGGGCTGCTCATGGGGCAGAGGGAGTGGTCCCATGCCACGGACCCTGCAAGGCGCAGGCTCCCTCCACCCGAGGTACTCAGGCACTACCAGCGTGTGACTGCTGGGGACACCACAGCTCAGAGATGCTGCGCCCTAGGGATTGCTGCTGGGCAGGGTGGGGGAGATGCGGGGACCCCACTTCCCCCATCACACTGCTGAGAGCACCTTTCACCCCAGGCAGAGACAAAAGCTGCGCTGGACAAAGCCAGCGAAACCCAGGAGTTCCTGGAGAGGGAGACGGCAAACATCATCAAGAATGTGAGCTCGCCTTGCCCTGCTGCCAGGCCACCCGGTGGGGATGTGACTGGACCCCCACACCAAGACCTCCCTCTGCGCAGGGATGCTAAGCAATGTCTGGCTGCTCTTCCTGCCCTGTTGTCTTCCCCAGGGGTCCCCTGCACCCCTGGGTGCCCCCTCCCCTTATGGCACCCTAGGCAAGGGGCCGGGGCAGGGTGGGGCTTGCAGCCCCATTGCTGCTGCGTTGAGGTGGTCTGACAGCCCTGATCCTGACATGGAGGTGACATGGGGCGCATGGAGTGCTGGGGGTGCAGCATCTCCAATCTCTGCTTGCCCCCTCCCCCAGGAGACGTGGGCCTTCCTGGAGGAGCTGTTTGACTTCTTTGAGACCTACATCTCCTGGGCCAAGAGCAGGGTGAGTTGAGCCTTCCTCGGTGGGGTGGAGGGAGAGGGAGGACGGGCTGCAGGGTTTTGGGGACATTGACATGTCCTGTCCCACTGTGTCCCCAGCTGACGGGAGATGTGGCACGTTGCAAGCCCATAGCTCAGACCCTGGATAACGTGGAGGCCATCACCTGCGACTACATCCTGGACTCTCTGGTGAGTGGGGCAGTGGTGTGTGGGGTGACACGTGTGTGTGGGGTGGCAACGAGGTCCCCTTGTCCCCCTCATGCACAGGATGAGAAGTACCCATCTCTGTCTTGAGCAAGCATGGCTCAGCATCTCCCCAGCGGATTGCTGTGGCTAAGAGCAAAGGCCAGGCTGTGAGAAGGGGTGCATGGGTGGTCTTTGTGGGGGGCCTGGGAGCGGAAGAGGCTCTCCCAGTCGCTGTCTGGGCCCTGATAGCTCTCCCTCTGCACCCAGAATGCCTTCTGGTTCAGCCTGGGCTGGTGCACCTTCTTCCTGCTGCCCAGCATCATCCTGGCTGTCAGACTTGCCAAGTTTTACCGCCGCATGGACATCGCCGATGACTACAGGTGAGAAGCTGCCTGCCCCCTGTGACCACGTTGGGTCTGGGGTCTGCCCCCGCGCACTGCGAACTGCCCCTTCATGTGCCCCGTGGCAGCCTGTGGGGCTGATCCTAAAGTAATGCGGGCTAGGGGGGGACCAGGGAGGTGGCTTGGGACCCTCAGCCTCCAAGAATGGAGATGCTTTGGAGAAGAGCCTGGCTCTGTCTGCTCTGCAGCCCCCTTTGGGCAGCTGAAGGTGCATGTGACCCCCCTCGGAGAAAGGATTCCAGCTCACATGGCATGGGCTGCAGCCCCCAGCCTGGTTTGGGGGTCTGCCATGGGACTTGCTCTGGCTTTGCACCATTTTTTGTGCTGGGGCCGCAAAACAGGAGCACAGCTGGATGCCGTGCATAAGCAGCATGCTGCAGGGTTGGTGTCACTGCCACGAGGGTGCAGTGCTTGCTCGCCTGCCCGTGGACACCAGTGCCCCGGTGCTGCCCCCCAGCCCTCTGGGACCTTTTCCCCATCCCTCCGGGGCTCTCTGACCGGCAGCCCCACCTCCAGCGCAGCTGCCGACCCCTCAGGGTAGTGAGCGGTTTCCAGTTGGATTTCCAGCTGCTGAGGGCTATGTCTTGGCCCCGCAGTGCAGCCAATTTGCCAGGGATTCCCCAGCCCCCCACCTGCCACCCCTCTGCTCCAGGGTTGCAGCCACCTAGGGTTTGCAGCCACAGCCGGGGTTTGCAGCAGCCCTGTGCCCAGCGCGGTCCCAGCCAGCCTTCCTCCCCCTGCCTGCCCTACTCCTCCTTGCTCCACGCCCTGGCTCTCCCAGGACCCATGCTGGGGTTGTATGTGGTGTGTGCAGGACGTGGCGCTGAGCTGGGCTGTGCCCTGCCTGCAGCGTGCCTGGGGTCCCCACCAGTGGCCATGGCGCCTTTCACTTCCCCCTGCAGCCGGCGGCTGAGCTGGCTGTAGACACGGGCTCAGCTGCCAGGGAAACTTGGGGGAACTGAAATCATGGCATGGGGGAGCTGTGTGCCGCTGAGCCGGCGAGCGTGGGGCCCCACTCTGCCTGCCTGGGGAAGGAGCAGCAATGGGGGCAGCAATGTTCAGGGGGGCTGTAGGACTGTGTGCTCTGCATCCAGATAGGGCAGCCGGGGTGGAGGGGACTCCTCCAGCCCCCTGTGTCCTTGTGTGCCTCAGGGGAGACACTGTCCCACTGGGAGATGCTGGGCTGGTGGGCTGTCCCAGAAAGCGTCTTCTTGCCCCAGTGACACTGTCTCCTCTTTTTTCTCCCCTCCAGGAATGAAGCCTTGGAGATGTAAGTAGCAGTGCCAGGTCCCCGTGTGGGGTGGGGGACATGCTCCTGTGGCATGAGGGGGGACAGGGCACAGAGGGAGCGGGGCGAGGAGGGGAACAAGGGCAAGTGCAGGCCGAGGAGGGTGCTGGTACCAAGGGAGGACTGGGAAGGTGGGACCTGTGCAACATAGACTGTTCTGGGGTCCCCCCATCATCTTTCCACACTCCTCAGTTTGGGGGTGCTGCTGCTCCCAGCCTCCCCCACGCCAGCGGGGTGGGGGGGCTCTCCACACTCTCTTTCCTGTGGGGCTGGGCCACAGGGGTGGGATGACATTTGGCCTTCTCAGTGCAACCTGGGCTGTCCCTTGCTCCCCTCTGTGGCTTGGGGGTGACACAAGTGACCTCGGTTTTGCAGGCCGCCCACATTCAACTTCTACAAAATCCCCCGGCCGTCCACGAGGCATTAGCCCCTGTTGCCCACAGCGCGGGCACGGAGGAGATGGACACAGCTGTCCCGTCTGCTGCGCCTTCTCCTTGGGTGCTGTGGAGCAGGTTGGGACCCCCAGGCTGAAACCCCTTCACCAGTTCCCAATATGTGATGATACCCTGGTATGTGTGGGAGGGGGGCTGCCCCTTGCACTGCCCCAGGTGGGACTTCACAACCCCCCCGCCCCGCCCCCACCAGACCCCATGGGCTCAAGGCAGCTCACACTGTCCATGCCACCGCAGCCTCTGTGCTGCCGGCCAGTGGGACCCTGCTCACCCAGGCCCCTCGCTCGAAAAGTGTGACTATTTATTTTTGCAGGGAGCCTGACTGCTTCCAAGGCTGTGATTTTTTGGTGTCAAACAATAAATGGGCTGTTTGTGTGTGCTGCAGGCATGTGTCTGCGCTCTTCATGTCCGGCTGCGATGGAAGGGCATCAGGGGTAGGGGCAGGGAAGGCTCCCCGCTGCTGGCACAAGCTGGGACTGTGCCTGGGACTAGAGGGCTCATGCTGGGGTCCCCAAGCGTGCTCTGCTCACATCCAGCTCTTGGAGTCCTGACCCAGCCCATGGGTCGATGCAGGACCGCTGCTCAGCGTCACCGGTGACATTCCCCTCACCAGGCAGCCCTTTGCACCTGTGGCTGGGTGGGTGCCAGGTCCTTCCCTGGGAAAAGCCATGCCAAAAGCCTCCTGACCATGAGGTGCCACCCCCCCAGCGCACAGGCACTTCCCTGTGCCTTCTGGCGACCCTGCTACGTGTCATCTCTGGGTTTCCAGTTGGTTTATGGTGTGCCTGCAGCCTGCACCTCCCTCCCTCTACTGGGTATGGTGGCACGGGGACTTTCAGTGTCCACCCCTGCATGTCCCACACTGCTGCATGGCATGGATGGGCACGGCGAGAGCTGCAGGCACAGATAAGCCAAGGGCAACTTGGTCTACACCCATGGCGGGGCGAGTGCAGGTGTTACTTTGCACTGCTCCTTGGCGCAAGCACAGGGACCATCTCGAAAGCTGGGTCAGGCACAGGGGACATACGTGAGAAGCTTGACTCATTTCCTTTGTTGCAAAGTCCAAGTCTCTCCAGAGCGAGCGACGGGGCCGAGCTGGCCAGCTCGCCCTTCGCTATGTGCATCTGCTTTATCGCTTTTTCCATTTGCCTTCAGATCTTCTAATCACTATTTTTTTCCTTCAGGCATTATCTGAAGCTGCACCGGCCTTACCTCCTGCTATCTCCCCCCCCCAGCACCCATCCTGACTGCAAAGAGAGCCCTGTGCTTGCCTATCACCCAGCTGAAACTGTCCTGTGTGGTGGCTCAGTCCCTGCTCCCCCCAGCGATACCCACCCTTTCTGGTCCTCGGGGCGGGATTTCCCAGCACTCCCTTGGAGAGCATTTAGCTCAGTTTTGTCTCCACTTGCTCTGCCTTTGCTCTCCCTCACCCTGAACCCTCAACCTCACGAGTTGTGACTGTTTTGTGCTTGTCTAGGGGCTGCATGTGGAGGTTTCCATCCCCAAGCCCCAGACTGTCCCCACCGCACAGCATCCTCTGCTTCCTCTTCCCTTGCTGTGCCTCGGGGACACCGGCCTGCGCAGGACTGCTGCTGGCTTCAGTTTCCGCTTGCTGCTTTTGCGGGCACTGCTCCTTTCCTGCTCCCCTCTGCTCAGCCTCCAGTGCAGCCTTTTCTTCTCTGCAGAGCTAGCGCTGGAAGGCAGGGAGCTCGACCCTCCTTGTTCGCTGCATCACCGTGGCCACCTGCATCCAAACCCAGCCCCGGCAATGAAAATCTCCCCCCAAATTACTGCACAGCCTTTGCCAAAGCATGGGGCTTGCTCTCAGCAGCTCCCCATTCAGCGCTGCCCCAGGGGAGCATCCCAGGCCCTGGAGCCGTGGCTCTGAGAGGGGCCTGGGTCCATCCTCCTCCTGAGCAGCCCTGGGAGGTGGGTGAGAGCAGTGTCAGGCAGGGCCAGCAGCTGCTCGGGGAAGAGGTGAGGATGGCTCATTGCAAAATGCCCACAGTGGCTGCTGCCGGCTCTCCTCTCAGGCCAGGCTCCCTCCGCTCACACGAGTGGCAGCTGCCAGAATCCACTTCCCTTGCGTGGGAGGGAACCTCGCAGCGCCCCACAGCCACAGCACAAGGCCACCATAAGGAAGGCCTCATCAATAGCCAGCCAGCCTCTAGAGAATCGTTGTAGCAGTTCCTCTTCCCCTTTGCCAGACTTTTTTCCACCACAGGGACTTTCTGCAGCTAAGCCCTTGTCTGGGGGAGGCCCTGCCGCATCTTTAAAGTGGTTTGACAAACCAGGATCCGTCCAACAGCAGCTCTGCCACTGTGTGCCCAGGCAGCAGGCTCCTGCCAGGGCCAGCCTGGTGTTCCCCATTGCTGGTTTTCCAGCCAGGAACAAAGGGACAAGTTGCAGCTTGTGAGAAAAAAATTCTCCCTTCCTCAACCCTGTCTTGGGCCCAGCCACAACTCTCCCAACAAGAAGCCCCGGCGGCCTTTGGGGTGTGCTTGTGGCACCAAGCAGCTGCAGAGAGGATGGGAGCGAAGCCCAGGTAGGTCTCCTTGCTCCCAGCAACGTGTAGGCTTGCCTTTGCTGAACCGTGCACTGCCCGGGATGGCCCTTCTGGGATGGTCACCTGCCTGCCGGTGCAGAGTCCTGCCTCCATGGCTTCATAGTGGTTAACGGGCTGAGCACCACGGAGGGAATGGGCTGTCCAGGCACAGCTGGATCTCCAAGCCCAGCACGTACCAGTGGTGAGCCATGCTGGGCAGTACCATAGTGAGTTGAGCTTGGCCACTTTTCACCAGAAGCAAAATGAAACTGCCCTCCTCCTGAGGGTCTGCATCCTCAAAACATCCACCACCGCCCTAGCACTGCTTTAGGAACCTTTATTTTTAAAAGGAGTCTTCCACACTTCACCCCACTCTCAAGAGGACTAATGCAGGTGAATCTCCCCCATCCCATCCCAGCCAGGCTCTGCTAGCCTGGCAAGGCAAGAGACAGTTCCTTCACACCACAGCCCGCATGCTGGGGCAAAGCCACAGCCGGGGTCTCTCTCCTGGAGGAGGGGGCCAGGCAGTGAGCACCGGAGAGAGGCTGGAACCTGGATCTTCCTGCACAACTGCTCTCAAGTTACACTGACTTTGCAAACAGAGGCACAATATGAGCCAGACAACCCTGACAAAGCCCCTTTGTGTGCAAAGGGCAAAGGTAGAGGAGATGGGAACAGAGGGCTTGGGCGTCCTGCAGCATAATCTAAGCTTCCACAAAGGAAAGGGAGAGGCAGGGCCAGCCCCAAGCTCGCACAGGCTGCTGCCAGCTTCTCAGCTCAGAAGAGAGTTCGGGTACCGTCTGGGATAGAGAGATAAGGGAATTAGGCTGCTCTCTTCAGCTAAGTAGCTGCAATCAGTCACAGCTACAGGATTGATCCCAGAGGAATTGCAGCGAGACAGCATGTAGAGTGCTGCAGCTGCCAGTGTGTGTACCATGGAGCTGTGCCACACTGGCACTTAGCATCTGACTGAGCCCGAAGCAGCAGGACTCAGTGACCCCACTGCAAGAAATATTCCCAGATTCTCACAGGCAGAGCTTGGAGGCAGCACCCAACCCACTGAGCAGAGAACGGGCAAGGAAAGACCGTGTGTGTCCCTGCCCACCACTCCACCACCACTCCTAGAGGATCAGGAAAATAGAAGTGAGGTTATAAAGGAGCCAAGCAAACCAAAACCAAAGTGCTTTGGGCAGGGAGCAGTTCTGTAGTCCTGTAGTGCAGCCAGCACTTTCATCTGCAAATGCACCCGGCATTTGCTCCTCCACTGGGGCACACGCAATTGCACTCGCTAGAAATAGCCAGAAAGCCTGCCCTGGCTTCAGATGAGATCCCCCAACCCCAGCCACCCAATGGACTCTTCAAGATGCTGCCACAGGGAGACTTCAGAAAGGAGCAGGCTTCCATACTGCCAGGCAGGGCAGGATGCAGCTTTCCCCTCCTCATGCACCCAAGGCTTGGGATCCCGTTGTGCTTCTCCCCTTCATGCAGGGTCACTCCGTACCAGTGCCGAGGGGGAGGAAGTCCTTGCCATGGGTGGCTGAGGGGCATCATCGGCCCCGGCTTTTGAGGGGATCTTGTGCTCTCGGGGTGGGGTAGGAGGGGGGAAGGTGGGGCTCTGCAAGGCATCCGAGTACATCTCGTCCTGGACACAGGGACGCTGCACAACCCTTTGCAGCAGCGGCTTGAGCAAGCCTACAGTCAGCTGGTTCCCCTCACTGGAGAAGGGCACTGGATCCTCCTGGGAGTGAGGGAGGTGCTGCAGGACCACGGTAAGGATGTCCGAGGCGGTGAGCTCTGCAGGGCACAGCAGCCACAGTGTGTCCAGATAAGGGTCCAGCTCCCGGTGCTGGGCAAACTCCGCCAGCAGCGTGGTGAATATCTCCTTGTTAAGCAAGGGGCTGAGCTTGGAGAACTTCTCTGCCACCTCCACCACCCGCTGCCACCGCTTCAGGCGGATGAGAAGGTGCAGAGCTTGCAGCACGGCCTTAGGCCTCTTGCTGCAGAGCAGCAGTTCGAGCTCCATCTCATCATTCGCCTCGCTGCACTTGTTCTTCCTGGCCAGTACTCCCAGTGCTCTCTTGTACAGTGGCACCCGGCCCTCTGGGCCCTCCTTGCTGCTGTATGCCCAAGAGATGCTAACGTACTGCTGGGTCAGCTCCACAAAACTGGGCAACCACTTGGGTTTGAACCTCAGGAAGGAGGCGCAGATGAGCTCAAAGAGTGGGACCACCCCATTCTGACCCACCTCCTCCTGCTGTGGCCCTCCCAGGACCTTCTTCCACACCTCCGGGGTGGCCCTGGCTACTAAGAGGCCGTCCCCATTCTGCTGCAGCTGCAGGCAGCTCCTCGTGGCCTTCCAGGCAGCCTTGGGGAAGGAGGCAAAGACAGAGTTCAGGTAGGCCAAATTGTCCTTGTCCATGTCAGAGTGCAGAACGCGGCTGACCTCCTGCTCCACCAGTTCCTCGCAGTAGCTTTCCACCTCACTCTCTGGTGCACACACCACACAGGTCTTGAGGAGCTCCAGGCTCATGTAGCTCTGCAGCTCCAGGCTCATTGTGCTCAACAGCTTGGCATAAGTGTCTTGGAGGCCTCGGGCTGGCTTCTGCTTCTGGCGGAGGCTGTGCTGCAGGATGGCAGCGAGGGCCACAGGAGCCTGGAACACACCACCTTTCTTCAACTTCTCCACCGTCAGCTTGGAGCTGCTGAGGCTCCTTCTCTGGTAGTATCTGCAGGCCTCCTCGAACACCATCTCCACCAAGCACGGCTCAGGTCTGCTGCTGTCCTCAGGTTTGGAGAAACTAAAGCTGTAAATGCCAGTTTGAGTGAGGAACTGGATGCTGTCCTCCTCTCCCAGGGACTCCAGGAAATGCACCTCTTTCATGCTCAGGATTTTCTTTTCTATGAGCCTTCCACTGTTCTGGTCAACGAGGTACAGGACCCCAGCCAGCATGCAGGCCAGGATGCTGCCAAAGGTCTTCAGCTGGACAGAACTTCCTTGGGCCAGGGGGCCTCCCTCCAGGTCAAAGATATGCCTCTGCGTCCCATCTGGCTCCACCATGTTCACAGCACCCTTCGTGCTCACCAGCAGCAGACCCTCACTGTTGGACACAGCAGAGGTGTGAATGTCCAGAGGTGCCAAACCTGAGAGAAGACCCACAGAACCAAGCAGGAGCTTCCTGAAGTCTGACTCGCTGCTGGAGCGCAGCACCTTGCTGTGGATGAAGCCTGCAGAGGGGGCTGTGATGGTGAGCTTTGCCTTCTCGGGATGCCAGATGAGGAGGAATTTCGAAGTGGTGGCAAAGCTGGCAGCGACAGGCACCAGGAAGACGTGCTGAGGGGAGGCCAGGACCTGGTACTCAGGGCTGTTGTGCAGGACTATCCTTACAGTGCCCAGCCGCACGCCTTGGTCCCCCACCTCCAGAGCCCGGGTGCAGACACAGAACCTGAAGGCACACTTGCTCATGTCCGAGTGGGCGTCCAGGGGAGGCCTCTCCTCACACCACACCAGGCTGGCTCCCTGGCTGCACACGGAGATGATTCGTGCCCGGGCACCCTGGCAGAGCTCCAGTGTCTGCAGCAGCTGCCAGCCCAGGGCCACCACAAAGTGCCAGACCTCGGTCCGGCCGTGTTCCCACACGATGGCCAGTACCCAGGAGCCCAATGTCACAGGGCTCTGCAGGAAGAGCAGTCCCACAAGGGCTGGCTGGGGCGGCTGCCAGTTCCTCTCCAGGTCAGCTCCACCGATGCTGTGACGCTGGAAGGCCACCACCCGGGGCAGGGGGGGCGGCCGGCTCTTCTGCAGGACCAAAAGGTGCTGCCCATCGGGGCTGGACTGGACACAGCTGGGCTCTTCTCCCTGGCACAGCAGCTCCTGCAGCCAGTGGCCTCGGCTGAAGTCACTGAAGTCGGAGACCTGCCGCAGCATCCCGGCTCGCTTCATCTTGGGGCGCCTGCCCTGGTCACCGAGAGTATGCACCAGGGCGAGCAGGGGCACGGAGCTCCTGCTGCCACGGAGTCCCCTCCCAGGACCCCCCACTGCGCCCTGTTCCCCAGGGTCTCTGGAGACCCTCCGACCCCCAGGGACCCCGCGGGCACCCCTCCTCCCCCGGCGAGCCGGTTCCGCGGGCACCGACCCCCCGAAGTACCTGCCGCGCCCCCAGCTCCCCAGACTCCCACCTCCGCCCGAGGGGACTC
>NW_008795129.1:11374036-11384882 GCF_000699145.1 Aptenodytes forsteri
GCCGGTGCTGGCGGCACCTTGCCGGGGGGGCTCGGGGTGGGGAGGGCGCGGCGAAGCCTGCTTTTGCCACAGCCCCTTTCGCGGGCCGGTGACCCCGGGCCGTGTCAGGGCCCCTCGCTGGCCGCCCTGCCCTGCCTGAGGCCTGGCCGCCGTCTGGAAACTTTGGGCGTGCGGGAGTAGTTTTACACAAGTCTGTCGCCTCAGAAGTTGTCGGTCCTTTCCCCGCCTGCCCGCAGCGCTGCCGTTACCAATAATAATGCGTTACCACCGCGTTGCCCAAGTAAGTGCCTTTGGGTGCCGTGCAGCGAGTGTTGCCTTGCCTGAGGAGGCCTCCCAGCAGGCTGGAGTTGCCCAACCCTTTGGCTCTGCTGGTGTAGCTGCTCACGGGCCACAGTGTCAGCCGGCTGCTGAAATGGTTTGGGTTCAAGATAACTCTCTCTAGAAAAAGAATGAGCAGGGCATATTCTTTTATCATTGATCACTCTAATTATCTGGTTTACCTCATGGTCCTACAAGCACTTGTATTGGCAAAGCAAAGGGGGGCAGTAAACAACGGTGAAGGGGTGGGAACTTGTTATGTTTATTATGCTGAAGGCAAGAGGCAGCTTGCTACTTAAGCAAGCTTGCAGCCTCAGTCAAAACCCTGTTGCATATGTCACTGTAAGAAAGTTTGCTCTTAAGCAGAGACTGTAATCTGAATATATGATGAGAGCCAATTCGGGCTGAGCAGGTGGGTGGAATATGCAAAGCAATAAGATAATTTGGATCATTACGATATGTGGTGATTGCAGTTCACCAGCTGTTTGAGCTCTAGTAGGAAGCGTGACAAAAATTTTTAAGAGGAATTTTTTTTGGGGAAAAGGACATCAGTTTGGTTTTCCAATAATAGCGTAATCCTCTGTCTGTGTCACTTAGGGCACTTTTTGCTGTGTGCAAAGAGAGTCTGCAGGTGGGGTATATACAACAAAAATGTTAAACAGTTATTGGCTAGCATGCACAAAAGAAACAGTGAGGCTTTAATGAGCTGCTAGGCTAAGCATTCATCTGCTCACAACCCCTGCTAACACACCAGGCAGCCATGCAGACAATAATAATCCTCTGTCTGTGTCACTTAGGGCACTTTTTGCTGTGTGCAAAGAGAGTCTGCAGGTGGGGTATATACAACAAAAATGTTAAACAGTTATTGGCTAGCATGCACAAAAGAAACAGTGAGGCTTTAATGAGCTGCTAGGCTAAGCATTCATCTGCTCACAACCCCTGCTAACACACCAGGCAGCCATGCAGACATCCCTCAGGAGGGGAAGGCTCAGCCTCTGCTGCTCAAAGTTGCTGAGTTGCTGTATTCTGGCTCCCTGGTGGTTTTTTTGTTTGTTTGTTTTAGTTCTTATACCTTTTTATGTTAGTGGTTTTCCTCCTGAGTGCTTGTGCTACTAATGGTCCATATCTCAAAAATGTTACCTCTCTGCAGCTCTACCTTTCTTATCTTGGCTTGGCTCTACTGTGCAGCTTCTTAGAACGTAGCAGCTTCCTCAGAAGTTGGAGCCAAGGTCATGCAGCTGCACTGTATTCAGCATGGGCCTTGGATCCACACCAACAGCCATGGGAAAAGGGCAGGGGAAGGTTACAGGGAGAGTGTTTTTCATCAGAAGGAAGACATCTGAAAAGGCCTCCGAGTGACATGAGCTTTTAGAGTGTAGAGGGAGTGTAGAGGCAGTGCGGAATATTTCATGGTGAACTAGGTGGGATGGATTCTGAAGGGCTTGAAAAGTAAAAACCCAAAGAGACTGTCTGACACAAGAGAGCTGGGCATTGTAGCCAGGAATATGGAAAGGAAGCATGATGAAATGAAAAAATTAATTTGGAAAAATGGTGTGAACAGATGGAGGTGAAAGCATGTGACACTTGTCTAGATGGACTTGACAGGAAGAAGCTTAACTAGTTGATGGATTGGGTGTTATTTTAACTGGACGGATAGAAATGAAAGGCAATTATGGATGAAGTGTTAAAAATGTAGCTTGGATGTTATTCTTTTATATCATTGCTAAAGCAGGTGTAGTGGGAGGTAGTTTGTGGCTGTATCTGCATTAGGAAGCTGTTTTTCCTGTCTTTCAAGGGGGGGGGGGAAATAGGTCAGTAGCGGTGTAACTTTAGATTGTACTATGTAGAAGCACATACACCGCTACTGCTCTGAGCAGGATGGAAGGACTTGCTAGTAAAAATGCATATACTGGGACTGTGCTGGAGATTACATTGCTTGGTACTGCAGGAAAAGTAGGATCTATGTGGGTTTTTGTCATCAGCGCACCCTCAGAATGTATTTCTTGTTATATACTGCATGAAGGCACCTGGAAATTCTGCCAGATGGATCCAGGGCTTGTGTTACTGTTTCCCTTATTGGTGGGTTGGGCACCTTACAGTTCTGAAGGAAGGTGCAGTCTGAGCACTTTTCATTCCAGTGGACAATATACAAATAAGGTTGCAAAGAATGGATGCAATATAAAAGTAGCGTGGATGTACTAGCACAAACAGTAACCACCAACGCAGGAGTTGGTGGAGAATAAGCTGCAAAGGGCGTTATAGCAGGAATTTGGTCATGATGGTTGCTAAAGGCTTGACAGAATCTAGCCCAATGTGTTCCTCCTCTCTCTGTTTTCACTAGTGGTCTGCCAGGCTGCTGCTGGCTGGTCCTGGGGGTTTTAGTACTGGAGCGTGAACTGGGTCAAGGCACTGTCTGTGCATTGGGATTCATGAACTCTTGTGCTGGGTGCAGATTGTCTATTGCTTCCAGTGATAGCCGGGTGCTGGAACCTGTGTTTTAACTGCCTGTTGCTCAGGTCCAACAGTGACTCTGCAGATTCATCACATGGATTAAGTGCAAGCTTTTCCTGGAACTTCACTGAAGAGTTTAATGACTACTCGGCTTTTAACTAACGTGTTGCTTTAGAAGCTATAGGTTAACTTTTAGGCAGAGGTTTATCCCCCCCTCTTGCATGATCGAGATAATTTTTGAACAACTTTCCTTTAGACTTGAGTGATACACCTGCAAAATACCTTGAAAGGCAAAGCGTGATCACACTGGGTCCCAAGTGCATGCAGTTGGTGGTGGGGGCAATTACTAGCCTTGAAATATTTCAACAAGTGAGTCCAATCTTAGTAGCAGTGGCAAGTCAAGGGATATTGGATTCTAAAAGCAAAAGTATCTCAGTTCTTATTTAGAGTCTTTATAAATATTGATTGAGGTCCAGGGCTTTGGCATTAACAAACTAATATAGATCACATTATTTGCACTACCTTTTTCAGATAGGGAATAAATGGTTTGCCAAGTAAGTCAATATGTGAAAATACCATTTTGTCATCTGTTTGTTTTCTTTTTATTTAGCCAAGAAGTGTTACAGTATATTTTTTTGAGGGGTCCACACTGAAAAAAATACACTTATTCATGTTTGGTTGTATGTGGGGGTTGTGTATATGCATCTGTAATCTTAAAAACTTTCAGGTTTGTTAGCCTAGGCAATTAAATGCAAAATACAGTGCTTGATGGGCTGCATGCAAGATTACAGAAGTTACAAGTTTTGGATCCTGATGTCATTATAGTGTAGATGTGCATTAGTATTATGTTCTCTACAGGAGTATTTTTGCTATTATAAGATGATCTATGGAATAATAATAAGTCTGTACAGGAGCCGAGTGACAATGTGGAGCAGCCAGAGTTTTCAATGTGCACAAGTCTGAGTAAACCTCAGACTCAAAATGTCAGGTTCATTTTTCCTGTGGATATTCTAATGAAAAGCTAACAGAGATGTGTTCACCAGAATGTCACATGTTTGGTTGGAATCTCTGCTGTGAGTTCTGGAATGAAATGGAAAGGAGGTGAATGGTTGGATGTGCTCATCCCTTTCTTCCTGACTGGATCAGCTGATCCCAGGGTTGATGACAGATAAAGCAAGAGTCTGCCTGAACTTCTGTTTGCCATGGCTTTTATCTTCCTGCCTTTGAGCTGCCAATACTCGTGCTCTGTCGAGGTTTTGTTTAGTTCCAGATGAAGCATCTTGGATCTGCTGCTGCACAGCAAAGTACTTGCTGTTCTAAAAATCCACACGCGTGTGCTTCTCTTGGCCCTGAGGGGTAGTTCTCCTGTGCAGTCAGTGACTGTAGCAGGATTCACTTGGCGGCATGTGTTAATGGGACTGACCTATTGACAGTATAAATTATCCATTTGAACCGAAAATGTGGAAAATGCACTGATGCTTCTTAAATGTGATGCGTTTAAAGGATAATTGTTAACTATATTCAGTGTCGTCGTTTTCATAAGCTGTCACGGTGTCCTGATAATTTGACACCTCTACAACTTATTTATAAATGTTTTGTGCATTTAACTGTTGTTTTCTGCAGCTGCCTAGAAGGTCCCCATTAGCAAAATGCAGTTTCCTGTTTCTGTCTTTATGACATCTAGAAAATGTAATTGCATAAAGTGAAAAGAAAAAGCCATTTGTACAGCCTGATCATCATAGGTCATGAAACAAGCACAGCCTAATAAAGTGTTGGCACGAAAGGCGACTCTTACTTTTCTCCCCTTGCTCCTCCATATGCTCATTTGTAGAATAGCAAATTATAAACAAGAACATTATTTAATCCTTGCCTCTAGCAGTCTTCCTTGTATGTGCTCTGTGCGGCTTTGGTTGAGAGAATATGAATCCCAAGTCCCATTTTGACAGAGACTAGAATTTTCACATGATCATGCGATCCCTCTGATGCTCACCCAGCATCAAGCCTTTATGTCTTGTGGGATTTAGATTCTTCTGTCTTTCTGGAAATGTAGGAAAAGTGTTAAAATGCAGCTCTTAAAGTCCAGGGACTAAGCAGAGCGTATTGATCCCTTCCCATTCACGTACACATTTGCTGTGAGAACGCTGACCTAGAAGCACTGAGAGTTAGTTTATTAGTTTTGACATTGGGATTCGTTAGCTGTAATTCAATTAGAAGCACGCTGATGGATGTGTTTGTATGCTGGGGCTGGCAGCTGCTTTAGGTTCAGAAACTTACAATTCTAGTTTTGTGCAATCTTGGGTAAGATTTGTATTGCTAGGGTAAAAGTGACATCGTTCTTGATTTGGTTTTTAATAGATTTCTCTCTGTTTCCAATTATGTTTCTAATTAGAATAATGTCTTATTTCCCATGACAGTTAAAAAATAATGCAAAGTCTGAAAAGAGAAGCTATCAAGATGATTGAATAATGTTTTCTTTTTCGTTTGTTAGACTGAAACCTTTTTCCATCTTAATTGGATATATAGACCTACTGTATATTGGTATTTACAGAAAGTTATGGTGCAGTAGTTGCTAAGCTTTCTTCTGTCAATGTGTCTTGGGGCCGTTTCCATTCTCACCCCAGCACACGCGCCAGCCCTTGACCAGCCAGCTGCGCATATTCCCTTTCTAGCAGGAAGACAGAACACCTCTCCACCTTTCTGTATAAATTCAGCTTTTCAGGTGTGAGATCTGCTGCTCTCTGTCCTACCCTTTGCTTTCCCATCCAGGCAAAGCTCCTTCCCTTCACGCCTGGAGTAGGGTCTTTTGCAGCAGCATTGTTTCTCCAGGCCCAAAGATGTTTTCCTGCCGCTTAGAACTGAGATTTACGGCTCAAGGGATGGATGTCTGAATAACAGACTCTGGGAGCCTGGGAGTCCTAGTTGAGAACATAGTTGTAGTTTAAGACAATCAAAAGCTGTCTGCAGTGGAAAGAATGTAGAAGAGATCTGGAACTGGCATTCAGTAGTTGCTGGAACTTGCTCCTTGAGGGAAAGACAGATCTAAACATGCTGTGGTTGTGGAAGGGGCTCAGGCAGTCTGGGATGGAGGCTAAATCCAAAGCTGTTGTCCGTGGCTGCCAGCTCAGAAAGCTCTGGGGTCTTGGATGCTGACTGCAGTGAACTTACCTCTCTATGCATAATTTAGCATGGCTGAGTGCAGCTACCACAAGAAGCCTGCCCATGTTTTTCTGGAGCATGACTTAAGTCAAGCCTCTGCCTGAGGTATGCTGCTGCTGTGTGTGTAATTACCTTTGGAGGTATGGGAGAGAGGTTGGGAGCTCAGGAATATGAGAAGGGATGGCATTCCCTTTCTGCTAAGTACCTCTGATAGTGCTGCAGTGATAGAGGAGGTTAGAACAGTGCTAAAGCTGTGATGCTTGCCAGAAAAATCTGTGATTGCGGATAAATACATATTTGCAAGGTCAGTGGTGATGTGCTTTGTAGCATCAGACATGAGGTTGAGAGTACATGGCAAGTCATGCGTTCTGACTCAGCCCCTGGAATGGGTTGACTGTCGCAGAAGGTTCAGGTCTATAGCTATGGCTGTTACTTTTTGTAACAGCTCATTTTGTAATAATCATACTTCCTTTTTTCTTTAATAGTATAACCAGTAAGCATGAGACACCGATTACTTATAGTAAAACCTGTTTGTGTTTCTAGAAAACGCTTTGCTGTCAAATGGATCAGGAAATTCATCTGGTTTAAAAAAAAAAAAAAAAAAAAATCCCTGCAAAGCTTCTCCCCTGTGTTCCTCCATCCTCCTCCCAAAACTGAACAACATGTGATGCTTTTGAGGCTGGGGTTCTTCTCTGGCTTGATTTGCAGAGCAGCTGGCACAGCTGAGGGATGTCAAGGTGCAGAGGTAGGAATGAGCAAGGGTGGCAGGAGTGCTTTAGGGAGGCTTTGCAGCCAAATGTTTCCTAGGGTTGGACGCCGCCACAGTGTGCAAAAGCAGAATTTGAAATGCTTTGGTAGGCAGCAAATTAAACAGATGAGAGAAGACTTTTTCAAACAGTTTCAGGAGCTTTTTGTCACAAGGTGTCCTTGAGGCTTGACAAGCGTCAAAAAGGACTGGGTATCCATTCAGTAACAAGTATCACAGTTCCTGCAATGAGATTGAAAAATACATACTTTTCTAGATGTAAACTGCATTGGTCTGGATCATGAATCAGTTTCTAGCAGAGACGAATTGAGAAAATTTATATGTAAGGAGCTTATTCTGTATCTGCCTGTGTCTGGACTTTTGCATCTTTCTTTGAAATGGGATATAGGACTAGATGGGACCTTTGATCTGATTTTTTATCTAGTATAGTTATTAAAGCCCCTACTTTCAGCTTGTGAGAGACTATTAGTATTTCGGTACAGCGAAAAAGTCTCTCATGGATGAGGCAGGCCAGATATGCCTTGAAGAAAAGTTCAAGTTTCCTTAGCCTTTTTTGTCTATTCTTACCTTCAGGGTATACAGCATGGCCCAAACAGAGAAGAAAGGTGGGCTGCTCCGGAAATCTTCAGCCTCCAAGAAGCCATTGAAGGAGAAAGTTGTGTTGATGTATGATGAGATTTTCACGGTAAGGACTTAAGCATCTCTTCTTTCTAAAGTGTTGTGTTAAATTTTCTTGGATTAGTTTGTGCGGAGGGCTCTGCATGGTGGATTCTTTTCCCAAGGTAAGGACTGCACAGTGTAGGCACACGTTTCAGGCTCTCCTACTGTCATGCAGAGCTCTCTATTCTGCTCTCTTCCTTAATGTCACCTTGTCCTGTTGCCTACCAGGACCATTTGTGATCTACGGGAAGTTGTGGCTTTTCAAGTATTTCTCAGAAAATAATCCAGAAAATAAACAGAGGCATCCCAATTGAGAGCTGCTTCTGTTTGTCCTTCTGTTTCTGGGAATCTGTGTAGACAGAATTCTATACTGTGAGACCACTTGGTCATCCAGTGGGATGATGCTGACTCTGAGCTACTCATGATAAGGATTTTCTTTAAATTCTGCCTGAATGATTTCTTCTTGTTTGCTCTCATGGCGGTTCCTTTTCCTTTCAGACAGAGGACCCCAGTAAATGCAACCCTAGGTTTTGGGAGGAGCTGTTTCTCATGAAGGTAACAGGAATTGAACATCCTCTGATTTGCCGCTGCTGTTCTGCCTACAAAGTGGCAGACTGTCAGTGCAAGGACTTGCGTTTCTAAGGTGTCAGTGGTTGTGTAACATGCATGAACTGCTTCTTAACCTGACAGGTCAACTTGGAATACCTAGAAGGCAAGCTGGAGGCTCTGGATGGGGAAGAGTTAATGAAGATAAAAGATAACATCAACTGCTTGTTTCAGCACTGCATCCAGGCCCTGGGTGAGGAGCACCCAATCAGAGTGGTCAATGCATTACAGGTACCACGCTGAGAGATAGGGAATGCTCTCTTTTGCTTCTAATGAGGCAATATATTTGCTGCTGGTATCAAACGTCTTGTGCTCATTTCTTTGCTTCTGAGGAGAAGTGATGTCTACAGAGGAGTTGCTACTTATTGTCTGTGGAGGTTACAAACGTTCATAGTCTCTTTAGTCTTTGAAGAACAATAGCTTGTTTCAGAATTCAAGAGGATCTGGTGATGCAGGATGAAGCGGATGGCAATGGGGGGACAAGAGGGGCTTGTTCACAGTGCAGGTGGTCAGTTTGGGGGCTCAAGAGTACTCTGTGTAGCTTTGTATTCTGCTTTCTCCTGTTCTCCCTCATTTCAGCCTCCTTTTTGAATTTCCATATAGATAGAAAATGAAATAAAGCTCTGGAGATGTTAGTGTGAAATTTATACAGGGGACTGTCCCTGCTGGACGCTTCCTAATTGGAAGCTGTAAGAATTGTCACCCGGAATTAATAACCATTTTCCTACAGGTTACTCCTTACCAAAGCTATGCTGTCCCATGTCTTGTGCAGGAGACTCCCCTCCTCAGTCTTGATGTTTGACGTTACTAGTTCACAGGCTGATTCTTACAGTCTGGTGAATGCATTTGTCTCAGCTTCTCTCAGCTGTAGGAATACAGGATATGAATTTCAGATTTGGAGAAGTCACCTGTAGGAGACATTGGACAGGCAGTAATCTGGGAAAAGTTGATTTAAAACAGAATATGTACACCTCTGACATACAATCTTGCATTGTTTTATTTTTATTTTTTTTTAGAATTAGTTTGAAATGATGCTGTTAAATATTGTAGTTACAGCTACATAGACAGTCTAGCCCAGCCCTGAATTCCCAAAATTGTATTCAGGCTCTTGGCAAAAGTTAGGCCAGGGCTCAAGTCTAGAATCCTGCTGTGTGAGTGTAAATAGGAACCAGGTAACACATCCTGAGCTTGAGTTGGGAGAGCGTTCCCTTAATCAGATTGTGTTCATGTGGAAAGTGATCCCGAAGCCAAAACTTATTTAAGCAACCTTTTCTTGAGAATGACCATGGTGAACAAAGGTTTGTTTAGCCCAGTATCCTGTCTCTGACAGTAACGAAAAAAAGGATGTCTACCTTACCCTTTTGCTTCTGTATGGTTCTAGTGGTCTGCTGATTCCTTGAGGTCTGCTTGTCTCCAGCTTCACATCTTCTGAAACTAATTACTTCTCACAGGTGAATTTAAGCTGGAGTCTAAAACTGCAGTGGTTATATTCCTGCTCCTTCCCTCTTCACAGACCTGAAAGGTGCCTGATGACAAAAGTCTTTTTTTGACAAAGAGACAGTTTGTTGGTCAGACTTAGTATAGCAGCGTGGTAACCAAACAGAAATTTGTGCTCTCTGTAGCAAAAGCATCTGCTGTATGGACAGGCATAATGTGATAAACTATGCTGTATGGGTGTTGTATGTTTTGGCATGCTTGAAGCAAGAAATTAATCTGGAAAGCTCTAAGGCATGTCTATCCATACACTGCTTCTGCCTCGCAGTTTCCTGATCAATATTTTTGGCCTTAAAGTCACACTTAGCTATTTTCCAAAGATTGTGGTCCTGTCTGGTACAAACTGGGTCTGGACAGAAATAGCAGTAAGATTATCTTTCCTCAGAGTGCTGTGGAATGAAGGGGTGAACAAACAGGAAAAATATGGACAAATATAGTCTTCTCTAATTTTTTTGAGTTTTCAGCATCCAGGATCCTCCTTAGAAACAACAGAGGTGGAGAGGTCAGACAGAATGTATGGCTTCCAGGCTGGTGGTATTAATTTAAATACCTGTGCTTTGCCAGTGCTAGGAGAGGGTCTTAGGGCGGGTTCTGCTATTGAGTTGTAGGTGTTGCCTTACATCTTACCCTCTGATTTTTCCCTTTGCAGACTTTGTGTGCATTGATTCGGGGTGTCCATCAGAAGAACAAATCCACTTCTGGGTTTGACATCATCAACATGCTTGTGGGTTTTGATAAGGCAGAGCTATGTATGAAGGTGAGGCCCTGGCAATGTAGAGAAACAGTTTGCGCAGCAGCCATGTTGCAGGGGCAGTGATTTGTAGACAGGTGTGCCTACCAAGGTGCAGCTTTTGGGGGAAATATTCCAGCCACTTATTAAAAGCAGCTAGAAGAGAAGAAGTAGTTCTTTACCTGCTAGTGGCTCAAAGACAATTGGGGTCCCTGTGTTTGTTAGTAATATAACAGAGCACTTCTCTTTCTTTTCCTTTAGTTCCATGCTGTGCACTCACTATGGTTAAGAAATCCTAAGGCCAGAAAAGGCTGTCACAGGCTATTAGTACCTAGTATTGAACCTCATATCTTGTGCTTATTTTTTAGCTGATTATCCTGTGTTCTCACATTTCCATCAGCACATGTACCGTTTTAAATTTACTTGATGCTCTTCACTGTAAAGATGTTGAGTTTTGGGAAATGACAATGTAATCAATGATAAAGCTGAATTCCTGTCATATCTTTCATCTCTCTACAAAAAGTAGTAATTTTTCATCTGTCTACAAATAGTACATTTGGGGAAAATATTAAGTACTAGTTTGCTTATCAGAACTACGTTTTTCCTTTAAGAATAACTGTATTACCTGTAACTTAGTATTTGGAAAACAATTATTTCTGAATATC
>NW_008795129.1:11384909-11412358 GCF_000699145.1 Aptenodytes forsteri
ATATCTGTCACAAACAGCTATAGTATCTATTTTTAATCATAACTAAGATACGTACTCTTAAATTGGAGGTGTGCTGCTTATAAAAAAAATAAGGTGTGCTTATAAGTAAAATGGAATATTGAAAAAAGAAAGCACTGATATTACTGTCTTGCAAACAAAAAGGAAGATCATATTTGTAGAGCACAGAATTACTTTGTGAATGAAATCTGTTGTTATATGTATACAAAATCTCTCAAGCATCTAGAGAAAACTCTTGGAAAATGATCATGATGTTATGCCTGTAGTCATTAAAATGTAGTTTACACAAAACGATGTTGAGAACCAGTAGTGTGAATATGGCCTGTGTAACAGTAGTAATGGCTCAATTATTGATTCTGGAATAACAAGGCTTTATATTGGTGCTCTTATATTTGAATCTCCCAAAAAGCTTTTTATAACAAACATTTGAAATAATTTTAAATATTACTTTTAAATAATGTGATTGTTGTTCTTTAGAATCTGATGGAGAGCTTGGACTCGCTCCTCTGTGCAGAAGGTTCTGAAAGTCTCAAAAGCTTGTGTCTGAAGCTACTTCTCTGTTTGGTGACGGTAAATAAATACCAGCTGTATAATAACTTAAAGGCTTATATGAGCCGCATCTTGAGGGATGGAACTGTCTCAAAACTTGAGCAGAATGCTGCAGTGTGAAGCTTAAGAAGGGGAAAGAAATTGTGAATGACAGCAAGGGTCAGCCCAGGATATGCATCATTGCTCTAACCATGATGCCAATACAGACTAGCAGGCTGTTTTCACCTCGTAAGATAGGTGCCAACTGGGGCAAAAGGGGAGAGACACAGGAGAAAGTGTCAATTGGATTCACAGGATTTTTTTTTTTTTTTTAAGGGAAAAAAGATATTTAAGAAGTTTCGGATAAATGGAAAGGGAGCAGAGGAGAGGGGTTGAGGAAAGACAGGAAGTGTGGAGTAGAGAAGAGTGGTGAGGATGTGAAGAATGAGGAAGTTGGAACAAATGGCCACTCATCATCTCTTGGACATGGTCAACTGTGAACTATTTTTGCTGTGATAAGAGATAATTGAGTGTGGAGGAGGTCTTCACTGGCCTGTTCCTGATGGGAAAGTGCTCAGTGGAGCATATGCGCCCTGTTTTTTCATTCTCTGCCTCCTGTGTAGCAGCCTGCTTCAGCTGCTGATGGCTGTTGTCATGCAGATGTGTAAAATATCAATCTGTAGAGGAAAGGGGGAGCTCTTAGTACGTGGGTTGTGCTTCTTGCCAGAGGGAGGGCTGAGAGGCAGGACAGATTTCTTTTACTTCATGTCTAGCTCTACTGCTAGTCACACCTTGATTTACTGACTAAGTGAGAGATTCTGGATAAATGTGTCCATCTGGTAGTAGAACTCTTCTGTTCCTAAGTGTGTGCCAGAGGCAGCTAGAGCATCATGGGAGGCTTCGGGTGAGATTTTAAAACTTGTGTTTGTACTCAGGTGACAGATAACATTAGCCAGAACACCATCCTGGAGTATGTGATGATTAACAGCATATTTGAAGCTATTTTGCAGGTAAGGATTCTTCCTTCTACTGCAGGGGCTTTTCTTCCATAGTGAGAGCTTTCAGTGATGTATTTGCTTTTCAGCTTTTTCAGTGCAGCATAGCTGACTGGCACTGTGTTGCTTCCGTTCATAGCTCAGTCATAGATTTTTTTTTTTTTTTTTAAATGCTGTCTCCTCCTTACTCTAGTCTGCTGTTTTTAGTCACTACTGAGTATTTAAAGTATTTTCACTTGAGACATTTGTGCCTAGATAGAAGCTGAACAGATTTCTGGGCTAATTTCACAGAGAATTTCTGTATCAGAGGAACTTTTTTCAAAAGGCAGTCTGGATATATTGAGTGTTTTTCTGCTCTTTGATAAATTATACTTTTTAGGAGTGGAACTGGGCTTGGGGAAACGCAGAAAACTTGCACAGATAATGTTGGTGATGCACTGAGATACTGTCCAGTGCTATTGAGAAATATATTTGCCCTTTATGCCCAGAAAGCCTACGTGCGTCCTCTCTGTGATAAATAAGCTTCTCTGTGTGCAGAACTTTTTTAAATTGTCTCCTCCTTACTCTAGTCTGCTGTTTTTAGTCACTACTGAGTATTTAAAGTATTTTCACTTGAGACATTTGTGCCTAGATAGAAGCTGAACAGATTTCTGGGCTAATTTCACAGAGAATTTCTGTATCAGAGGAACTTTTTTCAAAAGGCAGTCTGGATATATTGAGTGTTTTTCTGCTCTTTGATAAATTATACTTTTTAGGAGTGGAACTGGGCTTGGGGAAACGCAGAAAACTTGCACAGATAATGTTGGTGATGCACTGAGATACTGTCCAGTGCTATTGAGAAATATATTTGCCCTTTATGCCCAGAAAGCCTACGTGCGTCCTCTCTGTGATAAATAAGCTTCTCTGTGTGCAGAACTTCTTGGAAGCACCGACACTACCTCAACCTTAAATATCCTCTTTCAGTTAGGACATAATTTGCTCTTACACATATATTTCACGGCCATGCACTGTGTGAGAGTCACTGCAAGCTTCCTGAAGCAGGCCTGAACAGAACAGTGTGATTATTTATTCCAGATCCTGTCCAGCCCACTTAGTCGCAGGGAACATGGCTATGATGCTGTTGTCCTTCTTGCCTTGCTGGTCAACTACAGAAAGTATGAGGTATGTATTCTTCTGGATAACAGAAACTTCACTTCTCTCTACTTTATGAATTTACACTGGCCTCTGGATTATTAAGGCAGCCTACAGTACAGTTTTTAGCAGTACACGCTATAACATTTATCAGTATATCAGCACAGGGCTACAGAAGTTTTGCAAGGCAGTCATATTATGCTAACTGTATCTGTCTCTGACGTGTATAATCAAATGTGTATGATATTCATACAGCTCATTTTGTGCAAGCATGAAAGAAACTACCTAGGGGATTTGCATTTCCTTCGTGGAAGTATTCTGAGGAGGGTCCTTTTGGAAGAGTTACTGTTGTGCCGAACTTGCATGTTTGCCTCTGTGCGTGTGACTGTGCAGTTATACATAGTCTCCAAAGTAAAATGAGCTGTCAGTCATCTTGTGCTTCAGACTGAATTTGTGATTCAGAACCTGACTAGCAGACTGAAAGAGCACAGATCCCCAGAAGAGGTGGTGAAGGTGTGACCAAAGAATGAACTGAAACATCACAGCTAGTATTTCCAAGAGAAGTCTGTCTCTCTTTGACTGATTCCTCTCTGGGAAACTTTATTCATCTTCCTTTTTCTAAACTGGTTGTGCTACTTTGTGATGTATTCCCATTTTTTTCTGTTACTCGTCACCTTGAAGAAGAAACATTTCAAATGTCAAAAAAACCACCTAATGTTGGCTTTTCTTGGTGTGAGGCACGATGCTTTAATGATTAATCTCATTTTTTTCCATAAATAGGAATATCTTAATATACTTAGATTGGCAAAAAGTGGGAAGGTGCTGGAATACCCCCTCCTCAAAAGAATTACTGGGAGGGGGCAGGCTCTAAAACCTACCTGGTTTTATAATGAATCTTGTTTTGAATTATGAATCGACCTAGAGAATAGGCAAAGACAGGAGCTACACTTAGTGTCAAGGTAACCCCTGTTAATTTCTTATTCCTGTGAATGTTGTCAGAATCATGAATTACAGATTCTGTTCAGCAATCTGTGCCATGGTAGCATGGAATGGCAGCATGGAGTTTGGTTTCAGTATATGGCCATGAGGGAAAACTGTTGGGAATGATGTGGGTAGAGTTACTAATGAGGGCAGACTGGAAAGACCAGAGGTCTCATTGCAACATTGAGGTCAAAAGGTGGAGAGCTGTGGAGTCCCATCCCTGAGCTGTGGATCCCTGTGTACTATAGTTTATGTCCTTAGTAAGATAGAGTGCTGTGAGTACATAAGACTTGTCCTCTGCTCTTTGCAGTAGCTTTCTGTAGAGTACTGAGTTGGGGTCGAGTGCTTTGGAAAGCATCGGCCTAGATGTCTTCAAACTGGGCACCCAAAAGAAATTGTGCTGATGTTTAAAAAGTACAATCCAACCTGAGGCAGACATGTAGCAAGGGGAATTTCAGCTTGAGTAGTTCATCTGTCAAGGTTGAAAGCAACCCGAAGAAAGGTTTTATATGATGGCTGCCTGACACTGCCTTTCATAAGCAGCACTACAAGCAAAGCCTGTAGTAATGCAGTCATAATCTTTGTCCTTAAGCAGAGTAGCTGCTTTCATTTGCTGTTCTTTGGCCCTTAGAGTCAGTTTAATGGTTGCCTGGTTGTCAGTGTACTGTAGCATACTTTCATGCCTCAAATCCTTTGGAGTTCTCTTTTTAGTTAACTGTGCTGCATTTGATAGGTTCTCTTTTGTTCTGAACTTCATTGGTTGCTAAATTGTGTTTCCAGCTGCTTAAGAAAATCTAATTAGGCTGAAAATTCATTAGCTGACTATGATTTTGTGTCTGTCTTTAATGTGAATGCCAGCGTGTTTTGCATCAGGATGTTCTTTCATATTTTGGGGATGTGAATTTTGTAGTCTCCTCTCAAATTCCCTGGGGAATATCTGTCCGCATTTTCATTACCAGTGTAGCTGATATCTTGGCTTGCTCATTAACTTCTGTTCTAGGAGTAAAAATGATTTACATGTCTTTACCTGGAACCTTTAAAGGGATGTCCCTGATCTGAAACCTAATAATTTTCAAAAGTTGTTCCAAGTATATACTTATTCAAGTCTTCAGCTATATTTTATGCTTTTTTTATCCTAGTTCTGATTTTAGAGAAAATGTTTTTACCTTGATACTATGTGAGAGAAACATAAAAGAGTAACTAAATAATTGACTATATCAGGAAATTGGTGAAGCTAAGTGTACACAAAAGGCTGCCAAACAGAGAAAATGCTGTGAGGAAGAGTATTTATTTGATCACTTTCTCAGTGTTTTAAGGGATGGCTGTTAGAATAGCAAGTTAAAACATAAAATCAGGTAGTGACTTTTAAATAGTTAGATTCCTTGATAACATCTAGGTGGAAATTTCTTTGCCTCATGTTCAACCCACTAGAACTACATATTGTGTCTTTTGCTAGGCAGAGCTGAAAGAAATTAGTCAAAATGTGGGTTTTTCCCCTTCGTGTGCTTGTCTGGCAGCATGTGTATCTGACAGCCCTTCATGTCCGGTTATGTGGACTTACCTCTCCTTGATATAGTCAACTACAGGTGCTGAAGAGACACTTTTCAACACTGAAGAGTCAGAAAATTAATCTTTTTTTTTTAAAAAAAAAAAAGTCTCACACAACTCAAATTATTTTAAATGAATCTCTTTAACAAAACAAGTGATTATTCAAGCTCCAATTCCCTGCAAGACGGCCTGCCTGCAGAGGAGATGGCCTCATCAGGGCTGGCAGCAAAGCTGCTGAATCATCCCTAATGAGTGTTCAGGGAAAAGTCTTGCGAGGGATAATCGAGTGGACTCTGACCTTCATTTGTGTTACAGATGTGAAGATAAGTTAAGCACCTAACTAGGGATTATACATGGTTAGCTTGGGTTTTTTCTGCTTTCTTTTCCTACCAAAAAATTGTTTCCCATAGGTTTGTGTTGGAGGCGGAGGTACATTTGGGGGCATGGAGGAGATCTCACTCCCTCTGCCAGACCTGTGTGCTTCTTCATATAATACTCACTTCGTATGGCTTGTCTCACCTGGTGATTGCTTTAAAAAGTACCTGGTAATGATCTCCCTGCAGCTTCCACCTTCATTTCTATGAGATTGTTGGCATTTAATGGTGGGTAGTTCGTGAAGGACATCTTGAGTATTACCAGGCTTCAGGAGTTTGTGTCTGTACTGCATCGCTGACAAGACCTTAATGATATAGTTTGTTACCTGATGGCAGTGACAGGAAAAGACCTGTGTTCTCTGAAGAGCTGGGAATCATTTCTGAGTACTTTCTGGAGGCAGGTGGAGGCAGAGGCTCTTTCTAAGTTTGTGTCACTGCTTCATTGACACACGTTTTCAAAATGCTTATCAACCACTTTTCAAGGCTGCTGCATGTTTCTGCATGTTGTGGAGTGGCAGGCATAATTTAGACTTTTAAAACTTCTGCTGTGATACCCAGTGAGAGGGGAAGTGAACACTGAAACAGCAGGAATAGAATAGGGAAGCAGGCAGGGAGTATGGGGTGGGCTTAGGGGTGCTTGTACAACTTGCAAGTCGCTGATGTTCATCATAGATGTGCAGACTAATGCTCGTAGAATATAACTGGAACTGTTGGCTCTCAAGGAGGGGCAGGAGCAAACTGCATGCCCTGTGGGCAGCACAGGAAATATTCTCATCACACTGGTACAGACTTGCACACTGAAAGGCACTAGAAACTGCCTTGTCCCATACAGAGTAATACGGTGTGTGGATTACACTGGTTAGTCATCTGCCTGCTGCTTAAGGAGTTAGGGAAGCCTGGAGGAGGCATGGAATGTGTCAGGGGAATGGAATACTTCAGACAGGAATTATTAAACAGACTTCTGCAGGTAGGGAAATGACAATTGAAAAGATAAAGGGCAGAGATCTGTAGCAAGCTAGGCCAGCTTCACGACCCTATCAGCTGTGCACTGATGACATCTTGCTGCCAAGGGGCAGGAGACATGGAGCATGCATCTTGGAAAGTCAAGGGCAATGGGAGCGTGAAGAGTCATTCATAGGCTAGAGATGACAACGAACCCGCTCCCCCTCCCTTTCTGTGATGGGACGGAGTGCAGGACTAGGTCTCAGAGCAGACTGGTGGCGTTGGTCAGTGTAGTATCTCCCAGTTTGCTTATTCCCCACATTTGGGAATTTGGATAACCCTGCAGACTCTAATTCAGCGTAGCCCTGCTGCCCATTGCCTGGAAAAGCCACATCATTCTTACTGGTCATGAGTCACAGGCTGGCCTCTCTTCTGTGCGTGAGCTGTGGTGTGGAGAGTTTCTCCTTGCTGTATAGGGAGAGCAAGAGAATGACTGAAGTTAGCAAAACTAAGATATATTTACAAGGATGGATTTTAATCTATATTTAATTATGAATTTGTGAAGCTTCCTTCTGCTTTACTGACACTGACTAAATTTAATTTCTGAAGGGGAGCATGGTTGTAGAGAGAGGACCATATATTGTTACTCAATAGGAGCCTCTACTCCAGCCTCAAGGAAATGTCTTTGCACGCTTTGTGCACAGATGGGTTCTGTGTGAGCTTTCTGTCTTTTTCTGAGACAGCAGACAGGGCTGCGTGCTGCTGGAGGCAGGCTGACAGACTGGCTGAGCTTTGGTCTGTTCTGATCAGTTTCTTTTCTGAACCAAAAAGAAAGCCTGATCCTCCCGAAGCACCAAATAATTGCGAGAGTGGTGTTTTCTGATCAGCCTTATTTTTAACTTGCTGTCAAATCAGTCAGATAACTGTGTAACTTGTAGGGATGCATGTGATGCGTGCTTTGTGTTTTATTCTTCCCATCCACTTTGGACTTACTACATAGATAGAGCCTTTTCTTCTCTGTCCTGGTTCCAAATCGACTTTGTTAGTTTTGCACTAACACATATAAACCAGGAAAAACAAACGTACATCGCTAATCTAAAACGCTTCCTAAATTTTTAGGATTTATCTTTATAGATGGAGCCCATGTGCTTTGTTCAGCTAAGTTCAAGGAATTTATATTCTCCAGAGACTTCTAGCTCTCAGTGGTGTAAACTGTTAAAGAGTTGAGCTCTAACCTAGCAACCGAGTCTATAACATTGTCATGCCTTCCTGGGTCCTCCTTCCTTTAAGCAATCTTTGCAAGGTCTTGCAGAAGGGAGATACCAGAACGCTAATGTTCAGTCCCAGCTCCACTACTTGTTCCTGCTGCATAACAGTGTGTCTGTCACAGATAACAGGCTTGCAGGACAGCTGCTCCACTTTCAAGACTGACAGATGAGCTAGTGGAGGAGCAGAAACTCTCTCTCTTCTCAATAAAATCAGGAGACTGCCTGGCTGAGCCAGTAAAGAGAACGTGTCCCAGGCATAGCGGCCTAAGTGTGCGCTGTGACTCCTGTTTCTTTGTGTGTATTCTGCTTTGTGGGACAGGAGAGAGATTCTTCTCAGGTGGTTGGGTAAACTTGGAAAGATAATAGTGTATTTTTTCTGAATGCTGAAGTTAAAACCAACTTTCTTTCTTCCTTCTCCCCCAACCCTGAGCAGTCAGTGAATCCCTACATTGTGAAGCTCTCCATCGTAGATGATGAGGCCACGCTCAATGTGAGTATTTGACTTGATTCCTCTGTGCTCCTGGGGATGCTCTTTCACATGTGGTGTTAGGGTAATGAATGCAATCATGGTGTCTGGTAGAAAGAAGGTCTAGGAACAGTGCCACTGTAAAGAACACCAGTATAGTGGGTTTCTGCCCTAACTGCACTCTTGCAATAGGTTAGGCAGCTCATGATTTGGACAGTTTGATCACCAGTTAAATGGTGGGGGTGGTTAAAAAGCTAGGTAGCAAGGAACATGCTAAAGTTGATCTATGACACATTTATGAACTATCTATACACTATTTGCTGTCACATGCCAAAGAGGCACAAGATAGCTTATGCCAAAGAAGACCTCATTTTCAGTGCTGTGTCATCTGATTTTACCAGTCCACAGGTCAATTCCTGTAGCTCAGTGGAAGCTTGTACCTGAGTCAAGAGTCCTCCAACATATTTTGGGTTGTAGTCACTGCCTAAGTTTTGAATCCAGGCCTGGATAGAAAGTGGCAGCACACTATGAGCTATGTGAGGTCCGGAAGCTGTTCTTTAGGCATGAAGTAAAAAGCAAGCTCCATGCTAACTAAAGGGCAAGAACGATTATTCTGAGTTAATTAAATTAGCTTGACAGAAAGGATGATCAGTAGCTGTGGAATGGTGGAGGCTGTTTGCAAGAAGTGAAAAGATTACTAGTGTTTATGGCCTTTGTTTTGAACTTTTGGATGTCCTTCCTCTGGCACCAGCTTCCTTCTGAAGTTCTTGCTGCTTTATTGAGGCTTCTTAGTGAGTAAGCTCTGGACATCCAAGGAGAGTGAATGTTCTCTGTTGAACTTAGTAATTAGATATCCAACTTTTAAATTTTGGTGTCTTGATTTTTGGATGATATTTTTGTTGTATCATAGCATGTCTTAATAGTTCAAACAGCTTCAGGGGAAATTCTTCATAGCATGCTAGGTTATCTTGGCAGGGGCAGCACTGCTATGTGTGTTCAGTGTGTGATTTCCTGCATTGAGATTTGTAATGTAAAGATTTTTTTAACGCTTTTTTTAGGGAATGGGACTTGTAATTGCCCAGGCTTTATCGGAATATAACAGGTAAAACCTAATTCTCTTGTTTTTCAATGCATGATAGTTGCTGTACCTTTCCACAACTTTTTTTTGTGTTAAAGCACTTATTTATCACCTAACAGCCCTAATGCACCTGGAGAGGCAGGGAATAGTCTTATGCTTTGAGGTACTTCGGCTCAGTTGTTGCTGTCATTGCAAGTGTAAATGCATCTGTACCAGCTGTGCTGATGTGCTTCAGGAGAGATCTTGCTGTAGAGGAAGATATCTATTGTATGTTTTTACTATCATTAATTTAATCTCTGTATGAACCTTGTGTAAAATCTTAGTCCCAAGTGAAAAGAGAAATTATTTGCTGAGTACTTCTCTGTTAGAAAATTGATTTAACTGAAACTCGATCTAAAACAAACAAATATATACAGGACTATCCACATGCCAGATCAGCGATGATTAGGGGATGTATGCTCTTGCAAATGGTGGAAAGCATTAACTGCTTCTGAAGAAAGAGCCAGAAAGCCAGCAGTAGGGGTAGCATGTTCCCAGCCTCTGCTTCATAAGCAACAGCACAAAATGTATAAGTTTTCCTAAGAAGAAGGTGCTTCAGAAAAATTTAGAAACTTACAGCAGTTTCACCTGAGCAACCCAAGACTTTTTTTTTTGTGCAGTAGGATTCTCAAAGTATCCAGAAAAATGTTTTAATTCCTTTGAAGGTCTGCTATTACAGATATGCAGATGACTTGCAAGATCAGCAAATCATGTAAATGCATTTAACAGAGTAAATTATTAGAGTAAAGCAGAAAAAACGTCACCCACCCAACTTCCTTCATTCTGACAAAAGCTGACTCAGACTATGGCCTGTTTTGCTTAGCTCGCTCTTTCCCCCTTCCCAAAAAATTTAGAATTGTTTTCTTTGCATGTTGCATTGTGTGTGATCAGATCCCTCTATGAAAGACAGAATAAATGGCCATGTGAGCTTTGCTAGTCCATTTGATTGCCAAATGAAGCAACTTAGCTTAAATCTGAGGTACCCAACCTATTTGTTGACTTCATTTACTCCAGTTCCAGTCCCTTCACTTACTCCAGGAACGTGGGATAAGGCAGGATCAGGCCATGAACCGTAATGGTCCTCGTGGTTTCTGCTGGCCATAGGATGATCGACTCTGGTTTAGTCTGTAGCGAATGATGATTGAAATGAAGCTGTTCTGTGGTTACTGACTGTGTGCGTTCACGTGGTTCATTACTGTTTTGCCAGTGCAGGACAAAATTTCTTAAGTCACTTGGTCCCTTTCCTTCAGCATTAGCCCAGACTGGATGTATCCTTTATAACAGCACAGGCATTGTTCAGTCTCACATCTTTCAGCAACCCCACTTCAACTCTACACAATTTACAAATATTTTAATACCCTTTGCATCTCTTTTTGTGAGTTCTTGAAAAGGGCTTGTGTGCTGGTTAAACCACGACAGCTTGTGAATGTTGTAGCTTTCTCCATCCTGTATCCTTATCAGATAAGACTGTCTCATAGGGATTTAGATAAAATAACTCTAGTTCCATTTCTAACCCTGAAGCTTCATCCTTGTTCCTTTTTGGTCAGGCAATACAAAGATAAGGAAGAGGAGCACCAGAGTGGTTTCTTCTCAGCCCTAACTAACATGGTAAGTAAGGAAGCAGTGTTTTTCTATTCTTAAAATAGGTGCCTTCATGGAAGTTCAGCAGGAGGGTGTTTCCAAAAACTGTGAGTTTGAGATGTGGGTTCTGGAGGGGGAGATGCCTTGATCCAGTCCAAACCAAATACAGCTCAAATGGCTGTATTCTGAGGAGCGTGCTGTTGTCTGGCTAGGAAAGCTCTTTCAAAGGATGAGAACTCTGTTCTGGTGTTGATAATTGAAATTGTTTTCCTTCATCTTCTTCATTCCAGTTGACTTTATTTTAAAAATCACAATTACTTGTTGGACACTTTTAAACAGCTACTTATTTTTAAAAACAAGTTGCTGCTCTGCTGATGTAGCCTACAACAGAGAAGCTGAATATTTTTGTGGCAAAGTCTACTCTGTCACTAGCTTTAGAGATCTGGTTTTTTACTGTCTTGTTTCTCAAGCCTGGGTGCACTGTAGCCATGAAGTAAGCTTGGATTCTGCAATGGGCAGTGTCTGCATTTTTGGAGGGGTACCCTCTAAAGGCAATTGGGAATTTTGTCCTTGTAAAGAGTATCCACTATTCCCCTTGTTCAGTTTGGCTTTGCTTCAGTCTGAGATTTAATTGTAGTCTAAGATGTAACTGACAGGAAAATTTCCTGTAAGTAAGCGTGGTTCAGTGTTGACAGCTGTCTGTCAGGAGTGACATGGGTAAAACTGCTACCACTTTCAGGCAAGCAGATAGGAAATGATCTCTGTTGTCCTTTTACAGAATCACAGACTAATCCAGTTTGGGATTCAAGATACAGTCCTTTTTTTCCTCTTTTGTGATTTGACAGGTGAAGCGTTTGTCAGTGACAGTAGTGCAAAATAAAATGTGTTTGTAGATGGTCATTCTGGTTCCCATTTGTATTTTACTAGTATTAGAAAGAAAGTTGCATGTGTGCCCTGGACACTCCTGCCCTCTCCCAGGGCACTTCTGATTTAGTTAAATCCACGTCTTCTCTCTTGTTGTCTAATAGCTTTCACAAATTCCTCCTATGCAATACTCTTTCTTTCCATAGGTGGGCAGCATGTTCATAGCAGATGCTGATGAGAAGATCTCAGTCCAGTAAGTGCACAGATGTTAGTTACACAATGAATGGCAACTCACCACACTGGTCAACATGATCCGCTCCATCATGGAGCTGTTCTAATGTAGCAAAGCAAACTAGAGGGACAAGTTCTCCTCTAACTAAAATGGTACCACACCCCTGCAAACAATGGATCCTTACTTAAGTGAGGAGGGTGCAGCAAGAGGAGCCACAGCTGAATTGCTTGTGATGAAGTGTATAAAAAAACCCAAACAAACAAACCAAAAAAACCCAACTGTGGTTTTTGTGAGGTATTTTTAACATATAATAGCCATGTTGGAGGTGGCAGATGGGAAGTGATGGTTCGTGCACTCTTGTCCCCAACAAAATGTTTTCTAAATCAAGGGGGCAAGTGATAAATATGAGGGTTTGTGGTGTCTATAGGAACCTCTGCCCTTAAAAGAAAGGACTTTAAAAGGAAAACAGTTTGAGCAACGAGGGGGACCTTCAACAGGAGAGGAACAAAGACTAGTTGAGCTCTAAAAATAGCTATTTTTATGGATTGCTAGGTGCTACTAATACTCGGAAGAACAACTGGATTTCAGAGGCAGAGTTTTATATAGTTGAAAAAAAAATTCATTTTTTCAGATGGGCCATGCTTCTGAAAAACTCTTCTCTTGAGATTCTGATCTGGTGTTAGCCATTAACTAACTGTGCTTTTGCCTGTATTCTTTCCACAGAACGAATGAAGCAATCCTTCTGGCTCTCTATGAAGCTGTTCACTTAAACCGGAATTTCATCACAGTTCTGGCACAAGTGAGTTTCAGTGCCATGTTTGCCCATTTCTTTGTAGTGGGTGTCTTTGAAATTAGAGAGTCAGAAATGGAATCCGTGAAAAGATAAGTGGTTTGGTTGTTCCTCCCCCCCACGTACTTGTCATAGGTGTAGATGAGTATGAAAGATCAGAAGCGGGCCAGGGCCTGGGTTTATTATACTTCTAGGAAATGCTTCCTGCCTTGCCAGAAAATGAGTAAAGTTTTCAGGGCACAGCTCATGTTGGAATGAGCCATTTTTCCCACTGAATGGGAAGGGCTGCGTGGAGTGCCTTCTGTGCCCTAATGATACTGCCTTTAGGGGGAGATGGAGTGGGTGGACTGGTAGGGATAAGACTGCTGCAGCTATCAGAGCAATTCATGCTCTTGTTAAGTTAGAGTTGAGGGAAAGAGGCTGATCCAGCTCCAAAGTTGGATGAATTGTCCTGTTTGGGTGTGCACAGACTGCATGTTGTTGTCTGTTTGGGTATCCTTTGCTTAGGGACTAATCGACATGTGATGACTGTTGTTTCAAATACTATTTTGTGTTCAAACTTCCTTGGAGAGCCCAACCCCTTTTGCTTGGGAGACTGCTGCCAGAGCATAGTACTCCTCCTTGTGCTGTTTATGGTGAAGAAACAGCTATGGCAGCCTTCTGAGAAGCAGTGGGCTGCTCCATGCCTCTGATCACAAACCTCTGGATGCTCTTCTAAACACTGTGTGAGTTTGCAAAGGTGGTTATTGCTGGGAGACAGGTAACGAGCCTGTCTGATCTGGTGATCGTGCTGTGGCTGGCTGGAAGGATAGCGTGATGTGTTTAGGAAAACCTTCAGGTTTAGGCTTTTAATTTTGGTTTGTAAGTACTGTTGGTAATCTGTGAGAAAAATGACATCAGCAAAACAGTTAACACCTTTCCCCAGTTATTTCAGGTCTTCAAGAGTGTAGCCATACATCACAGGCTAGACACTTGGCATGGCGGAGGAGACCTTTGGGGACTCCTGACAGTAGAGGTGATGGAAGAGGTCTGATAGGCACATCTACTGCCTCTGAAGAAAGCTTCTGTTCCATGGGTGGTTAATTTGCTGAGGTTCCCTGCCTCTCTTTTCCCAGGTTATTCATTCCTACCACTTGTGAGAGATTTCTGCTCTTTCAGTTCTGTGTAATACCAACTCAGGCCTTTCTGTGGTCAAGATATCCCTGAGGGAAGAGAGGCCTTTGGCAGGGAAAAGAGTAGGGCAGGAAAAGAGCGACTAGAGTAAAAGCTCTTAAATTAAAAATAAAAGGATAAACTAGTTATTTGTGAAAGTGATAGCTGAAGTGGCCACTGATCAGTGGGTTTAATTGAAGTGGAGGCCTGATGTTCTTGGGTGGATTGTCTGTAATCCTTCATTTAAGAGAAGGCAAGGTAGGTAATGCTGTCCTTTGGAAAAAACCTCATAAAAGTTGGTGGATGCTCTTGTCTAAGTTGGTGTCCATTGCTAGGGACTGCATGAATGACTACCTGCTGCTGTGTGGGCACATAGGAAGAGCAGGGATACAGTTGTGTTGATGCCTGAAGCGTTCAGGTTTTGGTATACTTGTTGGTCCTCAGTTTTTGCTGCTAGGTGGCACTATTATCTCTCAACTGACGGTTAGTGTTTGGGGAAAAGAAGGGTAAACACCATAGCAAAATCTATGGAAGCAAACCTGTTTTATGTAAGATTTTCAATGGAAAATTGTATTTTAAAGTTTAAATCAGTATCTGTAATGATTTAAAATTGTCTTTGAATTGTGGTATATGTGTCTGTGCTTCCTATAAAATACATGCATTTATAGTTGCTCATAAAACGAGATATTCAAAGACAATGTGGAGGATATCCGCATGTGAAAAATCCTATGGAACTAACGTCAAATCAGCAGTTCTGTATCCCTTTCTTTTAGTTTGAAATTGTGATGATATATTAAGGCAAATGATACATTTATGCAAAACTTGCCCTATGAAATGGACACTTTGCTTGGCAGCCAGACTTAAAATAGCATGGCAGATTGCCTACAGTCTCACCAGTGTGGATGGATCCAGAAGCTTACAAAGAATAAAGTCAAAGCAGTAATTAGGCAGGCAAATATTGGCAAAGATGAAATGGGGAGAGAAACCGACTGATGGAAGCTGAGAGGATCGATAATGATAGTGTTGTGTTATGTTATGCACTCTTTTCCTGCAGTGCCTGGGCTTTATAGTGAGACAGGGAAGTAATAAATTGCCATCATCTTTGAATATGAACAGGTGGAGGGCAGGAGCGATGAGAATTTGCTTTTAGAAAGAGAAGTAAAGGATCTTGGAGAAAGACTTCAAATGCACACCCTTGGGTTGTTTTGGGGGGAATCGGGAGCTATAAGCAGTGTAGGCTTCTGCGTACCTTTTCCCATTCTGCACTGAGGAAGGGCATGTTACCTGTCTGCTGGGGACAGCCAGCACTTTCTGATTTATATGTATGTTTTGTGGAGTAAGGAAATTGATGTACAGTTTAATTGTAGACGTCCAAGGTCAGGAAGCCTAGCCTTGCTTTTTGGAGGAGAGGTTGAAGTTTCTTGAGACTTCATTAGTCATGTCTATTGTGTGAGAGCGTGGAACAGCACAAGTAGTGCTCTGTATGACTAGTGCCTAGGGAAGCTGTTGACCTGTGTATGTATGGGCATTTGTGTTTTCTGTTAGAGCCATCCTGAAATGGGGCTGATGACAACACCAACAAGCCCAATTCCAACGACGCCTGTCACTCCACTTGGAACTACCCCGCCTTCTTCAGATGGTAAGAAATGTAATGATCTCCTGGGGAAAAACAATTAAAAACTGTAAAATAACTAGCAAAGCATTTTCTCAAGATGGCAACTAATGAGGTCTGTCTGGAGCAGATGTAACCTGGTGGTCTCTTCCTGGAGCGGCTTGCCTTACTAAACATGAGCAAGATTCTTTGACTTGAATTTATTTCTGTTTTGCCTTGTATATTGCTCAATGAAATTATGCTTATATTCCTTCTGAAAACAGTACTGTCCCAGTATCTGCATGAAGATACACCCAGCCCATTAGTTATTCTATGTAGGCTTTTACTTGGGAATATTTCTAGTGTCAGGTTCTTTGCCTGGAATTATTTGTCATTGGAACAGATTTACAGAGAATCGCAGTGGATTCCTGCTTGTCATTAATGCACTTGTCCCCAGCTTTGAATTAATTGGGATTTGAATCCAAGCTGGATGTGGAGGTATTCCTCCCTCTTGTTGCCTTTTCTCTGATAGGCTTTGTAAATGACTGCTTGCCCTGAGATCTTTCTTCTAAATGAGATGTTACGTGTCCACATAAATAAACTTTGAAATAATCTAAAATAAAACCCTTTTTGTTTAAGGTATGGATAGATATAGCCTAGTTTAAGAGAAGAAATCAAATGGCTTTTGTCACATACTTTTAATGACATCCTCTAGATCTGAAGAAAGTGTTTAAGGAAGGAATGGAGTCAGTTTGAATAGAACACAGTTTGGAAATATTTCTGGGGAAAAGCAGCCTGGGTTACTCAGTTATATCAGCTATTCAGGTCATTTGATATCCTAGTTAAGGATGATCCTCCTTGTGGATGAATTCTATCTGGTTACCATGGATATCAAAAGCTTCAGTTAAAAAGCCCCCTATGTCTCAAGTCTCCCTGTGCATATAACATAAAATGTAGAAGGACGGGCATTTTGTGGGCTTCTGTTCAACATGTTCATTGCAAATGTATCCGCCCACACACCATATTATACAACTGACAGAATTTATGCTTACCTACATCTGCAGCTTGCTTGCACTCTCTTTTTTTAATTTACCAAGAAACAAAAGCAAAACAAAAACTCCATCCTGCTTTCAGCAGAGGCAGTGATCTTGTGAAGCTTGAGGCTTCTCGCCGCTTGTAAGGTTACTAAGTTTAAGGAGAGGAGCTGATCTTAATGTGCAGCAATTACATCGGGAAGCATTCTTTATTTCTATTTGCTGTGACCTTGCTGATCCCTACTCTCAGTGACTTTCTTTTTTTTGAGGACCTTGGCTTGGTTTAATTTGAGTGGTGGTACTTTAGTATTGCTGTTATTTTAAAGGTATGTCAGAATTTTCCTCATTTTCTAAGGTCTTGCAACTCAGCTGTAAAATTTGCCTATGGCTGGGAGTTAGCAAGAGGCTTTTTGGCTTTGGAATGAAAAGATTGCTTTCTTCTTTTTCCTGCGTTTAAAAAAAGTGTAGTTGAGCTCTTTTCAAGTTACAGCAACATGTAGAAATCCATCTACGGGTTTCAGGCACTTTTTTTTATGCTGACTGGGATTAAAACTGGGTTCAAATTCTGGTTTGAAATTTCTCTGTTAGCCTATAATGTGAATTAAAGCTTTTTAAAGTTTAAAAATGTCTGTTAAAAAAATCAAGGTCTGTAGCATGAACCAGGATAAGCAGTGATGTGCTCTTCAGAGTGATTTCTTTTTTTTTTTTTAAAATGAGACTTTTGCTAGAAACTGTTGATCCATAATATGTAAATCAAGTGTGCCTGTCACCATAGTTATCTAAATGTCAGTTTGCTTACTGTTGTTAAATATTCATTCACTGCATTCATTGTAACAGCTCCAGAAGGACCCACTGGGGATATAAATACATTTTTCAGACTTTTAGCTAAATCTTTGAGCTATTCATAATATTGGGGGTGAAAAAGCTTCCAGTCTCATTGCATAGACGTTGCCAACAGACTGGGCATGTTAGCAATGTGTCAGGAGCCCCAGAGCTTCAAGACTGAATGGACTAAACCAGCTCATGCTTGGGGAAGTGCAGCCTTTAGAAGCTGAAAGCCCCATTATCATCATTTCTTTGAAGCGACTCAAACAGCGAGGTTACATTGATCTATTTGGCCTATTGTCTATTGTTTCCACAATTTTGTATTCAAGGTGATTATATAAGCCTGAGCTCCAAGCTCCACTTCTTTGAAGCGACTCGAACAGCGAGGTTACATTGATCTATTTGGCCTATTGTTTCTAAGGGCTACAATTTTGTATTCAAGGTGATTATATAAGCCTGAGCTCCATGAGAACCTTTGCTGTGCTCTGGGCCTCTCAGTGCTCAGTTTAAAGAATCCTGCATTTTACTGTTGGTTCGTCTCCTTCACCCTTCTGTGCCTGTGCTTGCCCCAGTTCCAGGGGTAAATAAACCTTACTTGCCTCATTACAGCGTTATGAGATATAAGGCTTGAATTATGAAAGGCATTGTTTGTTAAAGCAGACTTTTCTCTGAACCAGGATACAGTTGTGTTACAGGATCAAATCACTTCCCCTCAGAGCCCCAAACCTAGCCATCCAAAAATCAGACGTAGTAATTCCTCACTTCTTGCAAGGCCCAATCTCATCATAAATACCCTTTTCTTTCCTCAAGAGTGAGAAAAGCCTTGAGCATTCCTGAGGATAGATGGAAAAGAGATAATACAGTTCTTAAGATGTGTGTCCTAGTGGTCTGCAGATCTGTTTCCAGTGCAAAGGGAGCTTTATCTTAGGTTATCTTTATAGCTTGAGAAGAGGGCCTTCTGGCAATCGTAATTCAAGCCACCTATGACCTCCTGCATGTGAAAACCTGCAAGTTTGAGCTCCTAGGCAGCCAGAACAGTAGTGTTATTGTCATGTCAGGACAGGCACGTAGGGCTGGAAAAGATCCCCTTGACTCCTTGAATCTAGTGCCTCGTGCTTGCGGGCACATCATCATAGAATCCCTTAAATTTATCAAGCTCTGTCTTAGTTTGTTAAATTTGTTTCCCAATAATTCCTGTTGGGAGGCCGTTTCAGCATCTTGTTCCTTGAAGATTTCTATAACTTTCCAACCTGCATTTCTTGTCAGTTTATACCCATTTATCATGACGTTAACCTTACTTTGGAACACAGATAGCTCTTCATGCAGTGGGTTACTTGCCTGTGTATTTTGCTGTCTCATGAGAAGGGCACTCTGTTCCTCTGATCAACCTACTAGCCTTTCTCTAAATTTGTTCAAGTGTGAGTTCATCCCCTTTTAACATGGCATCAGCATAATTATGCACAGTGTTCGAGACAAGGTCTCACCAGCATCTTGTGCAGGGCATTACTGTGTTCCTGTCTCTGCTGGAAGTGCATTTCTGGATATGTTGTAGGACGACACTTACTCTTCAGTGCTTTGTGCTGGTAAGTCATCATTGTGATCTGATAGGGTACCATGCATGGTATCACAACGTTTTGTTTGCAGCTGGTGAGCTCTCAGCTTGCCATGGAAATAAATCCCTGAATTCCTGACCTTGTGGCTTGTACTGTTGAATTTCATCTTGTATTTATTATCTGGTCTGTGTTTTTATCCCGTTCTTTGCGCGCAGTCTGATATTCCTCTGTGTTTACATAACCCAACTTTCTACCATTAGCAGATTCATTAGTAAACAACTGTTTCTTGTGCCCAGGTCACTTACAAAAAAGAAAACTGTTCCCTAAACTGACACCTAAGGAATTCAAGTAGTAACTTCTTCCTAGACTAATAATTTCTTCAATTGTTTCTGCTTTGCCAGATCTTCGATATACTTCAAATTTCTGTATTTGTTCCCACCTATCTGCTTCACTCTTAATTTTTCATACATAACTATATTAAATGCTTTACTGAAGTCCTCTTAGACTAACTCCATCAGTTTTGGGTTTTTTTGGGGTATTTTTTGTCTGAGCTAATTTATCTTAAACGATATCAGACTTACCTGGCAGGATCTGTAGGTAAACGCATGCTGTATTTTTCCCCACTTATCTTTTCCCCCCGCTTCAATATTTCTTGTAAAGCATTTCTGAATGAGGAGGCTGAGAATGGCCCTTGCTGACAGCTCAGGCTCAGTCATCAGTAAAAATGTGGCTCAGTCACATGATAGAGGTTTGACAGCTCATAAACTCAGTGCTTCAGATGGTACATGGGGAGCGAGCAGGAGGCACATTGTGCAATTAGCTGAGTGATTGAGATAGCTTCTTGTAAAGCCTTAGGCAGATGATGTCCGGTGTTAAGGTGTCAAAAGTACAACTGGTGGTAACAAGGAATGTATCCTAGAGAAATGCCAATGAACTGCAGGTATGGAAAGTACATTTCTGCTCCCTGCTGTGTTGTGATTTCTCTAGCACAAGCTATGATTGCTTCTGCTTCTTGGCTTTTTATAAAGCTGCTCTTTCTACCTCTCTTTTCTACCATTTTGGTCATGCAATAATTGTTACATTACTGTCTTCTGTGTTGCTTCTGCAAGAGAGGCTGTTGTTGGGAGGGAAGAACGGAATTGATGTGGACCTTTTGCAACTGAAATTCCAAAATTGCTGGAACTGAGAAGGGTCTTTGCTGGGCGTGTTTCTTTCCAAACTGAGAATGGTGTGAATGTTAGTTGTGTTGGTTGTAAGAACTAATTGGATATCGGTGAGCATATCTTGAGCTCCCTAGGTTGGGAATGTTGATGAATGCTAAAATAGCAGGCTGATCTCCCTCGGGGTGGGAGGCGGGGGGCAGGACAGAGAAGGGTATCACTTTGCTGGGTACCACAACCTATACTTAGAGCAGGAGAAGTGGTCTCTGAGGGAGTAGTGGTACCAGTCTTCAAAACAAAATCTTTGCTGGGCGGTCATGAAGGAGGAGGAGATCAGGTGACCCTGCAAATAAGCTGATCCTATCCCCGATCTGTGAGTCTGTGACTTGGTTCTCTGTATTGTTATCTCTTGTATTTGTGGAGGGTAAACGTGTCTTATCTTTGTTCCAGTTATAAGCTCTGCAGAGCTGCCTTTGGATGCTGATGTGCAAACTAGCAACCTGCTAATAACCTTCTTGAAGTACAGCTCGATTGTGATGCAGGACACAAAAGGTAAATAAATTCTGTTGATGCAGCTGTGGATGCAGCAAGCAGTGCTTCTTGAAGTCAGAAGGGCATAAGAACGTGTCTAGTGACTCCAGAAATAGAAGGTAACTGGAGTCCCTTTAGAGGACTGAAGGTTTCACCTTTTGAGAAAATGAAATGATTTCTTACTGCGAAATAAGAGTTATGAGACTAGGAGAGACCTGATGCTGGCAGGACAGAAGTCAAATATGGAAAGAATGTAATAATAATAGTAGTACCTAATAACCAAACCTCTCCCTATGCAGGAAGTGTGAGCATATCTGATTCCCAACTGTCTGTCAGAGAGGGGAAGTCATGTACCAAAGAATTGCATTTTTAAGAACATTTAGAAGCTGACACAGGAGGCAAAGCTCAGCATTAGGAGGAAATATTTCCTTTGTCCTTTGGTACTTGCTGGTTAAACAGGCAGCTCTAATTATAAAGAGGACAGCAGTAACTTACACTGTACTGGCAGTAATTTGCCTGAGAAGATATATTTCCATATTGTGCTTTTTGTTTCTCCTGATAGTTTTGTGGGGGTTAATTTCAGCTTGCTGGAGTTGAAGTATTGCTTCATCTCCTGCTCAAGGTACCCAAGGGTGCTGGTTTGCCCAGTGGTTGTATGGGCAGGACCATAGTGTGAATATAACAAGTGATCTTTGTAACGTATTTCAGCCTATTACCAACTTCTGCTGTTAAGTTAGATGTAACAACTGAACAAAACTAGGAAGATAGCTGCAGAGCTATGATACATCGATTATTGAACTTCATGAATGCTTGGCACTGAATAAGAGAGCAGGCAGGAGAGTTTCCTTGTACCTACTAGCTTGCAGTGAAATAGTACCTGGCTGTCTTGTTCGGTATGCAAGCTAGCTGAGGAAGAAGTGAATAATTGAAATTAGGACCAAAAGGGACTTCAAGAAAATATCTAGCGCACCCCTCAAAACCAAGGCAGAATCAGGTTTACCTGTATCTTTTCTCAGAGATGTTGCTAGCAGGTTGGATGAAGACACTCTGATAGTGGAGCATCATTTTTAGACTATCCATTCCAGTGTTTAACTACCCTTATTGTGACAAAGCTTCATGTGCATCCTAAATTCTTTGCTGTGACTTAAATTAATTACTAGTTGTCTTCTCCAAGATAGATGCTGAGACGGATTATTTCTTTCTTCTTTGTGACAGCCCTTATATATTTGAAGTCTGCTTTCATGTTTCCTCTTGCTTTTGTCTTTAAGCTAAACCATCTCAATCTTTGCTCAATCACTTCTTACAGATTGCACACATGAGGAGGGCTTGCCAGCTCTCTCACCATTCTCATTTGCTTTTCTCAGGGTCTTTCTTGCTGATCCAAGTCTCTGATGGAACAATTTTATGTGTTTCAATTTAACTTCTGCACTTACTAGTCACCGTAATATGGAAAGTCTGCATAGGGCCTCAGGAACTGCCAAACTGGATTAGTTTCAGATGGAGTGAAATCTGATAGAGGGGATTCCTTACTAAACAAGCCAGCGAGAGATAAGTTTTTATTCTGGTATGAGACAGGAGTTGATGTTTCTTTCTTTACTTTGGTTCTAGCTTGTATAACATTTGAAATTTGTGTGACTTACAGACTTAATCTCCTTGCCGCCTTGGTAGTACGTGGCAATGAGCTCCACTGACTGATCGTTTAAAAAAAAAAGTGTGCCTTCCAAACCAGTGCTTATTAATTCTAGTGGGTATATTCCTGTCCTTATATTTTGATGATAGGTGGGGCCCTGCCTAACTTTTTTTCTTCTTGTGTAAGACCAAGCATGTGACACCAATATAGCAACAAGAGAAGAAGAATGAATAACTCTAATTTACTCCATGTGTCTTGAGACAGGTGGGAAGACTAAGAGGAGAGACTGGTTTGTTCCACATCCAGGACTAGACAGTTGTTTCGGTCCTGTCCCAGAGAGCATAATTTAACAGATTGCATTCGCTAGATCCTCCTCTTGTTTTCTCTCTTGTGTCAGTCAGAGGCAGCTGCCTCGGGAGAAATAAAAACTCTGCATCATTTCTTCCCATCTGTAAAATAGGGTTCATACTGCTGTACCTCCCCGTAGGAAGTGGTCTGCTTTCTGACTGATCTTAAAAAAAAAAAGTGTGCCTTCCAAACCAGTGCTTATTAATTCTAGTGGGTATATTCCTGTCCTTATATTTTGATGATAGGTGGGGCCCTGCCTAACTTTTTTTCTTCTTGTGTAAGACCAAGCATGTGACACCAATATAGCAACAAGAGAAGAAGAGTGAATAACTCTAATTTACTCCATGTGTCTTGAGACAGGTGGGAAGACTAAGAGGAGAGACTGGTTTGTTCCACATCCAGGACTAGACAGTTGTTTCGGTCCTGTCCCAGAGAGCATAATTTAACAGATTGCATTCGCTAGATCCTCCTCTTGTTTTCTCTCTTGTGTCAGTCAGAGGCAGCTGCCTCGGGAGAAATAAAAACTCTGCATCATTTCTTCCCATCTGTAAAATAGGGTTCATACTGCTGTACCTCCCCATAGGAAGTGGTCTGCTTTGTTCCTTTAATGAAGGATGCTGTGAAAGTATGAAGTGTCTGTGCGAGTAACTGCCTGCATAGCTGCCCCATAACTGCTGAAAATGGCATGGTGTTCACAGCACATTGGCTGAAGGCAGAGTACTTGGCATGAAACAGGAGCCTTCACAGCATGATCCCCAGAGAGAGAAGTGGTAGCAACACCTACAAAAATATACAGGGAGGCCTTACAACAGGAAAATAACAAGGCTCCAGTGCATCAGAGTTCTTTGGGGCCATTTCTGCTGCTTTGCTGGAGTAGAAAACTTTTCATGTAAACATTTTGGCTGAGGTGAGGAGACATAGGAGAGACTTTTAACTCTCCCATTCTAAAATCCCTCTTCATCTTTCGTAGTGCAGCAAGATGAAATCGGCACACTTCAGGGCACATCTTGTTAGTAAATATCTGTCCCCCAGCAGCATAGAAAAGAAAACAAAAGAGGCATCAAACTAGACAGAACAGCTAGCTAAGCCCATTCTGTCTATGTTTATGGATTACCATATACACACTAACTAGCAAAGTGTGTGTAAAAGTGACCTGCAAAGATGCAAGCAGTTTTGGCTGATGCTGTCTTCTGATTTATATGAAGGTGCTCTGGCTGTTTCAGGTTTCCCTCTCCTCCAAGTTTGACTCTAAGGCAGATGTCTGGGATGGCATGTTTAGTAGCCTTATGCTTTAGAGAAGCTGTTGGAGGTCTCAGGAATGTGCAGTTTTAAGCTTCCTCAGAATTTAGTTATAGGTATGTTGTTGTGCTTTTTTTTGTTTGTTTGTTTTTGTGGTTTTGGGTGTTTGTGGTGTGAGTAGTTTGGTTTTTAGAACAAAGATTTTTTCAATGAGCTTGATTGGACAATGCCTTGAACAACCTGACCTTAGCTGGCCCTGCTTTGAGCAAGGATTGGACCAGAGGTTTCTTAGAATCACAGAATCATTAAGGTTGGAAAAGACCTCTAAGATCATCGAGTCCAACCGTCGACCCAACACCACCATGCCCACTAAACCATGTCCCTAAGCGATAGAATCTTCCATCCTAAGTTACTCTATGACTGTATGTATCTTGTTTTTTTGGTATTTCAAGGTTAAAATTGAGAGAGAAGAGTTTTAAATAATCCAAATAAAAATTGCATTTTTCTGCCTTAGTCCCTCTCTATTTGTGAGTCTTTCAGCCCTCCAATTGTCATTCAGGGCAAAAGCTGCTTGAAACTGGAAGATAAATAACAAGTTGCAGAACATGATCAGGGTGGAACTCTTTTGGCTTAAAATGCTAAGTGTTTGCAGACTTCCTTCTTTCATGATTTTGCACAGAGCAAACTAGGTCGTGTCTCTCACTATTGGGGTTAAAACTCAGGACTTTGAGCATAATGTCAGGAGTCATTCTGCTACACTGTGCTGTGCCTCTACCAAAGCTTTGCTGCTTGTTTCATAACCTACAGCAAAGGTGATCTTTTTCTTTCTATCTTGTCTAAGAGAGGGAAAAGTGCATCTCAGCTGTCGCAGAAAGACAGGGACTAACCCCAGTATTTAGAATATCTGTGGAAGTAAAACTGAATGAGACAGAAGCCCCACTGATAGTTGCAGTGCTGGTGGTTCAAATCAGAAACTTTGCTGTTGGTGCAGACTGGTGGAAAAATTGGTGGGATTTAGTGGTCAGGCTGGAGGGTGAGTGCTTAATGAGAGTAGTTAGACTATTGGCTATCATGGAGGAAGTAAGAGTATGAAGAATCTCCAAGGCTGGGCTTTTCTCTTGCTGTAACCGCTATCTTACTCTTCAGCATTGCTAGGCTTGTGTGGCTCATGCAGGACTTGTTTTTTCCTTTTTGCAGATGAGCACCGACTACACAGTGGCAAGCTGTGTCTGATTATCCTGACATGCATAGCAGAGGTAGGTTTCTTGTGTGACACTGTTCAGCAGATGGTGCGTTACAGGGCTCTATCTGCATGCACATCCCCTGCCTCCTGTTGACCAGGAGCTAAAGATCCGCAGTGGTACCGAGTAGTGAGGACCTCAAGCACTTAACGTTTTGCTAATAAACCTGATGCAGTACTGTTAAAATTGACTTGAAACTTGAAAATTGGATCATCTTATTTGGGTTAGCCAACTCCCAGGGATGAAGAGAGAAAAGAGTGAACCTAAGCCTTTTCTCTCTTAGCTGTTGAGTGACCTTGTGGTGTGGCTTTTAGATGAGTAACATGCTAATGGCTTTCAGCTCTGTGCTGTTCATGGTAAACATGGGCCATGCCATATCCCTCCTGCCTAAGAAGGATACGAGTCTGAAAGAAAGCCGTGTGGTTGTAGGTTCCTACAAGCAAGACAAGTAGCAAATCTGGTAGTAGGGTGAGAAAGCAGTATCGCAGAGCTATATCAGCAGTCCTGGCTGAATGTGGTCCTGTCTCATGGGAAGTATGTACTAATGGCTTTGACATGTCCTGAATGGTGACTGAGTTTGCATGGCATTTGCATTTTGCTTGCTTGCAAGTAAAGACCTTTTATTCTTAACAAAGAATCAAAAAAGCAGCGATGTTGATAGCCAGTGTAAGGATTCTGACATAATGTTTCTTCAGGATGCAGTCTGAAAGCTAATCATCTGCATTTCAAATATTTATAATTAAATGTTTTTGGCACTTGAGTTCTTCAGGTGAATGCATAAGTAATACAAGATAAAAAATTCTGTTTCTATATAGCAGGGACATGTTTTGGTTCTGGTATTAAAGGGAGGGTATATTTATTACCCAACCTGGCTGTGCATTATCTGGAGGAATCACTTTGTTTTAGAGCTGGTCTTGGAATCAGCTTTCTCCGAGGGGTGGGACAGCTGATAAACCTGCGTGCTAGTGCTGCAGTAACTTCTGGCATGATGGGCCCATCAAAATGCCAATATAAATCTTTGTCCACACAGTCACAGGAACTTGTGTGCTGGAGAACCACCTCATGCGTTATACAGCAGTTGTTAAAATCTTGACACTGTGGTGTGTGCAGTCCAGAGTTCGGATGAGCAAAGGAGGAGAATGGAAAATAAATTGCTAACAAAACAAGCAGTAGCACAGACTTAACTAAAAGTGGAATTGGGATCAGGAGGGGTTTACTTTTGTGTGACTGGAGACATGGGTGGGGACAAGAGGAGGTGACAGGTGGCTTTCTAACCTTATAGCTGTATGTTGGGAGTTTTACACTGAAACACATGTGATTTGAGAGGCAAGTGGAAGGTGTTGGGCACTTGGTTGGCTATTCATATGTCCTCCCTTTTCTTGATCTTTTCAATAGGATCAGTATGCTAATGCTTTTCTCCATGATGACAACATGAATTTTCGAGTAAACCTACACAGGATGGTGAGTCTCTTCCTCCAGATGGTCTGTTTTCTCTTTGGGATGAGAACACAGAGGATTTGAGTCCCTGTATGTTGAAAACTGTGTCACAGCAATCTAACCTAGATTGCAAGGCATGTGGAAGTACTGTGAGAAATGCAGTAGTTGGGGAATGATTTTGAAATCGCTCTCAGAATGTCTCACTCTTTCAAAGAACAAAGAGCTGGTTGCCCTGTCAGTGAATTCAGAGGCCTGTGTAGCTGGGGAGGAGCTGTGTGTTACGAAGTATCTGAGGAAATCAGTGGCAGAGAGAATGTTCTGCCTTAATCTTCAGCATTAGCTCTCGTGATATATTAATAGCCAGCTGGAGTTACAGTGAGTGCTCTAATTTGGCTTATGCTTCATCCTGGGTGGGGTGACTCACCTTCAAGGAGAAAAGTATTTTTTCCAGAGCTTTTTTCCTATAGGTATCTGTGGAGGAAGTGTCCTTACCTGGCTCGTGAAGCTCTGTAGTTGCAAGTAACTTGAACGGTTATCCTAACTTGATGCATTCTGTCTTTGTGGTACTGGCAAGTTCCACCTTATCTGACAGTGAAGCAGCACTTGAAAGTGTCACTAGTCCAGGACAGAAACAAACATCTTACTTTATAGTGAACATACTGCAAGGATGCTAGTCATTCCCATTTAACAACAAACTTGCCATTCAATTAGCCTTTCTGGTCTGTTACAATAAAGACCAAAGCCATTTAATACTGCACATGCTGTTAAGACTGCAGATCAGACTTCTGGGTCAGGAGCAAATCAGTATGTTAACCAAGGGAGAGGAGTTGCTGTGTGATTTTATTTGTTTGTTTGTTTTTGTTCCTTCTCCCC
>NW_008795129.1:11412674-11463900 GCF_000699145.1 Aptenodytes forsteri
CCCCCCCCCGCCATATAACAGTGCCCTCCAGTTACACAGCTTAGAGAAACAAAAATCCAGTGGTCAGCATGCTGAAAAGCAGGCACAATTTTGCTCCAGCCACAGCCTTTAGGATTAATATAGGTGAGATAGCAGTTGGAGAAAAAGACAAAGGGAAGCCTGTGCTGATGGTACTATTTGCATGAAAAATACAGTAATACACAGAATGTCACTTCAGGCTTCTACTGACTTCTTTTCATCTTTGTGTGTTTGAAGCCAATGAGACATAGGAAGAAAGCAGCAGACAAGAACCTGTCCTGTCGCCCGCTGGTGTGTGCGGTGCTTGGTGAGTATTGTTAGAGTACGTGTGTGCTTGTGGTTCCTCGAGCATCTTTTGTTCTGCAATAGAAATACGAGATTTGTGGATTAAGGGGAGGGGTGGATGGGCTTAAAAGGAGGGCAGTTACGTACTAAAGATACTTCCAGCAATGGACTGTCCATCTCTGTACCTGGCTGCCTCATAGAGAAATTAAATCCAAGATTGCTGCTCTGTGGCAAGAAATCCTATATACGTTTACAGTAAGTTTTGCAGAAGCCTGTTGGCCTCCTTTTACCTGAATAAGTAACAATAGGGAGAGCAGTTGATAAATAAATTCAGAGTTTTAGGTGAGTGTAGTAACAGTTGGTCACAAGTACTTTCTAGATGATATAATGAGGGCAAACCTACAGAAAGGACAGATATTTGTTGGGGGGAGGTGTTTTCTGGGCATTTAGCCTTTTCTGAGCAAAAAAATCAATAGGAACATCAGCAGCTAGGGTTGGTTTTGCATGTGGATATGGAGGCTCAGTTGAAAGCTTTTCACGCAGTGTATGATTAGATTCTGACATTCATTGCTGTGGAGGCCAAAAGCATAAATGGGTGCAGAATTGGATGGAGCCTGGATCCCTGAATGACTCTTAAGTCTGATGATATGGAAGCAGTCTCAGACTCCAGCATTTTCAAACAGGTGATTGTTGAAGCCAAGACACAACAGCTGCGTGAAGAAGCTTTCTAGACTTACCATTTTTTTATGTACTCTTTCCCTAGACTGTTTTTAGTCACCGTTGAGTCATATTGATGGGCTATTAGTGCCCTAGGAGGTTACATCTCACAATTGTTACCACTAGCATGGGTTAAGCATTTTATGCTGAAGTTGCGTTGGGCAGAGCACACACACACATTCGGTTAGTGTTTATTAGCTGAACCATAGTAACTTACCTCTTTCAGTTGTATTTCTGTACTCTTTGCCTCTTATCCTCACACTGGGAGCCCTTAAATGTTAGAGACATTCCCCCCCCCACCCCCCCCAAATGAGCTTTTAAGCAGAGCTTAGTCTGTGTTGAGATCAGACTAGGTTTACTTGCTTCAGAATCTATTTTAGGGAAAAACAGGTGTTCTCTACAATGTCTTCTCTCTAAACATCTAGGTTGTGCGTTTGTGTGTTGTTTCTGGTAAGAATGATTTTCTAAAATGTGCTTCTCAATGGAATTTTCCATTAGTGACAAGGCTTGAAATATGAGAGCAATTCTAAGCATCAGAATTCATGGTGTATTCTTTATTTGACTAATAGTGGGGCAAAGCATATGGGGAAGCAGTGCCTCAAAGCAAATTACATTGCATGCCCTCAGTTTCCAGTAGGTTTTTTTTTAATTCCAGAGGATGTCTAATTTTCTTTAAAATAACAACAAAAAAAAGGGGGAAACTTCTCTCATCTAAGCAGGACTATTGTCTGGTAGAGGTAGGTAGGTGGGGTAGTTTGTCTTCCTCACTGCTGTCTACTAGAAGTTAACCATAGCTAGCTCAGTACTTACTTTATCGTTTTCTTTTCTGTCAGATTTGATGGTGGAGTTCATTGTAACACACATGATGAAAGAATTTCCTATGGATCTCTATGTGTAAGTGTCTGTGGGGTGACTCGTGATTTCGTTTGAAGTTTGAATTTGGGTGGAATTCTAGTCATAGAGCAATCTTCTAGCTGAAATAACACTTTGTGGCTGGTGGGGAGCAGGATGGCTTTTCATGAACCCTTCCAGCAACTTTTTCTACTTCTAAAATGCTCTGTGTGCCAGAAAATTGAAAGTGAAATGAATTTCCACCTTTCAGACCGATTTCCTAATCTACTTGATCAAATACAAAGAGCTTTTCAGTCTGAAAGAAGTTTCATAATACACCGTTATCGCAAGAATCCTACTTCCAGAAGCTGAATCTTGGTCTAGAAACTGAAAAAGCAGTTTTGAAAAACCAAGGACAACTGACGTGAGGCCTGGAAGGCAGTGTGGAGTGTGGGAGAGAGGTTTAAGCCTGAAATAGCCTGCTAGGCAGCAAGGAGTAAAACTTAGCAATATGGAAAAGGAGAGAAGAGGACAGGGCTACACATGAGCACTCCATGTGTCCCAGGAGGCCCCTAGAATGCTTTGTTCTGCTTTAGCCTGGAGGACAGAAACAGGATTTAGGCAGATCATTGGCTTTGCTCTGACTGTTTGTACAATGTTGAATTTTCCCAAGGCTTGAACAGCACTATATTCTGTAGAAGAGATAAAGATACATAGGCTGTTTTCCCTTAAGGTAACTTTTCAGCATGTTCTGATTTTGTCCAAATAACCCTGCAACTACAGTGCCTTTGCAAGGGTTGTACAGTTCAATTATGAGTTTGAGAGAAATGTTTTTTTTTTAATGACTATTACAGAATTAGTTGTAGCTGGGTACAGTGCATCGGAATTTCACAAGAAAGGTGTGAAATGCTTGGGCTAAATAGTAAGGTCACATCTAGAAACCCCGTGAGAGTAAAAATAATGATCAGTAGCAATCATCAGTGGACATCTGTATCCATTCATTTTGGCATGTTTGTGCAGTCCTTTCACTACACTCCTGTCTGAAACCATCCCATAGCAGACGCAGTTATTGCAGACAAAGTGGGTGTTCTGTGAACGCACAAATAGTGTTACACTTCTCTGCAATACATTTAAAAGGTGACAGTATGAAGCTGCTCAAGGGAGGGCATGCTAATTTTTAAAAGAGACATCCCGGTTGCTTTCACCAAGGGTGTTTTTTGTCCATTATGTATATTATGAATCATCAGCACAAAGCTAAAAAACAAAGACACCCCCCACCAGGATGGATAACTTCATAACTAAAGCAGTTTCGTAACTAAAGCAGAGTGGCTTGGGAGTCTCTAGGCTGGTAGATGGTGCTCTGGCTCTTTAGGCAGGGGTACTAGGACTGTTATGTCCCTCCTCATCCCTTTTCTTCCATGCCTTGATTTCACCCAGAAAGCTGTATGCTACTGTATACAACCACAAGGTTTCAATGCTGAGATATGTCTGCAGAGTATTTTGCATTAACAGCTATTGTAATTATAAAGAAGAGTTTTAGCCATTGCCAGATTCTCTCTGGTCAGCGCCTTAAATAGTTTTTTTTGTAGAGGCCAATTTGAGTCTTACAGCCAAGCAAATAGGTGGGTGGAAAGGTACTGGGCATTGTCTGGTACCAGAAACATCAGAAATAGCAGGTCTCTCCCCAGAGCGATTGCTGTTCGTGATCCGACGGCAGCTGTCTGTATCCTAGCTGGTTTGCTTCCTTTTCTTGGTTGAAATTATGAGAATCCAATTTAAATTACAGCACTTATAATAGCTGAGCATCATATTAAATGGTTTTACCTTTATTTGTCTAAAGTTAGTTAAGTCCTTGCCCCATCGCAGTATTTTTGGGATCATCTAAGGGTCTGAAAAGAATAATGTATACCTTCTGCATACTATTTCTTAAGGCTTTTTAAAGCCTTATTTTGAACTCTTCACCCCATTTTTAATAACTTCCATGCAGATTTTTTAAATTTGATTTCTCTGTGTTTGTCTGATATGTAGTGTCTTTCAGTAAAGTCTTTTCAGAGAGATGTTGATATTAACGAGGTAATGTGTTTTTGAGAAATAAGGATTTGGGGAAAACGGAATTTTTCCTTTTTGAAGTCTTCCTTCTGTTTTTTCTAAATGTCAATAACTAAAAATAGCTTGGTCTAACAAATTCAAATTTGTATATATTTTCTGTCTTGTCCTTAATGATAGTTAGTGCTAGAGAATTTACTCATTATATTGTATATTTAGTTCTGATGTTATTTGTGAAGAATGTTTGTGCACCTAAGAGTTTTCACAAACACTAGATGCTATAGAGACCTACAGGATTTGGAGACTTCACAAGTATACTAGCTGTATGTTGGGGGATTTCAGAGCTTTTAGGTGTATTGCTTGATCATTCCAAAGCTCATACTTAAATTATTTGTTTAAGGAGACTGGAAAATTTGATAGAAATCTTTCTTTTTTTATATAATTAAGCTGCATGCCTCAGTCAAACTGAAAATCCTGCAGTTTGTTTGACTGTCATTTCCTTTAGCCTCATCATTTGGGCCAAAGAAACTGAAAAGCTCCATTGTGTCCAGATTTTACAAAATTGGAGCACAGTATCTCATACATATGGAGCCTGCAAGTTAAGTAACTCCTTTTGTAGAGCTTATGAGGTCCTCAGGTAAGGGCAGCAAAGAGTGGAAAGTATTAATTAAATATAAACAACAAACTTGCATCTGTAGTGGGTCCAATCATGTTGAGCTAAAACTAGCATACAGGCCCCTTTCTCTCATCTCGTCTGCTTCTTTCTGGTGGGTGTTGCTTCCCTTTAGGAGCCCAAAACCATTAGCCCCATCCTCCTCTGATAAGCTTTGAGTTTGTCTATTTCCCCGCTGCTGATTTCAGAGACATTTCCAGGTTTGACGTAGAATTGCTGGGAAATGCAATGTAATTAATCCTTTGCCCTCTCTTCCAGACGGTGCATTCAGATTGTGCACAAGCTGCTGTGCTACCAGAAGAAATGCAGAGTGAGGCTTCATTACACCTGGAGGGAGCTCTGGTCAGGTACTTTGCATCCGCAGAGACAGTCAAATATGAAAAGCCCAGAGTGGGTGGCTGTTTGGTGGCCATGACTGCTTGCTCCATTGCTACGGGGTTAAACAGCAGGCAGCATTTCTGTTAAAGCATTTTTATTTTGCTCCTTAGTTGCTACATGCAAACTACCTCTTTTGGAAAGCCAGGTCATTATCATAATGGTAGCTAATTTACTTTCTTGTCTGGCCGTGATCGCCATGGTATCCAAGTGTCTTTGTTTTTATGTTTCATTACCTGAGTCCCTCTTCACCTGATTGGAGAAATGGAGTAATGTTTTATGCAGTAGTGTTTCTCTCTCAGATATTTGTGAGTAGAAAGAAGGTAGGCTTTTGGGTAAAGGGAGGTGGACCTTACTTTCCTTTTTACTGTAAGAGATGTATACACGTAGAACAGTGTGTGCAGCTCCTTCTGAAGAGAGCAACCTAGAAATGTCAGTGGGAGGGAAGAGAGGCTTTTAACTCTGACCTTTGCATTGATGGCAGATAGTCTGGTTCATGCCACTGGTATCCCAAGACAGATAAGTATAATGGGGTTTGACTTGTTTCTCATAATCTAGCGGACGTAGCTTTGTAGGACTGTTTTATGATGCCATCATTGTGTGGGAGGTCTGAGGAAGGGGGTAGCAGAATGGATGATGAGACCTAACAGGCTGCTTTCGTGGATATGGTGTGTGCTTCCATTCTTATCTTGCAAGCAGTGAAGTAGCTCAGCTAGGAAAGTACAGTTAATCCCCTAGCTGTTGTGGCTTAAACAAGAGGTTTATGAAAATTCAAGGGAACGTGGCCCTAATTGTGTATTCCTGGAGCTGTGCTTGAGACCTAGGATCAGCAGCTTGGCTGGTGTAATGCAACTCTCATCAGAAATTTGAGAGAGGATGACTTTTGAAAAAGGCAGTGATGAGTGGTTTGTGAAGCTGTTCTCAATTAACACTGAGTACTTCCCGTCAGTAGCTTTGCACAGCTGAGTGTAGGTACAGAGAAATGAACCAACAACCTGAGTCACCTTCAGTTACTAAATTTTCGCCTTGTGTGACATGTGGCCCATTCAGACTTTCTAAATTATTCCTGTAGAAGGTGAAGTGGGTGCCCCTAATTAAGGGATTAGCGATTTCTTTTCGGTTGTTTTCTTCAGAACAGAGCCCCTAGAGGCATGGCTGCAGTGCAGTGCCATTCAGGAGAAGAGCATGTACAATGTGGACGCCTGTTGTGAACAGAAATTGCATCTGACAATGTGTGTGGTATCTTCTTGGCAGTTACCAGTGAACTGGATCCATTCCTATTTGGCCAGGCTGAGCTGGGTCTTTCCTACACACTGGCCGTATGGAAGCCTCAAATAGAATGCCTTCTGCTTGAAGGTACTGTTCCACACTTCAGAGAGCACACTCTTAGGCATCTTTCAATTCTTAACTTTCCCTATTTTAGGGGGGAAAAATAAAAATCCTTGCTACACACAGAGATTCAGTATCTTGGGATATTCTTGTTAGCTGTCTCTTATCAGCTGGTGTTTGTATAGTGCTTTGGAAACGTAAAGTGCCTCAGAAATGTTAAGTACTGCACATGCTTCAAAAACAAAGCAGTAAAGTAAAAAGAACTCAGATTGGTCAGGTTTCTGTAAAGGATCTGAAATGTCTGCACACCTGATGTAGCTGAAGACCTCCATGCTTACTATAGATTTCTGTGTGTTTAGGGAGATCCTCTCATGCAGGAGTAAATTGCAATAAGAATGTTTCAAACTCTTTCTTACAGGATGTTGAGGTGAACAGAGAGATTCTTCAGTAGCTGCTAGGTGATTCATACAGGCTGGAAAGACCCTGGGTTGAATGGTACGTGCACCTGTAAAAGGGCACATCCTGGCTGCTCCATGTGTGTACTTCTAGAGTGCTATATGTGGCAGACTAAATGCTAATTGCCAGCCCTGTCTTGAGATATATTTCATAATTAACTCTTATCCCTGTCAAGACTGCTCTTTGATTACCCACAATGCTGCTGCCTTTGATGTGAAAGAATGGCTATTTTTCTGGTCTTAATCCATCTGACAGATGATTCCAAACCGGAGCACAGGGACTTCAGAATTAATTTCTATTCTTTATGTGAGCATATTCCCCTTTGGGCTTTTATTTTGGATTGAAGAATTAGTTATCACTGCTGGATGAACAGCTAAGAGGGAGCAGCTATTCACTGTAAGGTCTGAGATCTCAGGTTGCCCCATCAGGTGTGCTTTACAGAAGGTCTTCAAGCCCACACTTGTCTTCTTGAATGACAAGGTGTGTGATAACTGAAGCAATGCCCCTGTTGTGCAGCGTGGGTAATAGCAGTGGAAGCTCCCCAACAGAGCTGAGTGGAACACAGAAGCTGGAGGGAATTGGTGTAAGGAAGTATTGAAAGAAGGGGAGAGCATTCTATGTGGTACATAAAAGGAGGAGAGTTGTTTGAGGCAGAAAATTGAGTGGGAGAAGAAGACAAAGGCAATACTGTGGGGTAGGTAGTCAGTATAGGGTGCAGAGGAACTGAGATAAAGGTTGTAGGTGGAAGCAGTAGCAATGTATGGAGCCTTCTGTTCACTTGCTAATTCTAATGTCAGTTAGTCTCGAATTAAGGAAAGCTCATTCGTGTGTCATCTGATGGATAGATGCTCTTCCTTTGTGGGTGCTTTGTCTTCAGTATGGAAGGCCAGCAGCACTTTGAGAAAGTTTCTGCATTTCCTTTTTTGATTTTAAGTTGCAATGATTGCAGAGAAAAGCAGTGGAGCCAGGTGTTTGGCATCTCTCAGGACATATATCAGGCTGTTTGTGCAGTCTGTAATACTTTATAGTTTTTTGGATACATCACTATGTGGCACATTGCTTACATATGATCTTACTTCTGTTGGACTTCCTTTCTCAACATCTAAGCTTGAGGAAGAGCAATACTGTTATAGAGTCTTTGGCTGTGATCCAGCCTTAGCTTCCCTATTAGATGAATTCTTCCATAATAAGTCGAGGGGCCAGGACTATGGCACTCAATACAGTATACTTCTCTAGCTGTGCTGAGCAGATGACCAAGAATGTTTAGCTGACAGAAAATGATGCAGGGTTTTGAGAGCTGGAAGCAGGACTGACAGAAAGGAAGATCTGTAGGTGGCAAAAGTAGTATATATAAGGTGGCTCTAGCTACAAGTAGTGTGAAAATAAATAGCAGATCACTAGTGGAGCTAGATTCTGGAATATCCTAAAAAGAGTGCTGGAGAGCGAAAAGCAATTGTAATTTGATTAGCCTATGAAAGTGATTACTAAGTGCAGTTACTGATAGGTGGACCGGACATTCAGATCCAGAGATGCCTGTTGATCTTGGTTCCTCTTTAATAGACCTTTTAAGCAGATTATTAGCTTCAGTTCAATCATCTGTGATTAGTATGTGGCTCTTCCTTCTGAGCACTGAAGAAAATCAAGTTTTTCTTCCGTGACAGTGTACCATTACTGGTGACTAGCCTGGAAATTTCGCCAAGGTCGGAAACTGTGAGTGGATATGATTGTGTTGACCTGTTCCCTTACAGACATTTTGGCCAATTGGAAATCTCCTGGACTGTTATGCCAGGTACCTTATACTTTTCAAACACTTACTTATTGAATGTCAGGTGTAAGGTACTTTATAGAGCTGATAAGGAAACTTTACTTGGTAACAACCAGTTCCCCGCTCTCAGAAATAGCACGTTATGCCCAATGTTTTTCTTAAGTTCTGCTCCTTGTCATATGAAAATGAGGTTGATTTTGCTGATCGTAAAGGCGGGGTTTGGGTTTTAATTGTTGAACTCTAACTAGTTTATACAGCACTTGAGTGATGGAAGGTGCTATATATGTTGTTGTTGTCAAGCATGTATAAGCTATGCCAAAAGAGTTTTCATGAGTCATTTTAAGCTTTTCATATAAAAAGACCTCATTTCTTCAACTCCTCCCACCTCAAAATTAGTAATGCTCGAGCAATTCACTCTGAGCTTAGGGGTTGCAGGTAACTTCTTGCAGTTGCTATGGTTTGCTTTAAGCAAAAGCCATGTTTAAAGAAACAGAAAAGCAATTCTAATATAGACTTATAATAGCAAGAGTAGATAATAAAAAAAAATCTTAAATATAATAATAATAAATAATGTGAAATAGCTATTTATTAGGGCAATTGAATGCAAAGTAGGATTAAAAATGAGCTTTGCCATTCGTAAGCATTGAAGATCAGTTTCCAAATTATTGTAACATAAGGGCTACAGTTTCTTATCTTGTACCTTAATTTGATAGATGCTGAATGCACTGTTAAAATGAAGGTGCTTCAAATGTGTAACACTATCAAGAAGTTAATTTTTCTCCATTTTTATTTTAGGATTATCAAAGCAGGCTTTTGCAATGCTACTGGACAAAATAAACTTATTTCCTTTTTGTAGATTCCTTAGATCTTTTTGTCAGTTTCTGTATTTATAACATGAAGATAATACTGCTTTCACAATCTTTTTGGATGAATACTAAAGAGGTGAAAGGTTCCTCTGTGGAACATTTTAAAATAAAGAAGCGGTATTTTTGGGGGGAGAAAAAACCCCCACTTTCAGTATGTATAACACACTTGCCCTTACACAGTGCATGTTTAAGGTGGTAGTGTTTAGTCACTTGTACTTTGCTTGTTATTTCTGTGGCTGAAATATTGATTACTGATAGTATTTGTTACCTACGGCATTTCTGGTTCTCCAGCTGTTGATCAGGTCTGCTTCAGCCCTCTGATTTGTGCTGCTGAACAGATTGGAAATCAGGTGATGTTGTGTCTCCCCTTCATCTCTAATCTCGCTGTCGCTGTCACATTCTGCAGCAGCTACCTGGCAAGGGAAGCTCGTCTTCTTGCAGCTTTTGTGGAGGCAGGATTCGTATACTGGTGTACCAGACAGTCTAGTTCACTGGTAAAATGCCTGATCACTAGGTGCTATGAGAGTTTGAAAGACTATAGAGCTGCTTGGCCAGTTAGCAAATGACTTAAAGATTTTAGGGAAAAGAATTAAAGACCTAAAATTTGACCTTCTTGCAAACTCACAGAATGTCTTATGTGGCTTTTGAAAATGCTACCAAGGTTCAAGATCCAACAAGCACTGTCTTCTGCATGCTTCTGAAGTCTTAAGAGTTCAGAGGAAGCAGTCGTGGTCCAGCTGATGGTATAGATAAGGCTGCTGTGGTAATTTCTCTGCAATGAAGAATTCTGTAATACAGTAACAAAGAAAGAAATGTCTTTAAGCTGTGAAGGACGTTGCAAGCATAAGGGAACGGTCTCTTCAGCACAGCGTCTTCAAAGGTAACTAATAAAGGTCGTGTAGGGATAGGGTAGAAGGAACAGGAGCTTGTGTGTTAAGTGTAATGTGCTTTCATAAAATGAAATCTGGGGTGAGTACAAAGAAGGTCTGTTTGTCTCTGTTAAAGGGTTCTACTTGAACTTAACTGTTTTGGGAAGAAAAAGAAGTCATTATCTGAGACTTGACCTTTCAAATACCTTCCAGCAGAAATGCTTTCTGACTTCACTGCACTGCTTGTAAACTGTAAAGAGAACTATAGAACAAATGCTAGAGTTTTAACACCTTTGTAGGTCAACATACTCTACCTAATGCAGGTTTTACCTGGTGTTTACCCTCTCATTTCTCCATGCCTTTTGATAGTGTGAGGCTGGCCCAACTTTTCAAAGCTGCACATTGGAATCTCCACATGACTGAGAGCTCCCGGCCATGTGCCATATGCCATGCTGGAGATTCGGGGTCTCATGAGTCATTTGAATACAAGGTGATGCTGGCTTTTTAAAGAGAGTGCCACCTCACTGAGGAATGAGGCTGGAAGTGGGAAGGATGGGCTCCCTCTACAATTCCCAGTGGTAGTTCAGTGGGAGCACCAGGAACTGAGGGAGGAAGAGGCAAGAACAGTGTCCAGGCTGGTTAAAGGTGAGCTGCTGAGCAACTGCAATGGGAGTGGGAGTTCTCAGTTCATGGGGTGGGTAGGTCTTCGGAGCCACAGGGGATCTCGACCTGGGAGGATGGAGAGCCTGAGATGAATTGGAGGTGATAGTGGAGGAATAGGAGGCCCTGAGTATAGGAGGGACTAGGTGGGATGAAGTCTCGGGGTAGAGGGTTAGGGAGGCTGGGAGGTGTTACCGGATAGAAACTTTGGGTTAGAAATCGTTGCATGATCTGGAAAGGGAGCTATTCAGCATTTTTAACTCTCAGGGATGGGACTAAACATCCTTTTCCTGTTCTCTTATTTGAATGCTTTCCTGGGATCATTCTTCTGTGTGGGAAACTGAGGAATGAGAGCTAGCGTCTAGCTTAGGTGTGTATCCTGGGTATTTTTTTTTTTTTTCCCCAGTGCTTCTTAATGTATTGTATGCTTGAAAGAGGAAGCGATGTTTTCTTCTCAGAATGACGTTTTGACTGTTTCAGCCATGCTTATGACTTCTTTTTGTGCCAAGAAGGACGTGGACAGGACTTCACAGGTCTCGTATTAGCACCCTGAGGGCAGAGATGTGTAGCCCTAGGATTGCAAAGAACAGCGAGGTCCTTTAGTATTCCAACGAACTGGGTCATTAAGTTGAAGTTCTGGAATTAGTGTTTATTTCTAAGTGGCTCAGTAAATCAGTATTAAAACTGTGATTAACTTGCATTTTATGCAATGTCCTTGTCTACTTGAGGCAACTTACCTCACCTTTACTTGTAGATAGGAGATCGGCAAGCTTTATCTCTGTTCCTTATCGCTGAAATTGAAAGAAAATAGATAATATTGGCCAGCTGTTTAGTAGGAAGCCCAACAGGTTCACAAGCACTTGTGCTTGTTGACTCTAGTGAAGTTTGAGGAGGTGGAATAGTTCTGAAAATCTATTGCAAAGAATATAGTTTCTCACACAAACTAAAGGATGTAACTGTTATGTGCCATGGAATAGGTAGTGGGTGTTGGCAGCCTTTAGAGTTGCCTGTTTTCTTTACTTATAGGAATGCTGGTGCTTGGTTGGACATGTGGTACTGTGTTGGCACAAGTTTGGTACAGGAGTGCAACTGTTAGTCCTGTTAGCTATTTCAGTAAATTTAGGAAAGGATTGAAATTGGAAGATAGTTTTATAAAATAAATTTTGTAGTTGTGATGTGTGTTGTGGGTTGATATTCATTGATTTATGTAATTTGTATTTCTGGTAACACTCTATGTTGCCCCAAAGAAAACCCCACTCCCATCTTACAAAGCTCACTTACAGGCAGAAGACATGTGAAGTTCAGAAGGAAGACTGCAAATGTCTGCTTGTAGTTTTCCGCTGCCATTCTCAAGTGGTGGTCCAATTTCATGTTAACCTTTCCACGTTACCTCCTTCAACCAAAGCTAGAACACTTTTGTGGTAAGAGCACACAGCCATTTGGTGAAATGTACTGGTATAAATCTCCTAAAGAAGATAGTGTAAGAAATGCAAAAACTCAGTGGCTTTCTTGTAAAAGAGGATGTTCTAAATTCCCTGCATGTGGCATTTTTAGGAAGCATCTGCTTTTACTGAAATCCTTCTGAGTGTTCTATTACTTAATTCTAGTTACCTTCACTTTACTTTAACGTATTTTAATACTGATGATAAAGAGTTTGGCCTCGGTTGCCAACAGAGAGAAAAAGAATAATACAAGATTTGTGGCTGGGGGGGTTGATTCGAACATTATAGGATGTGATGATAAAGAGTTTGGCCTTGGTTGCCAACAGAGAGAAAAAGAATAATATACAAGATTTGGCTGTTACTGATCACCTGATAAGATCAGGATGGGAATTCGTCATCAACAGAGCCTTGCTCAGATGAGCACAAAGGGAATTGAGTCATTTAGGTGGACAGAAGTCTAGTAACCTTTTGGTCATCCTGCTTCAGCCTGGCAGGTCTCATCTGGGTATGTTGCTCTGTCCTGCAAATTACTTTTTAAATAAAGCTAGCTAACGCTGGAGAATTTGATTCTGAATCCCTAACAGTTTGAATTCGTCATCAACAGAGCCTTGCTCAGATGAGCACAAAGGGAATTGAGTCATTTAGGTGGACAGAAGTCTAGTAACCTTTTGGTCATCCTGCTTCAGCCTGGCAGGTCTCATCTGGGTATGTTGCTCTGTCCTGCAAATTACTTTTTAAATAAAGCTAGCTAACGCTGGAGAATTTGATTCTGAATCCCTAACAGTTTGCGGATCATGGTGACCTAGTGGAGACAGTGTGATAATTTCTTCTGGGAAACAGTCCCATTGATGACAGAAGTGTTACAGCCAGAGCTGTTCACAGCCATTTCTTTTGTCTGCACGGAGGGGTTCCAGCATTCAGAATACAGTGATTTATCCCTGTCCCCTTTTTGTTTTCAAGAAGCAGCACTCCTGGGTCCTTTACTTTGCTGTCTTCACAATGTTTCTGCTCTTTCTCCAGATGGTCCTCCTTTTCTGTTTTAAAACCCTATGCAAAAATGTGCAACATTAACTCCCAAGACTACTATTTAATTAAACAGTGTGAACCTGCACTGTTAGAATAGAATTGAGCTCAATGCTTCCCTTTCCTCTAAGGAAGAATGAAGCTTGTGGGTGTGAGCTTTTTTATTTTTTATTTTTAAGAAGAAAGCATATTGTTCATCTGAGCTTTAGCTGAAGTTGGAAAATTTGGTTTCTTTCTTACTGCTTCCTGGATTGCTATCAAGCAGCATTGCTCTGGCATCAGCAATCAGCATTTCCATTAAGCTTGCAATTTTCACACCGTTGGCTGCGGTTAGGTGGGAACAGTGAGTACCAGGGATGGGGACTATATAAAGAAAGTAAAGGATTGGAAGTGAAGTGACCTACTCGAGTGATCCTGGAAGCGATGGTTATGCCAGCATGTGCTCCAGCCCCTCTGGCAAGCTGTTGTTTCTCATTAAGAATACAGGCTCCTTTCATGCTTATACCCTGTGAGAGTCATGGGGAGAAGAGGGAACAGCTGTAGAGTGCTGAGATGCTGGTGATGGGAAGCCTGCCAATAGCCGGCTGCTGTCTGCCAGAGAGCTTTGGTGGCCGGGAGCAGGAATTCGGCAATACCTGTGGCAGCAAGCAGGGAGGCAGTGGTTAGAGGAGCCGTCCAGCCAGGTGAATTGTTACAACTATGAGCGGGGTCTCCCTCCTTATCAGAGCAGAGGGAAGGAGCTGAAGCATGTTGAATAGTGATGTTGACAGAGCTTTTATTGCTTCCCCTGCTCTCCTGAGAGGGGACTGGAGCAATGGTGCAATAGTCTTGTTTTCTAGCGCTTTGGCTGATTGACGGGAAGCAGTAAGTGCTGTCCCTGAGTAATTGGTTCACTTGTCCAAGGATGCTGGGATAGTTTGTGCCTCGGGGGGTTCTGGTGCGTTAGTTTGTAATAGCAATGTAGCTATTTCTCGGACACGCTTCCTATTCCTACTGCTCTATCTGGAAACTACCTCGGTTGGTTCTTTTCTGTCAAACCCTATCTGTAGATATTCATCTCCTGCTGAGTTTTTGATTGCTGTTCTGCTGAGCCTCTGCCCATGCTGAATGTGGCCAGATCTGCACCCTCTTAACACTCAGGTCATCTTACTATATCGTATTTGAGCCTTTTGCTTCCCTACTTCTGAATTTCTCTTCAGGTATAGCATTTATTACAGGTGATTACTCTGTTCCAGGGTCTCTCTTCCTCCTAACAGCACAGTGGAATATATGGTTATCCTAGCTTAGCCCTTGTGTCTTCCAGTCTGGAATAGGAGAGTGGACTGGTTTGTGGTTATGGTATTGTCATGTTGTGAGAGTCTGTTATTTCCACACTCTGTAGTTTCCCTCGTGTAAGGGAATCATACTGAATTTTGGAATCTGGAAGAGTGTTACGAGAACGGGTTGTTTGGCCTATTGCTTTTCACAGGCATTTGATGTTGACCAGTTAGAGACAGAATACTGAGCGTAGGTGGGCCTTTGGTCTGTCTGGGTACAGCCAGGCTGTTCTCATTGCTCTGTTTATGCTTCCAGTGCTGTTGCAGACAGAATGGTGCTATTTTCTCTTTTATGTTGGAGGAATTGAAGCACAGAAGGACCAAAGTGCTGCTTCCTGATGAACCAAATCCAGTTTCTTCTCAGTTCCAGTCTAGTGCACTAACCCTTACCATATCTGGCTTACCTTGTGCTACAATGAGTGGTATGGACCTTGCCTTGAGAGTATGTATATGTGAACAGGCTGGCTATAAGAGGTCCAGGGTGGTTACTGTGCTGCTGAAGCATTCGTAGGCAGAGGAATTCTCTGCAGCATGGAAGTGTTGCCCAGATGTCATTATCAGCTGCCCTGTAGAGACATGTGGCTGGGGATCCTCCTAAGGGGGCTGTGAGTTGAAACACTGAAAGGAGGACACTGAATATACTGTTGGTACAATGGTAACTTCCAGAGGGAAATGGGAAAATCACTGTTCTTCCCAGTGTGCCCTGAGAGTTGGAGGGTAGAAAATTGGAGGATTTTAGTAGAGTACAGGATCCTATTAATTGACGTTATACTGAGGTTATATACGTATATATATACACGTTATATACGTATATATAACGTATACATATGTTATACTGAGCTGAGGAGCCCTCTTTTTTTTTTTTTCCTCCCCTGCTCTTTTGTTGAGGACCATTATATGCACCATTAGAAGATTTTTGACCTGTAAGCACAGCAGATGCGGTGACAGAGGCCTCCATACTGTGCTTAACCCATCCAGGCTCTCATTGATGCGTGTCTTAGGGCTGTTCTCTTCTGCTCTGTTGTGCAATAACACATCAGAGCCTTCTGACGCTCTTGGCAGAGTCTGTGCTACATTCTGACTTGCCCGAGGGACGGTACTACTTCTCCTTTTTTTTTTTTTCCCCTTTTTCTCTACTTAACCTACCTCCATGCTCCTGTTGCATTACACGTGATCCAAAAAGTGAACACTGAGACACTACATAGAACAAAAACTTTGTGTGAATCCCAAATGTGCTGGGGCTGAATATACTTCTGTTTGAAACAAGGCTTACAGGGAGAGAAGGTAAGTCTGCTATGGGAGGAGGAATAGGGAGAGGAGGGAGTGAAGGGCATCTGTCCATAACAGGAATTACCTCCTTCCTGGAAGAAGAGGAGGTGAGATGCTGGCTGCCCACAGTCTTCTTGCAGAGGAGTGGCTTGAAGAAGGGCAGCAAATAACTGAGCAGGAGTACTGTTGCTCCTCAGCAGATAGACTGGCCACAAGAGCTGATAAGGGAAAGTGTCTGTCCTCAAAAGCAGCTGTGCGGCAGAGGAGCTAGGAGCCTCTTTCACTGCAGCCATTTCAGTTTAAAAAGCAGAGAGGGTATCTGTAAAAGCTGGTGATGTCACTTTTCATCCTTTGGCTATAATAATCCTTGGGAGAGGAAATTGCCGAAAAACCAACCTGTATGCTTTACACCACTTTCACATACAGCCAATCATATGGCTTCATGTCCAATTTAAGTGTCCACTCAACATGCTTTTCTACTTGGTTTTGAGGCTCTAAATGTAGGTGTTCAAGGCTTTGTTTTCTCCTTGTTGATTTAGGAAGCATAGCCAGTGCGCTCAGCTCAGCTCACAAAATGAGGAGCTTGCATGAAAACTGATGGCTGCTAGTTTAGTTTAGTTACAGCTTCCTGCTTTTGTTGCTAAAGAAGTTCTAGTGACGCTATTGTATTGTGAAATTATGTATGTTTCAGGATTCACCGTAGTGGGTGTATTGTGTCCTGGTAAGGGATGCCAAAGACAGGTGTGTTCATAAAAAAAGGCTCTAGAGGCTATTGCAAAAATGGTGCTGTTTTCCAGTTAATGTTGAAATAGATCTCATGCCCGAACCATCCATCACTGTTAAATCCTGGAGCGCAAATTGGGATAATGTGTCTGAGCCCAAGCACGGGCCATTGTTCTGTCTGCCTGCACAGCTGAGAGATTGAACTGCTCTCCCGTTGGGCAAAAAAACATGGCTAGTTTCCGGGCTAGTGTGAGAGGGCAGCCTGCAGATGGGATATGAGAGGTGAACAGTTGATTGCAGCAGGGAAGAAGTGACACATCTGGTTTGGCTTCAGGTTGCTCAGGAGTAGTAGCAGCAGTGCCCCATTGGAGCTCAGGGGCAGAGGGGCGTTCAGCCAGTTGGACCTTTGCTGTAAAGGTTTATTTTGTGTGTGTAATTCTTACTGGAGGGCACTGGGCATATGAAGCTGGATCTAAAAGTTGTTAATCCTGAAAACTCCAGGGCATAGCTGTCCTCATTTTCAGTATGGGGTCTGCCTTACAAGCAAACTACGGAGACACAGGTAGCCATAGATTTAAGGGCTCATTTTCCACAGTGTTCCTGTTCCTTAGAGCCACTTGAGCAGAGTCTGGTGCAGAATGTGCTGGTGTGGAAAAAGATCGGTTGCTCTTTGAGCATCGATGTAGTGTGTATCTTAATTAGGAGCACTGCAACTTTTTTAGGAATGTGTAGTTTCCAGTTGGATAAATTTGTCTGTGCAGCACACACAGTGACTGTAAACCTGGTGGATTAGCTCTTCTGACCAGCTCTGAGCCCAGCACTGAGTTTCTTCTTCATGTGAAGCACGTCCCTCTCCTTCCTAGTTCTTAGGGAAGGAACAGCATAGATCGCCTGTGAGTGGGCTATGATGCAGCGCAATTCAGGTATAAAGATTGATTTCAAGCAGTGGTAATCTCTTGTCTTCTTTCTAACTGGAACAGGAAAATTAGACATGAGCAAATTCATCACAACAGCTGGAACAAATGTAGGAGCTGTTGTTGGGGTAGAACAGAGCAACAATTCTCCTTCAAGTGTTGTCACCAATATAGAGCAGTGCAAGTGCTTCAGGGTGGTATCTGAGAAATACTGCAGTGGGCAGTTGTAGGGTACTTGTCCCTGTCAGTCAGCGAGTGCTCGTGCTCTAGACAAATGATGGTTATGCTCATTGTTTTAAAAATAGCGTCTCCCCACCACAGCTTTCATGTTCACTGTGTTTGGATGTTCAGTGGCTTCTCGTCATGCTGTGCGATCACCTGCTGGCAAAGGCCTTTCAGCAGGGTTGTGGTGGGAGAGTGAGAGGTGATGGGACGAACAAGAGGCTACACACCACTTCTTATAGGAAATCCAGAGCTCTGCTACTCTGCTTTCAGAAGCCCGAACTGCTGGTAGTTGAACAGCAGCGCCTGGTCACAAGATGTGCCTGTGTGGACTTGCGTGGCTGGGAAAGGGGTAAAACCATACTTGTAACTATTAGAGAGATGGCCAATAAGCTGCTGTGACAGAGATGCAGGGCAGCTGTCTTCAGTCCAAGGCACTGACTGTGGGAGACTCTTACTTTTTTTGCTGTGGAGGCTTGGTTACCTTGGCAACCTGTTTTTAGCTGGATCTCTGCTCTGGTGGAGAGCCCATCTGTACCTGCTACTTCATTGTTTTGAAATGGCTGTTTTACAGAAAAATATCTGACAGGAGTATTTCCAGAGCTGGATTGCTGTGGAATCCAGGCTCTGCTTTTGGTCCCAGGAGTTTGTCTGATGATGAAGTGATGATGGTATGGGGAGTTCTGTGGCTGGATTGAAAAGGTATTAATATATCTGCTTCATGAGGTGAACTGCTGTCATGGAAGGGAGAGATGCTACTGTTGACTGTTAAATCCTGGAATAGCTCTGAAAGATAAATCACTTGCATGTCTGGAGTTTGCAGAGAACTTTGTTCATTGTGGTTTGCAGTTCAGCATCGCGCCACCAGTTGGTAGATTAAACTGAAGTAGCTTCTGTCTGAGATGGGTAAAGACCCACACTAAGGCTGTAGGTTTCCCTTCTGGAGGGCATTGACACTCCTGGTGAACTTCTAGTATTGGAAGGTAGTGGTTGCAGGACTGTATTCAGAATCTGACAATTTTATTTAATTCCAGATCTTACCAGTCTTCACATCTGTTTTTTTACTGTAGGTTTTTTGGTTTTACCTTTTGTGAATACTTTGTCATCCTGAAGGGGGAGGGGGTATCTAAATTTTGCCCTTACCTCATTCCCATTCCCCGTGCTTTATCTCCTCCTATTTCATAGCCTGTACCTTTGGGCTGAGATGAATGGTCTGTTCTGTATTCGCTATGGGGTTCTCCCAAACTGGAGTTAGTTTTCTTGCAGGTTACTGGGTAGTGTGTAACACTTGTGTAACAGTGGGGGGGGGAAGAACAGATTGACAAATTCTAGTTGTATCTATAAGAAATCAGAGTAATGCCCGGTGTTATTCTGTTAGATGCAGTTACCAATTAGTAGGTAACTAAGAACCTTTTTTAAAAAAAATCTGTATAGTGTTCCAGCTTGACTTTGCAGGCCATCTAATTCAGATGTTTTAAGTTTTGAAATCTGTTGACTTCAGAGCAGAGAGTACATTAAGAATCTGTTCTAGGCAGGCATCGGCTTTCAGTCCTGAGCAGCTATAATGCAGAAGGAAACAGCTTTCTTCTCTTTTTTGAAAATTTCAAGAACTAGAAAAAACAAGATAAAGGTCTTTCCATTTTATTCAAGTGTATGGAATACAATTGTTTATTGTAAAGTCTGTTTGATTAAAGCTCTTTTAGCCAACCTTTTTGTTAATTCCCACTATCACTAACTGATTTTTGGGTGGTTACAGCAGGAGCTTTTGTTGTTTTTTTTAAGACAAGTGTGAACCAGATCTGTAGTCTTTACCGCACAGCCCTAGATAACTGACACAATAAAGTACTGTATCTTTCCTTGTACCATTGCAGCAGCATTGACAGAACTACAGAAAAGCTATGCTGTGTTTTTTTGTTACTTTTTTTTTTTTAACTGCAAGTATCAACAAGAGTGACAGTTTGGGGCTGACTGTGCATATATCATGTTGGTGATGTATGAAGCAGAAATGAGACAGTTGGATTCTCCAATCCCAAAGCTCACTTCAGGATTTGGCAGACAGAAAAATCTCCCGTGAACTCACTAAGCTAACAAGAGACTTACCTTGAGCCTGAGCAGATTTGATTGGGAAGTCAGTGAAGGAGAATAATGTGGGACAGTAAAACACCTGTCACTTACCTGTCCAGCACAGTATTTTAGCTGCAAAAAAACCCCCACAAAACCCAAACAAACCCCACATGTAAATCGATATCTTTGAGAGATGAGCAGCTGGCATTCAGGTTAGTTTATACCAGATAATGAAAATGTATCTGTATTTAAGTGATTTGTTGAGAATGGCTTTGCTTTTTAATTTTATTTAAAAAATACGTCTTACTTTCTCCTAGCTTTGATCAACTTGTTGAAGTTCCTCATGTCTAATGAGACTGTGTTGCTGGCCAAGCACAACATCTTCACTCTTGCTCTTATGGTGAGTACAGACAAAGCAAATCCTCTTATTTTAAACAACTTAATCTTGACTGAATCTTAGGAAAGAATCCAGGATTTCTGGCCTGGTAAGGAGATGTCAGAACAATGCTACAAAGCGGAGGAATATCATTGTGGTTGGTTTTGCTACGTGTTTGGAAAGGGCAGTGCTTGGACCCACTGTAGGGTCTGCTCATTGAAATAAACAAGTCTATGTGAGGAAAGACTTAGTTTAATTTTCCAGATTTGGTAATGTTTTTTCTTGTTCTGTGGCCCTTTGTATCCAAAATAATAGAAATCTGTTTTCCTGGCCCCAGATACGATGGTATTTAAGCTTCTTGTCTGTCTCCTGTACTATAAGGAAACTAATAGATAAAGCAATGAAGTAATGTAACACCGTGTAATGCAACTGAGAGCTATTTCTTTGAAGGTTTTGGACATAGTTTGTATTGTTTCTGTTGCAGAATAGATTTTGTGTAAATATTCCTGTTGTAACTTCTTTTCATTTCCTTGTATAGGTTGTGAACCTGTTCAACATGTTCATCACTTATGGAGACACCTTTCTCCCCACTCCCAGCAGCTATGATGAGCTGTATTATGAAATCATTCGGATGCATCAGAATTTTGACAACCTTTATTCTATGGGTGAGTACCTCCTGACTGGTCAGGACTACTGTTGACTGGAAGTGAAGGTGGTGGTGGAGGGATGTTTGTGTCGGGTGTTTTCTGTCCACCTGCTACTGATGTGTGTCTTGGTGAGTGGACATGTTTTGTGTACTAGGACATGTTTGGTAAATTAAGAATTGAGAGAGGGATAAACTTGTTAAAGAGAGAAATCTTTTTTTTAGTCAGAAAAAAAATAGGAACAGACCCATTGCCTCTCTAGCAGCCACTTACTGTGGTTGAAAATATAAACTTATTGGCACAACTGGGTATGTGGTATTTCATGCATCTTCATGTAGTTTACATCTATTACATTCGACAGTTTCAAGTCAGAAGGCAGGTACATGCTGCAGAACCAGCCAGCACAGAGACACACTCCAATGCAAACACGAATTTGGAAAAGAATTTGAGAAACTTACAACAAGAAGCTTGCTGTGCTAGACAAATCACATCTACTACACTCATTGCCAAAACAAACGAAGAAAACAGCCCTCACAAACCTGCTTGCAATGACAAGCGAATCACTGGACTGAAGAATGCGCCTACTGGCAAAACAGGGAGAAGCTGCCATCCTTCAAAGAGAGAGGGGCATGCTGGAATGCCACCAAGTGACACCCAGCAGGGAAAAGAGGAACAAAGGAGAATAAGGAATGCATGGAGGCATAATCAGGCAGTGTATACGCAGGAGCCTGCAGCCAAGGGTAGCTGCAGCAGCACTGGTGTAGTGCCTGCATGCTTGAAGCTGTGAAGAAAAGAATATAGCTGTATTCTTTGTTTGCTTTGTTGTAAAGGGCCTTTCTTCCCTTTACTCCCTGCTGCCTTCTCAGCATGATCACCCAATGAACAACAGGAGTTAACAGGGGAGTTAAAGGGCAGTGGGAGACAGACAGTTGGCTACAGCACTCTTCTGACATAGGAGAGAACCATCTTCACCTAAATAAAAGTAGCTGAATACCCCCTGCAACTGCAAGCAAAAGTTTGTACAAACTTCCTACAGTTTTCATCCATTATATAAGGAATCACTTGGCCATTTTTGTGCCCGCTGAGCAGATAAGATTTTTTACTAACCCATTTCCTACTCCCAAGAATTGCAGCTAATAAGATGAGGTGCTTTTACTAGCCAGTAATTTTTCAAACCCATCCCCTGTGGAAGCTAAAGGAAAGTGGAATGGAAGAATAAAATGCTGAAATACTTACTCAGTTGGACTGTGATATGCACATCTGACCTGTTGAAACAATTTATTTGTCACATGAACGTTTTCCATCCTGCTACACAGAGCAAACCCCTTTGAATTAATGTTGTAGATGCCTGAATAGAAACCCTCTCTGAATACATTACTTCGGATATTCAAGTACAGTACCTACTGTTTGACAAAATGATGTTAGAGATGACATCTTTTTTTTTTTTTTTTTTTTTTTTTTCCCTGCGGATTTCATGTAATGGTAGCACTAGGAAGGAAGTGAGAAGGTAGCACTGTCTCAAGTTGATAAAAGCCACAGTTTAACCGGATGCCCTGACAGCTTCCCTTTGCTTGTCAGTCCATCTCTGGGACTGGGACTACAGTCAGCCTTCTGTCCCCCAGCCTTGGGACATTTGTTAGCACAGATGAGAAAGCTATGCTATCCTTTAGTTTTCCTGTTAATGTGGTTGAAACTTTCTATGTTGGGAGTGGAGGTGGAATCTAATCGCCTTGGTTTTTATTTATTTATTTTTCTTGTCCTGAATCTGAACTTTATCCAGATCTGCAGGACTGAAAGCTTCTCTCATGCAGCCACTGTGCTTATGGATTCACTTGTAGCATCTGTGTTTCTAGATGATCCTAAATTTGGGTGGCATGCTGTTCCTTCACTTCTAAGTCGAAGGTGAACCCTTCTTGTGGAATGTAACCTCCAGAAAACCCTGTATATACAAATTCATAGAAAATTCCCTTCTATTCAGGCAATATACAAATTAATCCAAACATTTGCTGCAGGATCTGTTATTGTTTTCATACGTACCAAGAGATGTGTGGGTAACTGCCACCACGGAAACACTATAGATTCTGACGTAAATAAATACTTTTGGTACTCTGGCAGAAAAGAATTGGATTCCCTAGAAGTTCTTCCTGTTGCAGAATGTTTTCAGATCTGCTCCCAAGTCTGTCAGAGACCATCTGTGCAACAGAACAACACCCTTGTTCCTACAGGGAGTGTTTTTCCCTAGGCTGGTGTGTAATTCCTCTCTGCAGTTCCAGATAAACTGGGAGGTAAAGAATCCATCACTGCTGGGGTACGTTTAAATTGCAGGATGTAGTCCAGCTCATATGGAACTTTGCATAAATAGGAGCTGGAGGAGAACAGCAGTGTGTGGAATAAAAGGTATCATAGACCTGGGACGCTGCCCTGTTTCTCGGGGAAATGAACTTTAATATGTGGTGATGAAAGTAGTTAGGAGGACCTAGGCTCCTCTATCCCCTCTGCTTCCTGTCTCCCAGCCATTATTTTGTTCTGCTCACCTCTTCCGTGTTCCTTACATTTCATAGATGGGGTTTGAAGGGAACTTCTGCCCTGGATCACAGACTGTCTCGAAGACGACCTTTATTTTGATGTGGTTTCTGGGCTGCCATCTCACCAAAGCAGATTTTTTTTGACGTTTTGGACTAGAAAATTGCCAGTTCTGTGCCAGCACTGTTAACTGTCTTTTCCTTTCAGTTCTAAGGCTGTCTACCAACGCTGGTCAATGGAAAGAGCCTGCAAGCAAGGTGACCCATGCGTTAGTCAATATTAGGTAAGGAGTAGAAGTTAATAACCATTTTAAAGATTCTTGTGTCCGGTGTGACTGCATTCTTATCGTGACACTTTCACATATGTTGTATTGAATTTGGTTTTGAATTTGTTCTCTTTGTTGGGCTAAATTGCTGCTTTAAACAGGGCCCACTGGGATAAAGAGAGGAGCACCAGGGTTTGATTGTCCTCTCTCTAATAATTCTCTTGGCTCTTCTGTAGACTGAGTGCTTTCAAAGCATGGCACAAGCTGTAATGAATTAATCCTCACAGCATTCTTGGGAGAAGTTATACAGTAGGGAACGATGCTGTGCTGGCAGAGCAATTGTGGACCTAATGGATTTCTGTTGCGTGATTCTATTGCAATTCTATGAAGCTATGAAGGGGACTGTAAGCCAGCTGTAATAAGCAGATTCGAGGCCTCTTATAACATTGCAAGATTTTTGTGTGTGTTTAAAACTGATTATTTAAGGACACTTCAGTATTCTTTTAAACCTCTTCCTCCTGTTCAAGGGCAGAAGTTATGCTCTACTTGTAAGGCTAAGGAATATCTAGCGGTGCTTTTTTTCTGTATTCCTTCACAACAGCAATAATTTCTTTTCCTGGCTTCTGAAGCAGCTAGTACTGACCAAGCTGGGTTCTGGGCAAGAGGCTCATGGATCTGATTGATTGGAAAATGGAAGAATGTTGAGAGGGAAAATATACTGTTTATCTCTGGCTTGTAAACAAACCATAAAAGAGAGAATTATTTATACTGAAAAAATATCTGTCCATCACTTCCCTGGTCACCCCAGACACTTGGTGTCTATGCAACACCAGGTAGCTCAGTACTGCTACATTGCTAGTACTTGTCATTTTCCTCACTTACAAAAGAGATTGTGTAGGACAGACTCTCTGAGGGCATCTTTCAAGTCAATATACATCTTACGTGTCTATAAACCACCTTAAAGGTTCCCTTAGTACGTTTGTAAGCTTAATAACATCAGGTATGGTTCAAGAAGACTTATTTTGCTACTATCCTTATTTTTATTTTTGGAAACAGACACAAATGAACGCTTGTGGGCAGATAATGCACTCGGAGTGAAGCAGCAGAACAGATAGCTGTTGGCAAATTAATGTCATTTAATGTGACACAAAGTGTCTGCCCTGGGAATTCTCTGTATACGCAGGGAAAGAAGTCTAAACTTCATCACCACATATTAAAGTTCATTTCCCCCAGAAACAGGGCAGCGTCTTGGGTCTTAGGATGCTTGAGAAGAATAAACTGTTTAGGGCTGTCAGGCTGATGGCTTTATTAGAGAAACACAGTATGTTAATGAATGACAATATTATCATAAGATGTAATTATTTTATGCATTGATAAGGACATGCTGGTTTGAACCTGGCTTAGCTCCCCATTGTCTGTATCGCCTGTTTGTTTATGCCCCTTTGCTTTTGCCTTAAAGAGGTCTTAGCGTACTGTTTCTTATTTGGATGCCTTTGCCATGAAGGGAATGAGTTTAGAGAAATCCACCTCACATTTGATTTTTCCCTCGGCTTGCTCCATCATTCTGGAAAGTTTTTATGAGCGATGATTACCTGCACCTTACAGTGCAGTGCAAAGTCACGCTTCGGTTTCTATTTTCATCTCTTTACAACAGCTATTTAAAAATAAATAAAAATTGTCATTTCCTTATCCTAAGGCTTTTAGTGGGAAAGATTACAAATGTAAACACATCTGTGTGTGCGTGCATGTGGTGGGCTTTAACAAGTGTCTTAAATTCTGGTGTACGATCTTATGTGTATTTCTGCCAGGAGAGGAGTGGTGAGTTGTTTACAGCTCTTCAAGGCTGCAGTGCATTTGTGTTACAGGAGTAACTGTTGGGGAGACACATAAAAGGGTCCTGCTTGTACCCCACAGTGCTGGATGGGTGAGGTCATCTGATTAATTGCTTTAATACAGAGTCAGGATGAGTAATACCTAGAGAATCTTTGACATGTTCTTGTTTAAACTCAGCTGCAGAGAGAGGCCCCACTTCGTGTATCCTATTACGGTATTAACTGTACTTTTTAGCTGGACCCTGTTCTCCACTAGGCAGTCTGATCGAGTTTTGTTGTTGCTGATTATCTGATTTTTCTAGTCCTTACTCCAGTGAAAAGAGCAGTCACAAATGTTCTTTTTGAGCACTGAGAGGCGGGGAGGCTATTCCTACCTTCTCTCCATACCTCTCCTTTTTACAGACGATTCATAATTTTTGGTCCAACCTAAAGAAAATGAAAATTTGAAGAAGACAGAATAATAGCTTTATCTGGCTGAAATCTTACATACCGTACCGGAATGTGTGATCCCTATTGCTGTCCTATCCCATAATAGTGATTATAACTTCTATCTGTGGATTTGTCTCTGTGGTTTACATAAATAATTGAGACATGATGGACTGCAAGATATAGCTGCAGCATGGATGGGTTGAAATAAGAAGCTGCAGTAGTTAGTGGTTTGAAAACTCACCTTCTCACCTATGAGGAAATAAACACATTTTGAGACAAGTAATTTTTTTAACCTAATGAGCCTCTTTAAGATAACATTGTGCAGGTTTGCATTTAATGAGAATTTTATTAACGCAGGGTTCAAAGGGGCATCTTCTGATTGCTTATGCAGTGAGGAAGGTGGGAGCTGAATCCCTGTATTCTTTTAATAGACTTTCTCCTGATCAGGATTTTTTCAAGGTGAATAAATAGAATAACTCAATGATTAATAGACTGAATTTCCCCACTGTCTGAAATTTAAAAACGATAATTTTTAAAGTAATTTTATTTTTCTCACTGAAACACTTTAAACAAGCAGAGAGTTAGTTTGTAGTATGGAAATAGGTGATAGGATTTTTTTTTTTTTAAAGGTGTTTTATGTGCTGTTGTAGCATACGCTGCAATCCTTGCTTGGGTGCTTTCATTCACTCTTCTATCTTGCAGCCACTTTTGTTCCACATGAGCCACCCTGTGTGATAGTCTTTCTTTGTACGGGAGGTGCTGCTTCTCCCAAGGCTGCTTTTGGGGTCATAAAGGAGAGATTGGGGAATTGGGAGGAGCACTTAAAGCATCGCGTGGATGTGTATAACATGGTTATGCTTGCTGCCAGTCTGGGCAGGAGCACTCTGAAGGAACATTTACAATTTTACTTAGGTGAAAGAAGGCCAAATTGGGCTGTGCTTGTTTGTCATAGGATACCTGGCGTCCCTGCTCTGAAGCTATAGCTCTTGTTAAATTACCAGCACTCCTAGAACTGCACTTACTGAAAACCTGGACAGAGGAGGGGGCTCCATTCAGATATTTGTTAGAAAGTGAGCGGCTGCAAGCAGTCCACATAGTACCTTCAGCATTGTTCCGCTTTACTGTAGGGAATTTAGCATCTGTTCATGGGGAGAGAAGAGGTAAATGCTGCTGACCTAGTCATGTTGTAATGGATGGCTGTAGCATTTATGCAGGATACATGAAAGGGCACCTGCTGATAGATAACTGCTTCTGTATGGAGTGGAGGCCTATGGATTACAGTCAGATGAGACTGTGTAGAAATATATTTATTTATATATATACACACGCTTTCCTCCTTCCCTCTTCCTCTCTATACAGACATAACAGACACACGTTTCTTGCCAATATGAGTAAGAGAATGAAAAAGGGAGGGCAAGCTTAAAGCCTGTTTATGAAAATAAATGGTCAAGAAAATCTGTGTGCATATATATAAAATACAGATATCTCTGTGTCTATGATATGTATATGCACATATATGAATGTGTGTATCTATATATGTATATATGGATATCTGTGTATATATAAATACACATACATACATATTCACACACATGTATATAAAATACATGTGTATATTTATATAAAACACACACACAAACATCTTGCCTTTGACAAGGGGCTAATCTAAAGCCATAATTTCCAAGCTGAAAAAACAAAGACACTGGCTTGTTTCCGACTTCTCCGAGATGAACCACGAGTGTTGGCTAAGGATGCTCAGGCGTTACTCCTTTCAGCAGTAGCTGCCAGCAGCAGTGTTGCACTGGGTGTGTACGTAACCGTGGGACTGACGGACCGTGCAGAACTGCTCGGCTTGGGCCGGCCAGCGCAGAGCAGTAGAGGGTGCTCAGGCATGCAGGTTAGACCGGAGTGGTCTGGAGTTTGCTCCCTATGATTCCTAAAGCCACTTGTGAGGGCTACCACTGGTGGAATAGCAACTCTGTTGAATTGTTCACTGAGGTGTGTTTAATGGTAATGACCTCTGACATGCTGTCACTGCTAATCAGTCTGACAGCTCAGATCACAGGCTAGTGCAAGACAGTCAACAATTTTTTTTTAATTAAAAAAGCAACAAAATGCAAAGAGAAACTTATAAATGTATTTTATTGGTACTTTAAAATCCTAACATAATTCTGCCAAGATTAAGGATCAAATTGTTACTAAAACAGTGTAAGAAAACTTCCAAGCTTTATGCACATAAGCTATTTGAATAATTAGTTCATCACAGGTGGTCATGGTGGTAGCCTGAAAAAATTATGATGCTGAAAAACTGAAAGTGGATTCTAGATGAGGATTCTGGCTTAGTTCTAGATCTTTTCCAGTGACCTGTAATCACTTCATTCACTGAAGGAGCAAAGTTAGTAGACCCTTCTTGTCATTTCATGTGTTTCTTGTTGCATGCTTTTCTTGTTACACAGGGACTCTGGCACAGCGGAACAGTTCCTGAAATACCACAGTGGTTATAGCGGAGCTTGGTTACTTGGAGTTCACCTGCTACCACTGCTTGTTTTTCACTTGACCCTGCAGTATTCTGGTAGGGAAAGTTCATTTGCTAGGAGCAACAGATTTTGATGTGAACAGATTCTGGCATTAGCTGGCACCTGAACAGAGGAAGCAGGTGGAATGAAAGGGAAAGACCTCACTTCCAGGCCATTGTGACCAGCAACTTCTTAGCAGAAGAATAAAAAAGGAAAGATAGAAGCACTCCTATGTCAGGGTGCAATTTTTCATCTTTTCATGGCACTCTACCCATACTTCCAGTATTTTTATTAACATTTAGGGTTTTTCTCTATTTGTCTAACTTCATAATTTCATTTCTTTTACATTATCTGATTTCTTCTTGAGGCAGTGGTGTTAGTTTTCAGTTATTGCTCTTTATTTACTAGCTGATTCATCTTGGTGTGCTTCTTTTACAGAGCCGTAGCCAATTTCATTCTGCTATAATTTTCCTTCATTCTTTCTCATTCATGCAGCAGCTTAATTAAATGTTGTCTGCTACTGGCCCAAATCCAGAGGGCAAATCTGTTAGTTGAGTGGCGTTGTATGGACCAGTTCCACTAACAGCAGCGTGGTTCGTCAGGTGCATCCCAGGTCACCTTCCTTCTTTCTGCCAGTAACTTCCCTTCCCAGGCAGCAGTGACTGAAATGGACTCTGACAATGTCAAGCCTGTTTTCTCTTTAATGAACTTTTTTTTTAAAAGGGGGTTTTGGGAAGATTAATTTCTTTGGATTTTTTTTTTTGTGGTGACTTAAGGTTTCTAGAGCTGATGCTGATTTTGAGCAAAGCTGTTTGTATGGCAAAGAAATGCCTCTATCTGAGATGCCATACCACGACTTGCTTTCTTCAATGCACTTGAAAGCTATGCTGCAGGGATCACTTTCTCTCTAAAATTTCATCCTTGTAGTAAGCAACGCTTTTTGGATTGGGGTGGGGATGAAATTGAAGTGGAAGTGATTTATTCCCAGGATGGCAGCCTTGCTTCACTGGCTTTCTTAGCTTCTTTCCAGTGTCTGCAATTGTATTGGCCACTTTCATCTCCTTTCCTCATGTCATGAAGCCAATGGGTTGGCCTTTTGAGAGGGAACTTGCAAAAGGATCCACTTCTGTATTTCAGCTGCTCTGTAAGGATTGCTGTAGAGGTAAGGCATCTGTTCAAGGGAGGATTGTTTGCTGGGCAGAAAGAAAACTCTTATGCAGCACAGCTGCTGTTTGGCAGTCTCTTCCTAAGTTCAGCGAGTATCTTAGTTCATGTGATGCTCATAAGGTGAACATCTTGCTGCAGCGTTTACCCACTTGTGAACCTTTGTCTTCCTGGCCATTTTGTTGGAAACATTTCTTCCTTGAGATGTGAACGTTTTGGAAGGTTAGCCAGGATCTGTAGGCTACTTAGCAAAGTTTGCTGAGAAATGTTACATCCACTACTGAAGTAATGCAACCCAGACCTCATCTACTCTGTATCAAATGCAACTGCCCTGTGAATAGGGGAGTTTGTGTCTGTGGATCTCATTTACTGGATTCACGGGTGCAGATTGTGGGATTATAAAATTGAGTTAGTTAAGCTGCTAGCAAATTTTTCTTGAAAGCTGTGTATTCAGCTTTGGAAATCTAATGTTTGGCACATAGTTTCTGCTTTTGTGCTAGTGAATTCAGGGTCTGGAGCTGTGGGAGAACACTCAGTAGAGGAGAAAAGTGAAAGAGACTTCTCAGTGCGATGGCGGTCTCCTGTTTGATTTATGTGAGTGACTTTGCACTGCTTGGTCTGAAGAAGTGTGGCACCAGGCAAGAAATTCTTTCTTGTTTTGCTTGCCAAATACCTTTCTCTGTAGAAACATAAAAATAGTGGAGAATATATGTTAGCATATATTGGTTTATTTCAGAGGTGGACATAGTATTTATTGGTCAGAAGTTATTTTTCTGACTTGTTTGCAGATACTTTGGTCTTGAATCCCCTTGCTGGGCACAGGCAAGTTATGTATGAGCTCAGTAATATATTAAAGCACGTGCTGCAAAGCTAGGATGCAGTCTTGTAAACATCTTAGGGTTTTTGTTGCAGCACAAAATCCAAAAAGGTCTGCTGGTTTCTCGCTTTGAATGGTTGTATTGTTTCATCCTGTTTACGAGAACAATCTTAATTATTTCTCTGGTACTGTGGCTGGCCTGAGTTCAATTCCTAATTGATAGACTTCAACCTTACAGTCGATGTCTTTGTTGGTAGCTCTAATGCAGCCAGGAAGCAAGACATGAATAGCCTATGCAACCAGATTCTCTTGGCCCCAAGAACTGGCCCTACTGGAACATGAATGAAGCACAGTTTGAACCAGCTGTTCACAGCTTATCGAAACTTTGCCCATGCTGTTCTTATTCTTTGGGTAAATATAAGGGACTCTGATCTCCACTGGTCTCAAATCTAGCTTTCAAGATTTACTTTAATGGAGAGAGAACATTAAGTGGCTTTCTTCATAACCCAAACGATGTAAAAATCATTGTGAGCTTAAATAACACCTTTATCCCTTGAAAAATGATGTAGTATAATGCTGTTTTGCTCTTTCTGTTTAAAAGAAATCTGTTGCTCACAGCAGCAGCCAGAATTATTATTCCCTCTGAAAGTCTGGGCTGTGGGATGTGTACTTACAAAAAAAAGGCTTTTCAAAATCCAGTAATGTGTATTTCTTATTATCTTATACTAGTGGGGGGCCTAAAATTTGGGTTTGCTCTAGAAATGTAAATGCTCTATTCTCTTAATTCTTCCTTTAGGAAGAAGGACTAAATTGACAAAGTACTTGCTCATTAAGTACATCTGCTCATTAAGGTAACGAAGTACCTACCTTATCTTGAACTGAAAGCAAGGATAATACACTGTTAGCATGACTGCAGAACTGCAGTCTGAAGATTGCACCAGAATCTGGAGCTCAGTTCCCAGGGAACTGTGAGAGGAGGGCATCTTGTTTCTAACACTTTGTTCATTAGAAGAAACACACATCCTAGCTTTCAAAGTTAAAATGCTTGGTTTTTAGGAGCTCTTCCCAATGAAGGTAGAGAAGGCTGTCTCGCCCTACCAGCACAGGGGCTTTACAACCATCAGTAAATACCGGTTGGTATAGCCAAGACTAAGGTAAAAGTAAAATGCTGCCTGGAGGGGAAAAAAGGGAGCTCGAGTGAGTTGTGACTTTTTTTTTCTTTCCAAAATGTGAAAATATTTTGGACTCTAATATCTGTGTGTATAGTTAGAGACCATAAGAGACATCTGAGGTTCAGGTGGTCTGAATTAAATTGGCTGAAGTGCCAGGGTATTTGGGAGAAAGCCCCTGCTTGGGAATCCCAGAATGCAACCTTTTTTTATTACCTATTTTATTCTTTAAAATCTTTTTCTAAGTTATAGCTAGGAGGATAATTCAGAAAATGATGGCGTAATGCTTCTGAGGTAGCAATTTCTCCCTTAGCTTTGAGGCCAGATCTCTGTTGCCTGTCTCAAGGGATGCTAACAGTAAAGGTTTGGCAGTCAGAAATGCCCATGTGCTTGGCTGTTTCTCAGCTATCAAAGCCAAACAGATTAAGGTAACAGTGATCTCATGAAGAATTCATCTGTGACAGGTATCGGATTGTGGTTTCTCATGCTGTTAAGGGTTTAGTTGAAGGGTGTTACTCTGGCAAAACTGCCCCAGTGCTTCCTCAGCCTGCGCTTCTGCAGTCACTTGGAGCAGGTATAAACTGACAGTGTCGCTGAGCAGGAGGATTCATCTGCCATTCTTTCCTGCCATCTCTTCTGTGGGGAGCAGCCTGCATTGTGCAGCTGCATGTAAAGGAGGAGACTGGGGACCTGACCCAGGATAAAACTATGTAGGCAGGAAAACAAAACAAAACAATGTGTTTTAGCCTGGGTCAGTGCTCAAGCCTTCATTGCATACAGATATGCAAGTGGTTGTGTCAGCCCTGTAGAGGGTGTGCGTACAAGCAGCTCAGCGTTAGGGACAACCGGACAGTCTCTCTTAGCAGCATTGACCTGTTACACCAGATTCAGGCTAATATGCTGCAAAGTGTTTTTTAAGTTTATGTCCACTGTCATCAGTGGTCACTGATGTGACTCTTTGCAGGGGTCTAAGCACGTGTTCTCTTGCTTGTGCTGGTATAGTGCAGGGTGGTTTTTGCACACTGTTCTTGCTGTTAAGAGAAATATCAACATAACCATTGCCTAAAGCTTCAGTTTGGGTACTGGGCTTGAGGCAATACTGCCATGAGCCCAGAAAGTGAGAACTTGGGTGCTACTTGGCAGGGAGTCTTGAATAGGAGATCGCTGACACATTGAAGGCATCTCGCTCCAGTGGAGTCCTGTTTGATAGGATATAAAAGCATGGTTTCAAATGTGCCTTATTTTGAGGGTGGCTGAAAGTGGGATGACCTTAAAAGCTCCCTGGCAATGCTTTTGCCTGACTTTGCTAGAAGACTTTGAAAGCCCGAAAGCTTTTTCATGTTGCTGCTTTAGTGATTAATTAGGTCATCACTTTGTGTCTTAATTACAGTGACATTTTTCTTCTAATTAGTTGGATTATGGAAAGTTTTTGAGTCTGTGTGGGATGGGAAGTAATGCAACCTTTGTGGCCAAGGGAAGGATGATTTCAAACTTTAGAACGCTGAATTTCAATGATGGCTTTGGCTACTGTGAAAAAATGCTTCTATCTACTATAGAAAATGTAGCTGGTTAAGTACTTTGAGGGCAGGATAAATGCCTTTTATTCTAAAAAAACTCATGATGTTGCCCGCACTTTGGATGAGGAATTTTAAACTGGATCGTTCTTCCAGAAGGTTGTGTGTTAATTAATGTAAAGCTCTTGCTGCTGACAGAGGGGCGTGAATATGATATACTTTATATTATGTCCTTCATGGGGTGTCTGAAAAGGCTTAACAGGGAGCCTCTTAAGCAGGGCAGTGTACATGAACAAAGGCCAATTGCTTTTACTTACACTTTTTTGTAATTACTTAATGTCCTCCTTATAACTTTGCAACACTTTGCTTTGGAATCTGAGCTTGACATTAACTTTTTATGGACATTTGAGATGAGCTTGTCTGAGGCAGACATTCCCTCCTAAACTCAGAAAGCAATAGGTCTGCCATACGTTGTTCTTGATTCCTTTGTTCATTAGCGTTTGAAAGCTGTGGTTGCTTTGAGGCTAGCCCATGTGTGGTATCTTGAGCCTTGCTGAAGGAGCAGGCTGTGCAATTCTCACTGGATAGCACCTATCTTTCTTCCTTGTTTGGTGACTTCCACTCTCAGCATAAACTTCTGTCAGAAATGGAGAGCCACAAAACAAGACTGCTCCAAGATCTCACGTTTGGCCGGGAAATAAAGTAAGTCAGATTGCAGTAAGGGAGGTTCTTCCCAAATTCTTCTCAACATGGGTGATCCAATACTGGAACAGATTGCTCAGGGAGGTTGTGCAGTCTCCATCCTTGGAGTTATTCAGATCTTGCCTGAACACAGCTGTGAGCAAACTGGCCTAACTGGCCCTATGCCGAGTATAAAGTTGGACCACATAACCTCCAAAGGTCCTTTCCAACCTAACCCATTTGATTTTTAGAGAGCAGTCTCTTCACTGCACGGTCAAATGGTAAAAGAAGCAAGAAGGCTTGTTTTCTTTGAGTGCACTGTGCTATATGTTAACTCTGGGTCCAATCGCTAAAGATGCGGAGTCGAGCACTTATTTAAATCAGTGGGAGCTTGTTTTGGCATCTATTTTCTTTCTCTGAAAGATCAGTAAAAGGTAAAAACTAGAGGACTCGCAGTATGTGTTGCTGCAGATGCCCAGTATTGTCTGCTGTCTGTGAACTTACCAGTAAATTGGATCCTGCTGATGAGATCCAACTATGCAACTCAGTCATTTGTGAGAAGAAACTATTCTCAGTGTGATTAATGCTGTGGTTGATGATGGGGACAGAAAGCACTTCTTTGAATAATGCCTATAAATGGCATATTCCCCCGTGTGTATGTTTAAAGGAAGAGTCTATGGTTATATGAAATTGAGGGCATTTAAGAGGCATTTAATGACAAGTGAAAATGATAGCTAGGGTAGATTAATTGTTAAATGAATTGTGCCTGCACTTCCTGTCATTTTAATGTGGTATCGGTCTACTTGTAAGTATGATGTTATAGAGCAGGAAGGCATCAGGAAACAATGCTGTGTACTTAGGTTCAGGTCAGAGGAGTTTAAAGGCTTAGCCATCAGGAGTTTTTTTCAAGTGTAGCCATTTTTTTGCTGTGCTTTGTTCATAAGTTTTTCTCCATGCTTTTTTTGACAGTGAAGTAAAGCAGTATTTTATCATAATCAGTTTAATATGGATTTTGTTTTAACTGTTTTTGGAATGAGACGATACTAACTGAACTTGGTCTGGAACATAGCTCATGGATTTTTTTTTTTTTGTTTCCTTTTCATTGCACTTTATCTCCTGGACTATTTATTTAACTTTGATTTGGCATGGGGCTACTTTACATTCATGCCTTCAATCTGAGTGGAGCATAAGGGAAATTATCAGGATGGAAGAGGACTGAAAGCAGCCAGGCATATACGTCTCATCCTGTCACTACTCTGAAGAAATCTGTCTTTTGAATTGATTCGGAGCAACAGTGGGGCAGTAGGGCACTGGCAGAAGCTGTATGTCTCTAGCAAGCTTTTTTCACGCATGGCCCATAGCCTCACCTGAGTTGAGTGAATTTTGTGTGGTTTCTAGATGAAGTGAAATGTTGCCACGTATCTTTTGGTAAAGTTTAGTGGTCCCTGTTAAGACTTAGATGCACTGAATGGTTCTTAAGGGCCCTTTTTTCTGTCTGATAACACTTTTTTATTTTTTACAGCATTTGCTGTGTTTGGAGGGGAGTCGGTTGGGCCCAAGGATACCTAGAGGATGTAAGCTTTGATTGCTTTCAGCCTGCTAATCTTCATGATCCAAACTGTGCACTCAAGCAGAACAATAATGCCCTCTACACAGTAAGACAGGAAAATACTCAACAGAAGGCCTTTCCTAGGAAGAGAGGAGGCCTTCAAATTCATCTTCTAGAAAGATAAACTTGGATAGGGACAGGTGCAGACACAAGCAACGAGAATCATTATTTCCTTGCGAAGGATGCTTGGTGCATGCTTTGCCCAGTCCAGCAAAGTGAAAACTAGTGGTTACTAATGTAGTGAAACAGAAGCGACATAGAACAGCTTCTGAAGCTGAAGGGCAGTTTGTAATGTGAACAAATGGGCAGGGAGTATCATGAATAAATAAAACTTGGAAGTGAAAGGACTTCTAACATTAAAAGCACTGAGGGTCTGGGGCAGTCTTGTGATCAGTTAGAACGATGCAATCTAAACTGATCTAATTCCATTTAAAACTAGTCAGGGAAGGATTACCTTGTAGCTGAGAGTATGAGAGGATGGAGAGAGCCAGAAGCCCAGACTTGCACCAGGAGGAACCCAGGTAAGAGATGCCTGCTGAGGTTCTCAATGAGCAAGGGTTGATTTTTTTTTTCTTTTTTTTTTTTAATTCCCCTCGCTCCCATCAGTAATGTTATCAGCTCCAGGGCATTACGGAGATGGGTCAGATCAGGTTGATCAGTGGATTAGGACTTGATTCAAAGAGTCTGGTAAATACCATTGTAGTGTTTTCTAAAGTATAAGGCTTGTAAAAACTTGTAGCTGCTTTTTGTAAGTTATTTGCTTCCTGCATCAATGATTCAGAACCTATTAGTGTTAATAGGCTAGCTGGTTCAAAAAGACTGATGCCACTCCCTCCTGTCAGTCAGGGATCACTTCTCCAGTAAAGGAAGACAGTAAATGTCTTCTGTAAAATTCAGGGGCTGGCTAACAAATTGCAGTTTAGAATATATTACAGATGATGAATGTGATCTCCTTAAAGGGAAAACTATTCGTTTGACTTAGTGCTCTTACGATTAATTGCTTGCCAGATTAAATTGCTCCATAAAACGCATGCTACTTTATTCGATCTCTTCATGATGAGATTAGCTAGGCCATGCTGGTTCTTTGTATGTTAATTACAATGGTATTTTCTTCTTCAATTTAATTATTAAATTGTTTAGCACAGCATGCTTTCTCCTAGCCTCAGGAAAGATGTCTGTATTTTTCTTTTGACCACCATTTTATACTCTTACTGCCCTTTTTCCAGAAATATTCTGGGTTTCCTTTATAGAAGTATCACACACTGTAGAGGATACATTCTGAGATTTTTCTGTGTTTTCTTTGGTGTGCTGCTGAAACACAGGAATGGTACTAGCCTTGCACAGGTTCACCATGCGACAGTCTAGGACGAGGAATGAGGAACGTCTGAATTGAAGCTGTGGAGGCAAATTTCCAGAGTTGCCACCCAAACTGGAATTTATCCGGGTACTGAAGCTCCGCTTTCTGCTTCTGTTGAAAAGTGTAAACCTCACCGAGTGGTCAGGATGTTTGCTTTTTGTCTCACCTGAAAAATCAACACTATAGCAGTTCAGTTTTCTCTATGCTGCCAAAGTTTCAGGGCAGATTTGGAGGGAACCACCACAGGTGCTTTCCTCGTTCTTGGAGGCCTTCTCTGTACTTGCTGACCATACCCAAGACTGGTTTGGTTTGGGTTTTTTTTGGAAACACAAGCAGCTGAACAGCACCAGAATTGTGGTAACAGCCTAAAATTATTGAAGGAGGCCAACAGTAAATAATTTAAGGAAAATTTAAGAAAAAGCTATTTTAAGTTCTCACTATAAAACTTGCCTCAGTCTTTAGGATATTAGTTCATTCTCCCTTCATCAGTCAGGGACTCGACTACATCTGCAACTACCCCCCACACTCATGCACAAATAACCCCTATCCTGTTGCAACACTAAGCCTGGGATTTGCATATAACCTAATGTTCCCACAGCAACATTACAGTGGCTTTATTGTAAAGTTGTTGGCTTGCTTTATTTTCTTTCTTTTTTTTTTTTACTGTTTATGCTGCTATACCACTCTAGATGAAATACTTAATATGCACCAACTAAACTGTTAGTTGTAGTGTTTAAAATCATTCAGGTCTAAAGCGGAGCTTGTCTCTTACCCAGCTGTAATTTCTTTTATTTCCTTCTCAACCCCTCTCCCTCAGTAAATAGTGTATTATCTTCTATTGGAATTCATTCCCAAAGGCAAGGCAAGTTTTTGTATTAACTAACCTAGTCTTTCATTTGCTGTGTATCCAGAGCTTAGAAAATTCAAAAAGGTGTAGCAGAACTAGGAAAGTTTCAGAAAGGGGCAGCAAGAATGGCTGAAGGTATGGAACCAGATGTGTTATGAAGAACACTTATATACATGACGAGTCTTCAGGCTGGAAGAGAGATGGTAGAGAACATACAAAAGCTTGTAAAAAGCGGAGCTTACCCAGCTGTAATTTCTTTTATTTCCTTCTCAACCCCTCTCCCTCAGTCCTCAGTATATTATCTTCTATTGGAATTCATTCCCAAAGGCAAGGCAAGTTTTTGTATTAACTAACCTAGTCTTTCATTTGCTGTGTATCCAGAGCTTAGAAAATTCAAAAAGGTGTAGCAGAACTAGGAAAGTTTCAGAAAGGGGCAGCAAGAATGGCTGAAGGTATGGAACCAGATGTGTTATGAAGAACACTTATATACATGACGAGTCTTCAGGCTGGAAGAGAGATGGTAGAGAACATACAAAAGCTTGTAAAAAATATTAAATGTCATAGAGAAGATGAAGCGGAGCTACAAGAGGAGGATGCATCAGAAGATCAGATAAGCTCAAACCAAAGAGATACTGCTTCTTGCAAAACTTAATTAAGCTCTGGAATACCTAAAAGGTTATGTGAATTTAAAGCACCACTCTAGATGAAATACTTAATATGCACCAACTAAACTGTTAGTTGTAGTGTTTAAAATCATTCAGGTCTAAAGCGGAGCTTGTCTCTTACCCAGCTGTAATTTCTTTTATTTCCTTCTCAACCCCTCTCCCTCAGTAAATAGTGTATTATCTTCTATTGGAATTCATTCCCAAAGGCAAGGCAAGTTTTTGTATTAACTAACCTAGTCTTTCATTTGCTGTGTATCCAGAGCTTAGAAAATTCAAAAAGGTGTAGCAGAACTAGGAAAGTTTCAGAAAGGGGCAGCAAGAATGGCTGAAGGTATGGAACCAGATGTGTTATGAAGAACACTTATATACATGACGAGTCTTCAGGCTGGAAGAGAGATGGTAGAGAACATACAAAAGCTTGTAAAAAATATTAAATGTCATAGAGAAGATGAAGCCAAGCTACAAGAGGAGGATGCATCAGAAGATCAGATAAGCTCAAACCAAAGAGATACTGCTTCTTGCAAAACTTAATTAAGCTCTGGAATACCTAAAAGGTTATGTGAATTTAAAGCAATGATTATACAAATTAATGGAAGAGAATTCCATCATGGGTTACTGACCATACAGATATTACCTCTGCCTCACTTACATCTTGAACTGCATGTGGCTGGAAGTAAGAGTTCTTTCTGGGGCAGTACCATTTTATTCTCGTCTGCTTTTATACCGTTATCTGAGCTCCAATTTCTAGACACTTTTGAAGTCGGGACACTGAGCTGGCCTTTGCTACCTGACTCAGTATGGCAATTTTTAATGTTTACATAAATTTTATCTGTCAGCAGCTTCTCAGGAATCAGCTATTTGCTTCATAAGCCTTTACCAAGGGTAAGGCAACATGCCAGCATGCCCATCCCACTGCTTTCAGGATTTAAGACTTACATTTTACTTGCAAACACCCATCTAGGTTATACATGTCGTTTGTTACATCTGTCACTAGCTTCAAGTCAAGAAGGCAGAATTCCCATGTTAGGTGTCTGTAAGGCTTCATTGTTATGTGAAGGAGTCTCTTAACTACATTTTGACCCACATCAGCTTTGTATACAGAAGAGAAGGCCTCCAAGCCTCTCTGTGGCTTTCTGCTGCTGCTTGCATGTGCACAGGAAATATTGTCCTTGTTAATTTAGAAGAGGGATGTCTAAGGAAGGCGGCTATGCTTTCCTATGAGCTGGTCTCCTGTCTAGCAGCCTTTTGCTCTTTTCTGGGCGTGGCAGAGAAGTGTGTAATTTTCTAGAGCACTGGTGGAGAGAAGAGTAGAATGATGAACCATGCAAGATTTTTCTTCCCTCGTGATTTTACTTTAGAATTTCAGTCATTATATTCACTGTTCCTTTTTTCTCCAGAAAGAACTCATGGAGAGCTGTCAGGATCACGAACTCATAAATCTCATGAAAGCAAAACCCGTGCCAGCTGAGCAAGGCATGATTTTAATTAAGACTAACAGGATTTTTTATCTTTTTTTCTTTCTTGCTAGCCCTGATTCAAATATAACGGTTGGGAAGAAAGGTCTTCATGAGTTCAGTAGCCTATTGTTTGTCAGCTAAAGAAGGCTGAGTTGGTGGGACTGTTTGAGACTTCTTTGATTTAAAAAAAAAATAAAAAATTAAAGGCCATAGGTTTTTTTTATTTGGTTAAGGGGACAAACCCTTTTACTGAACCTTTGTAGAGCAAGGAATTGAACAGGGACGTAATCAGTTTTTTCTGTTGCAGGTTACTGTTTTAAAGGAAGTTCATGTTGGATAATTTATCATTCATTCCTTTTTCCTTCTGGCTACTGCAGATCCCCATGCACTGCTCTATAAATAGATGTTTAAAAGGTTCTTTTGCCAAAATCTCTGAAGACAAACTTCGATTTCACTAAATAAAAAAACCCCTATCATCAGTTCTCAGTGCACAAGTTAGATGGGTTGGGAAAACAAACAGATCAGGGTGGGAGATCTCTGCTGTAAGTGCCTCAAATAATGATCAGTTCTTTGTGAAGAGCATTTATCTATGAAGACCAGCCGAGGTGAATTAAAAGAGCATTATCTGGAAACGGGCAGATGTGAAGCCATATATCTCACTGTCATCTGCTGTCCCATGTTGGCCTAGCTGTGGGCTATATCTGCATGGAGGTGGGGAGGGTCTTTGCCTCACTGAGGAACTAAGGCTTTGTGGCTCCAGCTGGTTCTCCTGCCCAGTGCTGGTCTTGCAGGCCAGTTCTGCCCCTCTATCTGTGCTGCCTACAATAAGAACCAACACAGCGGAGACTGAGAAGTGTCTCCTTTGGAGTACACTGCTGACCTGACTGAGTGGCAAACTGAATTTGCCTCCCATCCGTTTCTTCCCCAGTCCATGGTGCCTCTGACAGGGAAAGCCATCTGTGTTACAGCCTTTTTATCTTAGCTTGGGGAGGGAAATGAAACAGAGCTATCGTATTGCTTGCAGTCTGATGTTGCGAAGCAGTTTAAGTGACCTATTGCACGAAACCTAGCCCTGACTGTTTAGCTTCTAAATGAAGCAGGTACAGTACTCATTGAAAGGTTGGGTGCCGAGGGTGCCGCTCATTCCTGACTTTCTAAGCAAACCTTTCCTTCTGTGTTACCAGTTATTCAGTTGAAAGAGTTTGCTCGGTGTGGAACGATGCTGCCGTGGAACCCTACTAAGGCCCCATCTGCTAAGAGCTTGTATTGATTTGTGTCTTAGTTTATAAAAGCCTTCAATTCTCCTTGTGTAAATGCCATAAATAATGCAGATGTACTAGATGAAATGTGCTGAGGAACATCCCAGAAATCATTTTGGTCTGGGTTGAACTAAGCTAATCTAATCATGGTTGGGAGTTTCTCAATAGCTGTGAAGCAAAAAGTATATTGTCTTATTCTAGCTTAATGTATTAGTCAATACACAGGGGTAGGAAGATAGGTATTTTAAAGTGGTAATCAACTTTATAAAACAAGAGCTTTTAATGTTAAAATATTACAAAGCTTCATCTGAAACTAGTTGTAAATCATATATATACACATACAGTGGAAATACAGTAAAATCCAGTCCTGCACCTGTGATTTATCTGCATAATCCTCGCATTTGTATGCCTCTTTGTCAGAAGGACTGCAGTACTTCAGAGGCTATATGTATATATACTAAATAAATCATTTTGCCCACTCATAGCAAGCAGCCATTTTGTGCTAGCAACATTGCAGAATGCATTTTAGTAGGGGACATTGATGAATAATTTGTCCTTTTCAGATACCATGGGCTTTAGGGCACCAAAATATATTTCACGTTGGACTAGGTCCAGATCTGTATGAGAACTCCTTGGCAGTCTTGTAGAAAGTATATGGGAGTTTTAGAGGTGACCTGTTTTTAGAAATTTAATTGGATTTTTTTAGAAATTTAATTGGATTTTTGCTCTATTTTATGTCAGTTATGTGTAAAGAAAGCAAAAAGTTAAAGGGATGTGGTATTTGTTAGATTGCTCCGTTAGAAATATCCAGCATATCAAGGCTGATTTTTCTTCAAAGTGGTCGGTGGTCATGGCAGCTTGGGTTCTTCTCTGCATTGGAGAGATCAACTGATGGACAGTGGTTCCTGCAGAGGAGAGAGAATGCATTTGTATGCTCATAAATTCATTCTAATCAATGTATCCCTGGCAGTTACTTGATGTTAGTTACCACAGTTGCAAGATGAAGAATGTGTTTACATGCTGTTAGCATTGTTAATTGAGAGGAAACACGGATACAGCCTATTTTCAGAGCTGAGACTTGTCTTCCTGTCACTTTTCTGCACTTGATGGCCCCAAAACTGCTGATGTTGATCAAATAGCACATTGCAGACTACAGCTATAAGACAATTTCAGAACTCATTAGTTGTGCTTCAAATTGTTTAGCGTCAAGCACTTTGTCTTGGCTAAAGCAGACAAACCACGTGAACCAGGCTGCCCATCGGCAGAGAGTTTGTAGAAATTTGGGGTCATATGTCAGCATTCATTACCAAAGGAACTCCAGGTGCCCAGAGGAACTCGGAGAGCTCTTGAATGTCAGCGCAGGGGGAGACTTCAGAAGTCATCGAGATTGCTGCTGGTCAGACTTGGCTTTAAATTTTCCCCGTTGGTTCTCCAAGTATTGTTTGCTGACATGCATACATTATAGCTCATCTGTACAACTGGAAAACTTGTGACAGTAGAGAGAAGAGGTATTTAAGAACCTTTGTATGTTAGTTTTATAGCAGAGATTACTGAAGTTCTATGGACATGTGAAACTCGGTGTTTCTTTTGGAGCTAGCAGCGTGCATTAATAACAATGCTGCAGACTCCTAGAATAAGTGATGTAACAAAGCACTTGTCATGGAGCATCCCCAGAAGGAAAGGATGTCGAGGGTGTGCTTTCTTAGGTGACGAGTATGAAAATAGTGCTACGTGGTAAGTTTTTAAGTGATCAGAAAAGGCAAGAATTTCTGATAAATTTTGCAAGTTACTGGAAGACTGGCAGAAGGTTAAATCGTGAAGTAGATGAGGCAGTGTGATCTGAATTGCTTTTTAACCTGTCAGGCAGTGCAGTTCATGAAAAAGCAAGCGCCAGTCTGCAAAAGGGGGCTGTATCTTGAAAAGCAGTGACTCAAGAAGCATTGACTGGCAGCTTTACTCTAGGTCTCTCGTGAAACGTTCAGCTAAAAAGGATTATTTGACCCTTGCAATATTAGCAGGAGCAGGAAAGAGATTTTACAATCATGTATATTTTGCAATTTTGTCTGGTGTCTGTTTCAAAAAGTATATTGAAAAACTGGAGAAAGGACAGAGAAGCCTCAGTTATGAGAGGCTAGTAAAAATGCTTTCAAGATTTCACTACCTTAATCTCTTTAGAACAAAACCTGAGGTATGCTCTTTAGACTGTTCGAGCATCTTTGAGAAGACAAAATGCCAAAACAGAAAAGAATTGTAAGGCTAGACACTGAAACCAAATTGAAACTGCAAATTAGGTACCCATTTTTAATAGGTAATTAACCATTGTAGTAAAAACCAGAAGGGATTGGTTTTCTTCCCCTCTTCATATCTGAACAGAATACCTTTGTGAAAGATGCTCTAGATAGCTACTGGCATGAGACTACACAGTGCAAGGATAGTGTTGAAAAATGCAACAGCCTATGATATACAGAAGTTCACATAAGCTGATCTACTCACTTGTAGTTTCATGAATCAATTAACCATTGTAGTAAAAACCAGAAGGGATTGGTTTTCTTCCCCTCTTCATATCTGAACAGAATACCTTTGTGAAAGATGCTCTAGATAGCTACTGGCATGAGACTACACAGTGCAAGGATAGTGTTGAAAAATGCAACAGCCTATGATATACAGAAGTTCACATAAGCTGATCTACTCACTTGTAGTTTCATGAATCAGTTAAAGACTGTATCAAAGATCTCATTTTGCATTTAGAACTTAACAAATTCACTCTGGATTCCTGTGCTTCAGGCTTGTATTTTTGCATTGAGAGAATTCTCCTCCTGTACATCAGCCTTAGACCTACTGAAATTTATCCATGCAGCAACTAAACAGAAGGCCTGTCCTGAGACTTGTTTTGAGCAGTTGTTGCTCTTAAGACCACGGGACAGAGGCGAGATTCAAGATGTCAGTGGGCTGCAAGCTTTTCATTTTTCTGCAGTTTGCAGTTACCATCATGGCTATGCTCAGTCAGTATGAGCCAGGATGGAGGCGTTGTGCTGCAAGGAATTGTGGAGAAATCATTCACTAGCTTAACCTTCTGCTAAAAATACGACATTTGTAATTTATATTTTCAGCCATACATGTTTCAGTTTTTGTATGGGAGCAGGGATTTTGCCCGTTGTGTTTCAGAATGGCAAGAGCTTCATACTAAGTTGTAATAGCAAAAGAAAGCTAGAGTACTTCAGAGATTCAGAGAGTCTATTTTTTAAGTCTACTTCTTGCTTAAATAAGTTTTTACTGAATAAGTTTTGCTCAGCCTTCCATGTTTAGTCATGGAATTAATGGACAGGAGCAGTAAATAATGCTGGGAATTGGCCTCAAACCCAGAGAAGGGTTAAATATGCTGTTTATTTCAGCAAAGTCTTCCCCCTCCTTCTTCAAAAGTGCATACCTATAGAGTAAGTGTTATTGTAGTGTTGGTGTTGTCAAACACTGTGATCTCGAGGATGCTTGAGTCTTTAGGTCAGGATGTCAAGACACCCTTTGACACAAGAAGTCCTGCTTATCAGCTTCAGGGCCTGCAGCCTGGCACTCCTAAGAGGCCTCTGTCTCCATGTGTGCAGGCACTCTGCAATTTGAATACGACTGGCGCTTCCTATAGCAATGCTTTATGTGTAAAGGTAGGGCAGGAACTGAATCTTAATGATGCCCACCATCAGGAGAAAGTAAACTGTGCTGAACGCTGCCCCAGTCGAGTGGGCTGTGGTGAATCCGAACTCCTGCTACAGCTGGAAGAGAATGTGACCTTTAGCAGCTAACTGTCTGACTGCAGTTTCCCTGAAATGGCTAAAAACACTTAAAAGCAATGGTACGATTGATATGTTAAAAACCATTTAAGGAAACAGGAAAGGCAGTCAATACTTGATATGGCTCTGTTACTGGGTTTTGAAGAGCTGGTTTGAGGGAGGGTCTAAGAAAGCCCAGTACAGCCTGTTTTGGAGCTTTCATTAGCTGCCCCAACATGTAACTGCAGAAAATCTATAGGGGCTACAGGTCTGTCTTTGCTCTTCTCATACCGCTTCTTAATTCTGCCTGTTGAATAATGGCAGAGGTGTTTTGGGGCAGTAAGTCATTAAGGTTTGTTGACACTCAGGTTTGCCATTGCTGTTCAGGAGGTTAAGGACTCTGTTTACTCCTGCTCTCCTGTGCCACTTGTGTTGAAGGAGAGGTTCTTTGTTTCTCTGTTGGCTCTCCCTGTTCATCACTATGCAGAATGAAGCCTTAGAAGTCGCCTGAATATTAATTTTTCAGGCTTTCCGAGAACTGTGGGAAGTAAAGGTCAGGGAAAGTATATTTGCTCCCATTAAGGCAGAATGGCGAATGTGCTGAGCAATGAACAGGCGTGCCAGCCTAGGATAATACGCCCCAAATTTGGTCCTGCTGTCAGCTCCTCTGGCCTCCTGCCAGGGGCCGATGGCCACATTTATCTTGCAGTGACTTGTTTATACAGAGCAGTTGTACATCTCCTCTGAATGCAGAGATGCAGCATCTGAAGACTTAGAGATCCGTAGATCTTGAGCTGAGCTTCCTGCTCCGTGGCAAGAGGAGCCCTGCTGGAAAGGGGAGGTGAACAGTTAGTCTTGAGTGCCTCGTGGGTCTGCTGTGTGTATACGTGCACTGTGCAACGAAATACTCCGTGCTGGAGCCAGTGGGTTTAGTTTAGAGATAGCTTGGAAAGAACTCGGTTGTTCCAAACCACCATTTTCCTGAAGGTGAAGGCTGAAATCAAAACACTTCAATATTTGCCAATTCTTATTTTGAAATATCCTCACCTCAGGGTTTTTTTAATAGTTGGATGCTTTCAACATGGAAGTTTGATTTGTCACAATTTTTCTCTGAAATCTTGGTATTTCAAAGTTGAACCGAAATCTTGAATTTTGTCCAAAGTTTTTCATCAGTTCACATTAAGGATAAATACGAAATTTTAATGGTGAGGTTAAAGATTATACAGTTTCATCTGGAATTTGAAACAAAGGCAGACTTTTACATTTGAAATCATTTATAAGAAAGGGATCTTCAACTTGGTTCTAATTTTGATTGTCTGTCTTGTTGAGTATCGCAGTCTGGCTTGTCTGTGAAGCTGAATATAGTTCTGCCCTTTAGATAGCATTCAGGTTTCTATTTTTTTTTTCCTTTTTTGCTTTTTGTGGTGTTTTGGTTTTTTTTTTTCTGGAGAGATATTTATGCAGTTTTCTTTTTTGTATAGTAAGCATGTTGCCAAGCCTTGGCGCTCTCAAACTGATGTGTCGTTGCTTATTAGCATCAAATGCCACAGCCCATATCACTTTTGCTCTGTTGCTCAGCTAGGACATGTTGGCTGTTAAAGCAGCAATTAATCCCTTTGATACTGAATGGGTTCTGTAATCATCTGACCTGTTCTTTAAAATAATAATCAAAGTTCTCTAATGACTTGCATGGATTAATTCCTTTAGGAGTCTTGCAACAGACAAGGAAATTTTGCCGTGCAAGCTAACTTACACAGCACTGGAGAACTGGTGGCGAAGTACGCTTTTTAAATATAGTCAGGAAAATGATGACTTAAGCAAGTGCAGTGTGGGTGAAGGGAGAACAGGGTTTAGTAGGTGAACAGTAGGCAGCCTGATTGCTTTGTGTTGCACTAACAGGTTTTCTGCTGCGTTTGACTAGTATTTTTGGAGCAAGATTTTTACAGCGTTTTACCTAGCAATATATGCTGTATCAGTTAGGCTAGAGCAGTGTTTGATCTGTGTTAAATTGTCAGAAATTTCTAAGTGTGTGCCTATCAACAGTAAGTAATTATGCATATGCTCAGAATGAATGCTAGCCAAGGTAATAGAAGGCATGCGAATATTTTTCCTCTTTAAACGTGAGGGAATCTGCAGTATCACTCACAGAAACGTGCAGTAATTATTGGCAGGACCTGTACATGTGCTGAATGCCTTTTTTGTAAGATATACCTGTTGCTCCATATTTCCCAAAATGCTTAAATTGAGCAGTTTTCCCTTCATAGTGTATGGCAGCACTTGTTATCTCAAACATTTCTAGTGCTGAGATGATATTGTTAACACTGGTTCACAAGCAACACCAGGGAAGAGATCCTGGCCCCTTGCGTGCAGGCAGAAGAGCGGTGAGGTGAGGCAGGAATAGGAATCAGCCTGCTGCAGTGAGTGGACCAGGAAAGAAGTGTTGCTGTCAGTCTTTGAATGGAAGACCTAAAAGGAACTGAGGAAAAATCAAATATCTTAATACAAGTAGTCAGCACTGCCAGCACTGCATTTTTGCCAATGCAAGTGTAATAGTAAAATGAGAGTTCAAGATTTCAACACCCTTTTAATGCTTAGGATGTTTTGGTGTTTGCTAGGGTGATTCTGAATCACATAGAGTTTATAGGAATTAATGCAACCAAGTGTGGTGACTTTCTTTTTGGTATTAGTTATTTTGTAAATAGGAGGAGCACATTTGGCTCTTTACATCAGGTTTGCTTGTTTTTTCCTGCATTTTAATTTGATTATGGGTAACATTTTTTAATGTGGCCCCAATTTTGGTTGCTGAAGTTGTGTGGTCTTCCCCATCTGCTGAGTGTCTACAAACCTTGTCAGTGACAACTGAACACATGGATGCTTTGTGTTTAAAAAAAAAAAAAAAAAAAAAGGAAGGGAGGTGATAAAACACAGTCTGGGTTGCACAACTCGGAGGTTGGCCCAAGGTCTGGAAGGTTTAATTGGTGGTGCTGGCTTAAGAATTGTGCAGCTTAAGCTTCGCAAAGAAACTAGCTTGAACTATCCAAAGTTACTGCCCTGTTATAACCGATGTACCTCTCCAGTGTGTAGTTGTGTATTAGCTATTATAATGAAAAAGCAGGGGCAAACCTTTAGCTCTCTTTTCATAGAGAAAAGTCCAAGCCTCCTTACTGCTTGCAGATCCTCTGCGCCACCTGTTTCATATCACATGTAACTGATTAAAAAATGTGGCTTTTTTTTTTGCATTATGTCTTCTTAAGAGCCTTGAAAAACACTTCAAAACTTTTAAAGCACAAAAGACATATCAATAACAGAACACTGTAGGAGTCAGGCTTTTTCTTCGACTTGCTTGATAGGAAAACATCAGCAATTAACTTTGAAACATTTGGTGCTCCACTGTTTCTTAGATTGGAGAACCATACTTCACTTTTGAAATAGAAAATGCACTTTACTGGCCTTGCTTTCAGTAGCACCCATACAAAGAATAGAGCAGAAAAAATAAATGTAGGTATAACTTACGAAACCAAAGCTTTGAGTGAGAGGTGAGCGCAGCTGTATGGTGGTATATGTCAGGTATGATGGTGGGTGAGAAGGGGGTGTGGGTAATTGAAAAGAAAATAATTTTCTCATCCTCTGTGTGACACAGGAAAGTCTGCCCTCAAAGCATGCTGGATTTGTCCTTCAATGGCCAATTCAGCTGAATGTTTTTTGTCAAGATCTGACTGAAATTTGGTGCAGGATAAGGATGTGCAAAATAAAAGTAAAAAAAAAAAACAAAAAACCCCAACACCGTTGAAGTGATTCTGAAAACCCTTGGTGTAGGCGTGTGATTTAAAAAGTTTGCCACTTGTCAGTTGGGCTGTGATGAGTTGACCCCCAGTTCTCATTTTTTCTGATGAACTGTGAGCGTAAGTGCACAGGCTAGCTTAAGGTATGGCATTTTACTCTGCAGTCACAATGGATTTAATACCAGCCTGTTGTCAGTAACTCGGCTGATAACTTGTTCAACTGCAATAAATCACTTGCATCTGATCATCACCCCTTAGATACTGAGAAGTAGATTTGTGAGATCTCCAGATATTGGGATGGAGGGAGCTTGGCTTTCAGGGAGGCAGGTCTGGTTCAGGGAATTAAATAGGAAAGAAGATGGGTACACATGAAATACTTACAGCAAAGGAGTTAGATATCTATGACGAGATGAAGCTCTCCATTGGTCTGTAAACTAGACACACTGTCTCAGGAAAACAGAATGTTAATCAACTACAGATCCTCCAGCCTTTCAGACATGAAACAAATATCATAAGAAGAGTAACATTCATTTAGCTGTAATGGTGTTTGGCTCTACAGCTTTCCTTGGCACTGAAAACCAACTTCACCTTGTCCCAAATGATGTGTGAAGACGTCTTTATTGAGGACATGGTATTCACTCAGGGGGGCGTGGGGGGTGTGTGTCATCAGAGTCCGTGCTTTAGCCTTGGTCCTGGATTTTGGAAGGCAAGGCATTGCTTTAGTTGCTTCCATCAGGCATTTCTCAGCAAATGTGATTCTCATTTGCACCTGTCTGATGAGAAAATAGTGTGAGGTTTGCAGCATCTTGTATTTTCAGAGGATTGGACCGTAAATAACGGGTTTTGATCTGCGTGGTAGCTGGTAGTTTCAGCAGTAGTCTGAAAGGTTAAGATTGTGAACTCCATCTAGACTTACGTGGCTGTGCAGGTACAGCCATAGCTGACACTTAGTGTAATTAAGTTAATTAAATATCATTGTGGGACTCAACTTCATTTCCTGTGCGAAGTAGGTTTGACTGTAGTTGATTCTTGCTTAGGCGATGTTCCTCCCCCCCCGCCCCCCCAATGTGATTTGATATCCAGCTACATCAGGACTAGATTGTATTGTTCTAACCCTTTACTCGCTCAATCCAGACGAATGCTGATGCTTCAGTGCCTTCCTTTCCCTCTGGGACTTTTGTCACAGGTGCTGTTTTTACTGTGAGTTGGTAGAATAAGGTTGTGTTCTGTGACATGGAGAGAGGTTTCTGCCTTGCTGCCACAGTCTGCAAACAGGGTGTTCAGGGCCACGTGCGATACCTGCCGGCTCGCACCTGACAAAATGGGGGTAGTAAGAGTAATTTCTGCACACTCTAGATAAAATGGGGTCGATGGCAAGTGTTCACTAAGTTAATTAGACTAGCAGCCATACTCATTGCTTTTCTCAGAGAGCTTTAAAAGGTCCCAAGTGGGATTGTTTATAAACTTTTTAAATTTCACTCTTTGCTTGGTATGTTTGGAAGCTGGTGTGTGCAGTCCATATGGCATTCTGCACTAAATGCAGCATCCAATAAGCTAGACTTTCTGCTTTCCTTAAAGTTAAACATTCTATGATAAGATACTAATTAAGATACTAATGGGGATAAAAGTAATTTTAAAATATTTCATGTAATTTAAAAAATTTCATCAAATTTTTGATCATGTTTGAGGTTTTTCAGTGTCTCAGGAGGCTTGGATGGCAGTCTGTAACGTGAGTTATGAAGCAATGGGTAGATGCTGACCCACTTATGGGGTTGCAGAGGATAAATATTTGCCAAAAGTTCTTTACTTCAGGTCTTAATCAGAGAGGGTGGCTCTGCAAACCTGTTTGGTAAACCACTGTCAAATGATTTCCTCCCCCTCCCCTCACTTTCTGGATTAGCTGTTTCTTAATACCTTGTTATTTGTTTTGGAGAGCAGGTTGCCTTGTACGTGAGGGAGTTAAAGGTAGTTATAGCTGAAGGGCTGTACTTGGTGTTGAGGCAGTATTTTTATGACACATTTCACTGCTCTAAAACACCTGGCTGATAGTGTCATGCTGTTTGCATCAAAGGCTGCTTAGATACTACTAAAAGAACCACAGCCTGTTTGGTCTGTGGACTATATTTTCTGCTTGTTTGGCACATCTGAAGAACTTTGTCTGGACAAATGAGTATATATGAGATAAGAGGACTGGGGAACATGTGCTGCAGAAAGGTTGTTTAGACTCTGAAAAAGATACTTCCGTATAATATTATTTACTGTGGATCTGTGCAGATATTGAGGCAGGACCAGGGACCTAGGGCAGTAGGCACCTCCTAAAAGCATATATTAAGAAACCTTCTAAGCAGGGCTTCTCATTTTAGAAGTTGGTTGAAATTTCAAAATTAGTAACACAACTGTGGAAGCATAGACATTGTGCCGTTTGTGCCTAAACATCCCGTATGCTGGTGTAGCAGTCCCTCCTGGCACGGTCAGCTCTCACATCTTGAACATGCTAGACTGAGTTGCAGGTTTTAGTGCTGTCATGGTTTAACCTCAGTTGGCAACTGAGCACCACACAGCCGCTTGCTCACTTCCTCAACCCCCGGTGGGATGGGGGAAAGAATTGGAAGAGCACAAGTGAGAGAACCTCATGGGTTGAGATAAGAACAGTTTAATAATTGAAATATAATAATAATAATGTAATAATAATAATA
>NW_008795129.1:11464119-11477027 GCF_000699145.1 Aptenodytes forsteri
TACTGAGCATGACGTCACATGGTATGGAATGTCCCTGTGGCCAGTTTGGCTGTGCCCCCTCCCAGCTTCTTGTGCACCTCCAGCCTTCTCAGCCGGTAGAGCATGGGAAACTAAAAAGTCCTTGGCTAGTGTAAGCATTACCTAGCAACAACTAAAACATCGGTGCCTTATCAACTTTTTTTCTCCCCTAAATCCAAAACACAGCACTGTACCAGCTACTAGGAAGGAAATTAACTCTATCCCTGCTGAAACCAAGACAAGTGCCCAGCAGCCCAAGCCCGGAGGGCAGGCTTTATATTTGTGATGTTTCCGTATTCTGTCGAACTGCACCAGTTTGTAGTTGGAGGTGAGCAGGTATTAGTTCACTGCTGCTCGCTGGAGTTGAGGTGTAATGGAGGGTTGGCTTTTTAATGCTTTTACTTTGGTAAAAGTAAACTCTCTTGCCATACTCTTGCCGCTAGTAGCCAGGTGTTTCAGAGCAATGACATGTGCCATAAAATGTGTCGTTTGATCTCTCTTATAAATTACGTGATCGAGACAAGAAATTTATTCCTTATCAAGTCATAGCTTTGCTGTAGAAGAACAGGTCAGTAGTAGAGTGGAAACACAGATCAGGGTAGCATCAATAGATATTTTCACTCCCAACACATAGGCAATATCTCCTACATTGTCATTCATATCAGTTAAACTAGTAGTGCAATTGGTTATGTATACTTCAGAATTTTGATGCCTACTTGTTCAGAAAAGAGAACAGAAATGCATCTTGACTATGCCTGAGCTGTGAGTATGTCTGGGAGTCTCGCAACAATGATTCCAGTGATGCTCTGGCCGCATGAAAGTATGCAAGTGGATAAATTCCCTGAGTTGTACTCCCCAGTGAGGTTGTGCAACTGTCCCAAAAGAGTTAACCGCTCACCCATGAGAACTTCCTTAGTTAAGAAGACAAATAGAAGTCATTTAGGTGTGAGGGTGGGAGGTATTTGGTTTGCTTGGCTTAAATGTGTATGGACATGAGCTGTAAGAAGAGAAAATTGGCATATCCTGCAAGCCATGATGATACCAGGTTAGTATTCAGCAAACAGCAAAGTGGAAAGATGCACTGCAGAGCTGCATGGTGGGTCAGAAAGCACATCTTCCGCTTCTGCCCTTGCACAATGGGGCTTGGTACAACAATGCCGGGAATTGCGAGAAGCTCAGTTGGCACGTGTGCACTCTTTTGTCCCCTCCTTATTAAATAAATAGACCGTGTATCTCCCTCTACCATGGAGCCTGTCATCGCAATCAATAGGTTTCAGTGTGGCAGAATTGAATAGGTGTAGCAGGCTTATTTCTTCTGTGAAATTGCAGCAGTGCTGACTTGGATATTTTCAGTGAGCTGTAAAGCCAGTGCTTTTGACTAAAATACCATTTTTGTCTTGGATCCTCCCCTGCAGTTTATTGTGTCTGGAAGATGCCTCCCCCTGTGAGTTGTGGACTTCCAGCTTAATGCCAGTACTCACTAAAGTGTAGGAGCAGAAGAAATTTAACAGACTGGAGTTAAACCACAGTAGAAGGAAGAATTTAGTGCACCATTCCAGGGGGCTTGCTTGCTTTTAATTGATGCACACAGCTTAGGTATGGCAGGTATGTGTACTTTATAGCAGTGCCTCATGGACATGTGTTAAAATAATCTAAACCCTCTCACCTCCTGCCAGGTGGGGCTGTACATATGGAGTAACTCAATCTAATTGTTGCAGGCACTGAACAGATGGGGTTTTATTGTCTTCAGTGCTGGGAGTACATAAGACAGCAATGCCAGCAGGATCCTTGCCCCAAACAGCAGCTTGCTGAGACACAGCTTGCTGCGGGAAGGCTGGCTTGTGGCTGGGAGTTTTGCACAGGTCTCCAGCAACCATGATTGCGATGGCATGAACAGGGGAAGAGGATAGGTGGCTTGTATTCATTTTGGTCTCTGTATTATGTGTAATTTACTTGCTGCCTTGTGCTTGAGCAGTTTCCAACATAGCACATAGTAAAACACTCTGAGCTCTTTTCACCGTGTTGGTGTAAAACACTTTGTGGAGGTGATTGTTCTTATTCCCGTTTTATAAAGGGAGAAGCTAAGGCATGGGAGAGGGAGAGGGGACTGCCGTAGCAAATCAGAGAGAAACTGGTCACTTACTGATTCCGGTTCCTGCACAATAACCCCTGTATCTCAGGTCTCCCTTTGACAGTAAAGCAGCTTTATAAAGTGGAGCGTGATAAAAGACAACTATGCCCTTTCCTGCTTCTGCCTGTTCCTAGCCTTCATCGTGGTACTACAAGCTTAGTGCATGCTGGAGTATTTGTCCATCTCAGATACTGTCAGTTTTTATTGCAGAGGGAAAGTGAACTGGCCACCTTTGCCATGCATTCGGCTTTACTCGGTGAAGACAGAGACACACTCACTGCTGCCCAGCGTGCTGAGCTGGCATGACCATTCAGTTGAGAAGATGAATGTATGTAGTGGGCATAAAGTCACCCTTGATTTCCTGTGAAGGGGTAAATACTAGCCAAGTGTTGCTGCTTCTCTGTTCCACTGTAACAGGATGTAGGAAGAAGTGAGCTTACAGTGCTGCTTTTATTGTACAAGAAATGTTTCAGTATCCACAAGAATGTTTTATGTCAGGCACTGCATACTGGACCTGTAAAGTAGGTGCAAAGACCAGGTTCATGCAGTGAATGATGGCTCAGCATTCCTATCTCTATAATAAGCTTTGCAACCTTTCTGTTCTTCCCTTACACTACTTTCAGCACCTCCAGAGTGCTTAATTTCAGTGCTCAGGACAAGAGGACAGTGCTGTCTTACGGGACTCTGGAAATGTAGCTGCTGTCAAGCAGGAGTGGGTATTAGACAGCCCATCTGCAATAACTTGACGGGGAGAGTTTGGAGGTCAGAGAAAATGTGCTGAAGAAGTGCTGCCAGCCTGAGCATAGTGATTTTGCTTTCCCTGTGCATTGGACCCAGACCAGCTTGTTGTGAGGTTAAGGCAGGCAGGGTGGTGTTCCTCGCCATGGTGGGTGCATACGGACTGGAAGATGCTGGGAATTAAGGGACCGGTAGCTTAGCGTTGCTGTGGTGCTTTTCACTTCTCACACGTGATATTACAACTAGTGGCAAACTAAACTGAGGAATCAATTAAATCTTTTCTTTCCATGCATGCCATATAGGTTTTCACAGGAGCACTTTCCTGTCAGCAGACTCTGCATCTTCAGAAGTTGTTTTACCCTGAGCTTCTCTGAAGGGCAGCAGTGCTTGTTTCTGTTTATCAAGGAGTAACCCTAGGCAGTTTTTAAAGACTTTATAGAAACAATTTTTTAAATGTTACTCACTGGCTGGAGAGCTACTGCAGCCACTGCAGAAGCAAGCCCTGTTGCAGTGAAGACGGTGAGGGGGGGAATGCAACTCACCTGGAGACACACCTTCTGTCATCATAGCTCAAAGTGAAAGCAGCAGTGGGAGATGTCCCCATTTGGGGGGTGGGGGGAGTGGAAATAGGAACCACATGGAGATTCCCCCACTTCTCACCTTCCGGCCCATGTGTTTTCGAGGGAGAAAGGACTAGTAACAGTCACTTCAGGACCGGCCAATTATTGCAGCCTCAAGAACAGCCAAAGTAGAAACTTCTCACCAGTCAGAGCTTTCCAGTTTGCAGAGGACAAGAGTGCCCTGTCATCAGTTGCTGTTACCCTGATCATCTCTGTCCTGCAGTCTTTTCACCTCTCTGTTTTTCTTGATCCTATCTGCTCTTCTGTTTCCTTTTCCCCATCTCTGTACCTCTTTCAGTATTGTTTTTCTGTGTTTTTCTATCCTTGGTTTATCTCTAACTGAAGTCTTTTATGATGCTCAATAAGTAACAGCACTGTTATGTTTTCTGTTGCCACCATGCTTTTTTCAGTTTCTGAGCTTTCCCTGTTCTCTTGCATTTGAGATCGTTAGTTCTCTAGGACAGAGGCTTCCCACCACTCTGTAGTTGTACAATACCTGTTACAGTGGGACCCACTTTTACTGTCTAATAATGTGATTAATACAGCTCGTACAAATAAATTATTCATTGGCACTTAGGTTCTTAAATCAGGGTGGAACACTTCATATTTTTCCTGCAATCATTCCCTCCTTCCCAAATAAATAAATAAATGCAATAAATAGCAATAAATGCATAAATAAATAAATGCAAGTGTTCTAGGTTGTTCATCCTGAAGAAAATAGGAGTTCATATGTGTCTTTGTATGGCTTCTGGCACCATGGTGTCTAGGTAGCTTGCTTTCTGAAGAGTTGCATGAAGAAGTGACAGGAGAATGCGTGTTTTTTCTGAGAGCACTGGCATGGCTAGTGTGTAAATGATTCTCACTGAGAGATTGAGGAATAAAGAATGTGGAGATTGCTTGTGGTCTGCCTTGGAGCACTAAGCATCAATGTTGAGACAAGCCACTGGGAGCCAGTTTTTTTTTATTCCTGAACCATTATTTCACCTTCTGCCTGTTCAGCATCCTTCCCTTGTCCAGTGACAGTCTCCTCTCTTGCCAGTTGGCTGCTGAACTGTGGATCTGTCAGAGGAGGCAGTGTTGCTAAAGTGACATCTCCCCAAACATATCTCTAGTCACTAGAGAATTGTGTCCCAAAAGCACTCTGAAATTTGCATGACAAATGGCAGCCAGCCCTACTGAGAGACTTAACGGTGTGGAAATACGTAAGTGTGCACACTATCAAAGGCTAGTTGGGGAGCTGCAGTGTTTTGTCTTTCAGTTGACATTTTACCATTTCCTTGCTTTACGAATGTGTTGAAGATGCTAGTGCTTCATGAATACCAAACACAAGGTTTTTGTTTTTTTTTTTTTTTTTTGTATGATCGAGATGAAAATCTCAGTAGAGCACATCACATCACAAATCTTTTCCAAGCACTTTAACTACTCCCTTCCCCCTCCCCAAAGGTACTGGCTGATAGCCCAATAATCAAGGCAATTGCAGTGTAAAAATAAAACATTGCCAAGTCTCAGCTGTTACATGCTGGTGTGTGAACTAATGATGGCAAAGCCGCTGTTCTATTGTCCGTAAGGGGGAGACTGTGCTTGAAAGCTCTGGTCCCCTGTTGTCTCCAGGAACAAATGCCTGTGGAGTGGCAACTTTGCAAAGTGAAATTCCAGCTGTTACTCAGTAGCCCAGGAGGCCAGTTGCCTAAAAGTATGACCCCAGGACAAGATGGATTTTGAGAGATGGAAGAATAGCGGAGACGTATCAGAGTAGTTGATGCAGAAAGGAGCTACTACTGCACAGCAGCTTGGCTGGGTAGCGATGGAATTTCTTGTAGCAGATGTGTGAGGAGGAGCTATACTATGCGCAGAGCCTGGCCTTGGTAGCATATGCTGGGCAGTAAGAACCTGGCTACACAGAGCCAGGATTGAATCCAAGCTCTTCATGCTTCCCTGCCCCAGGCTGCTTGCAGGTTCAGGAAAACAGCTCTGCAGAAAATCAGGTTGGAAAGGAATTCTTCATAGTGAAAGGGTTCTCTTAAAACAAATTAAACAGCTGAACTTCTTCCTCTAGTTGCTGAGGAATTGTCCATTCACCTTTAGTGAAATGAGGAAGGATTGAATTACTTCTCTTCCTTAATGTCTCTTGATTCTTACTGTAGTGGCAGCTGGTTGCTGGTTTTCCTTTCCCTGGGTGAATCCCAGCTGTGATTGCAGGTGCCGCTCCACCAGCTCAGATCTGAGCAGGGACTTGTGAGCAGGCGGCCCATGTTGAAGTGCTTCACAGCAGTGGATACAAATGAATGCTAAATCTGTTCCCTGGTAAATGTTGGAACCATGTGAGTGCACTGAACCCCGCCGAGCTGCCAAACCTTCTGTCAAGCCAGAAGTTAAGTTGTTGTAAGTCTATATTCCCTTTTCTTTCAGTAGCTTGTAGTGTGTCCTGTAGGAGCGTAAATATGACTCTAGCCAGGCATGAAACATGCAACTTGAAAGCCACAGTGTTCGAGAGGCTGGGTAATAGAGAGTGTGATTATAACTCACAGGAGCTGTTTCTCTGGTCAGATTGAAACGGGAGGAGTCTGGGCTTGTCTCTGCCTGCCTACTTGCCCTCCTCCCAGGGGAGGAAGGGTACGGGAAGCCTGGCAGGGGCCCTGCTGAATTCATTTTACTGATGTAACTGTCAAGGCTGGCGAGACCGCAGAAGCTCCCCTGTGCTAAGTATGTACTGGTGCTGTAGGAGCAGCTGCTGAAGTGACTGCCCTGTGCATGGACTGCATCTGGTGTGTTGATGAGGTGTGTGGCTGGGAATGTTGCAGTGAATCTGCAGCTTGTTTGGGTTTGTTTTTTGTTTTTCCCCCCACTCTTCTCCCACTCCCCCTCCACACTGTTTTTCTTTATCTGTGTATTTAAAGAAGTAAGGGTGCTTCCAGGCGGGTTTTTTTTCCACCAACTCTGATTGGCACCACTGAATATCACTTATTCCTGGACTTGGGCACCAGCTCTTAGCTGTGATGAGGTCTAGAGAAAGTAACTGAAAACCCTTCTGCAGGGGGAGGTGTGGGGAGGAGGGAACCCATTAGAGTGTAGCAGAGGGAGCTGGAGTGAATTTTCATGCTGATGAATATGAGAGTGAAAGCCCTGACTGCTGCTGCGGTGTAATTTGGCCAAGCAAGTGTTCTCCAGGCACCATCAGCACACATCTGTGCCAAGCACTTGACATGGGCTGTTCCCATCATGAGCGTTTACCTCAGCAGTGGGTCTCATGAGTAATATCCCAACTAGACCAGTTGCAAACCCTAGCCTGGGGAGACTTTACTGTCTTGCCATTTGTCTTCTCAGCTGCACCTAACAAGCAGAGGAGAGGCTGAGGAAATATTCCAGCTGCAGTTTGATTTCCCCCTCCCAATTATTATTTTACTTTTCAATTTCAGATTTCTCACACCTGCCTCTAGATCCACCGGGAAGGGGAGGGGAGGGGAGTATGTTGGTGCAGGCAGTGAGAGAAATGAGGCAGAGAAGTAGGAGTGATCAGTGTTTCTGCTGCCATGTTTGGGACACTGGCATGTGTTATCTCTAATGATCTAAATTGGGGCTGAGGACTAAAGTCATTATAGGAAGAAGTCAAAGTAGTGGCTGCAGTGATGGATGACTACAAGTAAGAACCAACTACAACATTTTAAACATAGTGTAGATCCAAAGCAATAAACCATCAGCTTCAACACATGAGGCAACAAAGTTCCATAGAGCAAAATGTCAGGCGATACCGATTTTGGAGGGGATGAGGAGATAGAGTTCTTGAGCAAGGATGGGGCAGCGATGGCCAGGATTGCTGTGCCTGTGCTGGAACACCAAGCAACTTGCAGCCTGCTCCCAGCAAGGCAGCGATTCCCTCTGCCAGAGCGGCGAGCACAGCCCCGTATCTGCTGGGACAAATGTACCCACGTGTAGGGCAGTGCCTGCGCTCGCACTTCCCAATGAGCCTGTGACTGAATCTGCATTGGCCTCTCAGTAGGGAGCAAGCAATACAGTGCAGTGAGGGAGGAACTACGTCTTGCAGGACTGTGGCTCCATGTGCACTGACAGGCTGGCGGGGCATTTCTGCTGCATCCCTAAGCTGTTCCTGAGACCTCTGAAAATTTCCCTCCTTTGTTTCAGAGCCATCATCAATCACTTCAACCCGAAGATAGAGTCTTACGCTGCAGTGAATCACATATCACAGCTTTCTGAGGATCAGGTAAGCCAGGCGTGCGATGACCCTTTTTCATGTTGACTTCTGGCATATAGGTGTTTAGGAGTACCTTGTGCTCACTGGGACTGATGATGTTGCAGCAATATGAGGGGTGAAGGTGGGACTCTCAGTTCCTTGTTCAGATGTGGACGAGAGGAAGAGAAACAAGGCTTGCTTTAGCCAATTTTACCATCGCATGCAGACTGCTTGGTCAAGCAAATGCAGAAGGATGGGTACGAATGATGAAAATATGCAGTATTGTCAGCAAGTGTGGTTGGAGACTGTGAGGATGCTGGCGTTTAGAATGGGGCAGGAAGTTTTTGCCAGCAAATTTAGTTATTGGAGAACTGTTGGGCATAGCTTGATTTTCTATGATATCGGGGAATTAGAACTCAGGCAGCAGTTGGTAGAAATTTTCTAGGGTAATTGAATTCAGTTGTTTTAGATTTTGAAAAGAGAAGGTTTTTAATAAAGAGGGTGATAAGGTTAGGTTTCCCTTCCTTAATTTGGCCTGGTTTGCTCTCTTCGTGTCCTGCTTGTATTGCATGTGTAAATGTGGCTTTTTGAAAATAGGCTACTGTGTGCGGTCTCAGGAAGGGAAGAGATGGCCTATTTCCCCAAATAAAATATTGGGATTATATGCTAATCACTCTTGGAGAGGTAAATGACTCTGCAGCAGCCTGTGGTGGACAAAAATACAGAGCTGCTATGCGAGCTTGGGGGATCATCCCAGACACAGCTGCGTCAGCACCTCTGGACCTTTTGGAGAAGAAATTCTGTATGCAGTCTAGGAGAGACCTCATTTGAGTCACCTTGGATTGCTCCTCCCGCTGGGTGGGATCCCATGCTTGTGCCTGTTTAAAGGTCCTGACTGTATCTTGCTCTGCAATTCATTTCTCTTTCTGTCCATTATATTTTTACTCATTACTTGATGATACCCTTCCATGCTTCCCACTAACCTTTTCATTTATTATCCTACTTAATCTGTAATATGTAACACCCCCAAGTCTCAGGTTGAATGCTGTACTGGTGCAGTGGGGAAAAAAATGTGGACCCTACTGCTTTTTATTCTCGTCTTGATATAGCTGGCTAGAAGAACACTGGTTTTAATTTACTCAATTTTTCTGTATTGTTCTGCCTCTAAGAGTCACTGTACCCACAGCTATGCTTTGTGATGGTTGATGTTATCAATCCTCATTCATTGATGATACACTGATTGCATCAATCCAGGCCCCTAAAAAAAGAAAAGCCTTTGATAGCCCAATTTAAAACTGGGGGCTTGGATAGAGGGGAATTTTACATAGTGTTTAGGTTAGTCTGAGAAAGGAAACGAGCTTTTCACTGTCAGCTCTGTGTAGTGTTCATCCCCCAGCAGTTCAGGGAGGTCAGGTTAAACCCTTTCTTCCTTGTGTGTTATTCTTTAAATAAAATCTCTAGCAGGAGGCAGATAATGAAATCAGTGCTGATGCACAGAGCATTTTGAGGAAGATGATTAGGAAGTTGAAAGACAGTTAGATTTCTCTTTTTTCTTTTCTCCCTTCATGCTTTTTCTCAACAGAGAGAGAACATCAAACAAAGCAAAGCAATAACAGGCCCTAGTGAACTACAGAGAAATAACGGGAGATGTCACTGTGGTGAGGGACTGTATGGTCTCAGTGAGGGTGGTTAGTCAGCGCTCTGCAATTTACTGCACAAGGAGGAGAGGGATGGAGACTTCTTGCCTCCACTTTCAATTTGCCAGTGAGCTCAGGTCTGTGTGTTGGACTGTGTTTTCCCCTCCATCAGTAGCTGTCCCACGTAGTAAGTACATGAGAGGTAATGGTAGGTGGCCAAGATCAAGGCCAGGGTCTGGCTTTTGTGGGGTAACAGAATTTGTTGTTTTCATTCTATGTTAGTTGTTCAGCATGGGGGGGTCAAGCTTGCCTTTTGGCTGCTGCAGTCTCTCTTTTTTTTCCTTCCAGCTGTACCTTTTGTTTTCACACGTGTATTCACTTAATTCCCCTTCTCTCCTCTCCGTAAATGTTTTCTACACAAAATCCACCTTCCTTTCTAGCCCTGTTTTTTGAGTGTACCACACTGAAATACTTAACGCTGACATTTAACTTGTGTATCCACACACAGATACTATATTTGGGACTGGTCATTATCTCCTTAGAGTTATTTCAATAGTTTCAAGAGACTTGTATTTCTTTACTGGGAACATTTATTTTTACAATTTTGAGGATCAAACTTTTCTTTTAATGAAGCTTTCCTTCCCAGATACTAGCCTTTGGCCAGATTCTCATACGGCTGCTCATACTCCTGTGTGGTATCTCAGAATCTCCTGTTAGTCAGGCAAGCATGGTTTTGACATAGCTCTATCTGAAGGGCAATTTCCAGCTGCTCTGAGTTGCTTCCAATTCACTTGAACCTGCTCAGCTTGCAGACTCTTGAGCCTGTGTCAAACTTGCTATGCTGCTCCCTTGACTGTTCTGGCACCCTGTTCATGTGTTAGATGATTATTTTTTTTATTTTTGTATTTTTAATATCCTTAAAAGTAGCTAAGTAATCAGCTGAAAGAGATTTTGCTCTATCTTTTTATTTTCCTAATCCTATTGAAGGCTTTATTACCTTGTTAACCACTAATGTCCGTTTATTACCATTCTCAGTCTGTCATTTCAGTGCTTTCTCCTTTTTTATTTATAAGCATTAATGTTAACATTATTACATGCTGAGGGGATTTGTAGGCCCTTGAAAATGATGGACATGGGATTGTTTTAAGGATAGACTGTTAATACTGCTGTACATCTTCAGCCCTAAAGATCTCCAGGAACCATAGTTTGAATATATAGATCTGTGCTCTAGGCAGGTATATTTGCAAGACTTCATGATACAGCTTTGCTGACTGTTGCGGGGTTTATCCAATATTCAGATCAGAAATACTGGGAAGAGACCTTTTTCTTTCCATATTCTCTTGAGCAAAGAGTAGGAGATTCCCTGGGGTGAGCAAATGCCAGGGATTTGATGATGAGCCACCTCAGTCTATCAACACCATGTGATCCTTGCCAGTGCCATTCTGCGAAGAGTCTACTTGCCAAAGCAAACTCATAATCCTTCCTAGTCGTTAGCTATTTTGACCTTGCTGTAGTTCCTCGCCATGAAACAGGAAACGTCTTAGCCAGTTATTGGTGTCTTCCTTCACTTGCTAATTTGTTAAACCTGACTTCAGTGTTAATTTGTGTTTTTGCATTATCCTCCCTCTCAACACATTTGGCTCCTGCCTGCATGTCCTTTAAGGAATTGAAAGATGCTGCACAGTCAAAAAGAAACGGTTGGCCATTAACTGCCAATGTAGTTTTAGCTCTTCTATGCAAGTGATTATCCCTATGTCTTCAAAGATGTTTGGGTCTCTTCTCAAGTCAAAGGGCAAAATAGCCTTCTGTGAAATGAATTCATAGCCTTATCTGTACTCTCCAGGTGACTGGACTGCCTTGTAGTTAATACATTGGAGGCAATAGACTTTCTCTATGCTATATCTGATCTGAGAAGCTCCCAATGTGTTTTCCAGCAGAAGCAGTTGCAGGAGACAGGGTCAAGGCAGTGGGAAAACAGCAGCACAAGAGTTGCTCCAGAAGGGCCAGTGCAGACAAACATAAAGACTGATGACACAGGGCATGAGTAATCTGGATGGGGTCTCACATCTGCCTTTTCTGGATGTGAAAGAAGAGCTGTGTGTAAGAAGGCAGCTCTCTGCCTGATGGTGATGTAGCACAATTATTCTAGAGAGACTAAAGTAAGAGGAACCCAGTACTTATTTTGGTGAAATCTCTTCAGAGCAGGAATGTCTTGCGGTACCTTGCATGCCAAGCAAGTCTTGTGCTAATTTGCTGGAGACTTAGGTAGCAAAATTGCTCACTAAGGTCTCATTTTCTCTTTGGCACTTGTTCCCTCTATGATTTCCACTCTAAGGGTCTTAAAACTGAGGTGGCAGACAGGTAGGACTGATGGTGCTTGCTAGTCAGGAACATCTATGTGCTTTTTCTAATAGAAGCTTCTCTTTCTTCCCAGCCACAGCAGGGACACTAGGTACCTCCGGTTTGGAGGTGGCATAAAGTTCAGTGTGAAAGACTGTTGTGAACACCTGTACTGTGTGTATTAGTCTGGTAACTGCAGATGGAAAGTGCTGGGAGCCAGAACAGATTGTGATGGAAAAACAGGACAACTGTATCGCTTTTGAAATTGTGACAAATGAGTGTAATACTTGGGTTGCTCTACATTGTAATACCTTTATAACTCGGGTAACTGCAATCCAGTTTGGTCAGGCAATCTCACAAAGCCATTTCCCTTTCCTTGAGGTCATACTCGAAACGTTGAATGCTTCCCCCTGCCCCCCCCAATCCACATGGCCTTTTGTTACCTGGTGGGGCTTCGAAGGGCTAAACCAAAGTGCAGCTCAGGGAGGCTCCACCAGTGACTTGCAGAGAAAGTCACAAAAGGATGCGGTTGGTTTTAGACGCCCTAAAGTATTCTAACTCTGAGCCACTGATGTCATGGTTTATTCAACTTGTTCTGGTTTCCGTAACTAGCAGCAAAACCACTGGCAGATACAAAACGCTTTGTTCTTTTTTAGCACTGCTGGCAGTGGCGTTAAGAGTTAAAAGCCTGTTGGCATGTGTGCGCTTGATATTTTTTAAAATGCCGAGTACCATCAGTGCTAGCTACTACTACAATAAATTCCCCTAATCTCTTACATTAATATAGTGTGTTGTGAGGGCTCCAGAAATAATGTTAAAATGGTTTTGGCATAATACTACTTCACTTCTGAAATGCAGTGAGCTTTGGGGTAGAAAATATCAAGCTTGCTAGTGACGTGTTGCACACAGTAGTAGGAAGGTGAAACTCCAGCTAAGGGGTCACCGAGGCAAAGCCCTAATTTAAAGTCATCAGATCTTTGCAAATGAGGCAGGGATGTTGGGTTTCATGGTCTCATTACAGGCACCTACTCATGATTAATGGCTTGAAACAGATTTTATTGTTTAAATAGGAAGAGCTGAGCTGCACCAGGTGAAATTGGAATCCCAGGTTTAAAAGGGTCTATATAAAAATCCTTCTGGCATTGGCAAGTTGCCAGTTTGCCTAGCTGATGAGAGGGGGTTCTCTGGTTTAGATATCTTTCTCTTTTTTTATTTTTTTTTTTTTTTTTTTTTTT
>NW_008795129.1:11477439-11509413 GCF_000699145.1 Aptenodytes forsteri
TTTTTTTTTTTTTTTCCTGGTTTACCAGACAAATATCCCTGCAATTTACTAATGCCTCGGACTGCTTTATGCAGTGTGCCAGACTGAATGTGTCTGAAGAGGCTTCAAGGACTGATCAGCTTTGCTGCAAGGAGATTTGAAGCTGGAGGTGAGCTTTGGAGCAATGACTTTGTACTGTGTAGTGTCTTTTATTAACATGCAGAATGCAATAAACTCTGCGTCACTGGAGGGGGGGACAACGTGTGGTAGGCCGTTGGAGGGACAAAAGAAGGACTTTGTTTTTGAAAACACCCTACTGCTGGAGAGATGTAACCCTAATCCTAATTCAGTCCCAGAAATCCCAGTAAGAAATGGGAGAAACCCCTCAATTCCTTTCTTTCAGGCTTGACACAGAGATGCCCCGGCATCCTGCCTGTTACTGCTAGTGGCAGTTAGCTGCTCTGTGCCTCTCAGAGGCAGTGTGACTCTGGATCACCTTGACTGCTCCCGGAGAGAGGAATCTTTCCGCTGCCCTCTGCGCATTGCAAATGCGAAGGCATGTCTTGCTTCCTACCATTTCTGTGAGCTGTCCTCTTGGGCAGATTAGGGACTGCCTCAAAGTACAAACTGGTAACAAAATAAGTCCATTAAACATCAAAGCAAGGCTCACCTTCCATTCTTGCTGCTGTTTTCATATCCTTGCCTGGCTGTTGCTGGTACCACAGGGACTGATAAGGGCCTGAAAACTGCTGTAGTGTAGGTGACCACTGAATGCTGGGGACTTGTTTTGGAAGAGCTGCCTTCCGGAGCTGCTACTCGCTGCTGGCTGCAACAGGGTAAAGTCTCCTGGAGCTACCTAAGATTCTGTGCTGGGGCTACAGAGGCAATGCTCGGGGATGAGAGTTACGAGCCTAGGCCGATTGACAACTGGGAGTGTGCTGAGCAAGAGTCAGAGGTTTAACTCCGTAATAAGCTCCCAGTCCATACTGTGGAGACAAGCTGATGTTGCTCTAGTTCTAGTGCTTGTCCTCACCCCTGGTGAGTGTGTTTCACAAGACACATCCCAGCTGCCTGGTAGATTTGTTTTATATGTGGTACTTAACTAAACCTGGAAAAGGGGCTGTGGGTAGCTAGAGGAAGGGGCTGCGGGCTGGGGTCTGAACTCCTTCCTAACTGTCGCTGTGCTGCCTTGAGCCAGCCTTGAGCCATGTGTCCTCCCAAGTGAGAGGGCAGCTGGTCTGGAGCCCTTGAGGAGTCAGGCAGCGTTTGAAGTGCTGTGTGATCTGCTGGGGAAGGCAAAGCAATGTTATGGATTGCCGTCACTGCTAAGCGCCTGTGTAGGGCAGGGAAAGCTCCACAGAGGATTGCAACAGAATGATCAAAACAGTCTGCATTTATAAAGATTAAATTACAACTTTGCACATCTACTATTAAAGGAGGAGCTGTCAACGGCTGGCTTGTGCGAATGCACTATTCAATTTGCATTTTGTAAAACTTCAGATTGAGAAGGTTTTTTAATCCCTTGTGAAACAGGAACAATAGATGCTGGCTGTTGCCAGGTGCATAATGCGTATAGATACCGTGCAAACTTCTTTCATCATTCTCTGTAAAGCCGGATTTATAGCACTATACTTTGTTGCTCTAGTCCTGAGCTCCACCCTAAGCTTCCTTACACTCAGTCATTTCTCTGCTTGGGAGTCCTAAAAGCAGACAGGCTATAGGCTGCTGTGCTGGTTACAAGCGGCGATGTGGCTGTGAGTAGCTGTTCCCAGAGTCAAATTCTCCTCTCACAAAAGGGGACAGGCTTTGCAGCGACTACCAGCCATGCTCATTCTGGGGCTTCTTTAGGATAGAACTCCTGCCTTCAGAGACTGCTACTCTTCCTTCTCTCTGGTAGTATCCTGCTGTAACAGATGATGTTTTCCTGCCTTCCTCGTCTGGATCCTCTAGCTGGAGCTGCAGCTGTTTCCCAAAAGTGATAAATTGGGTCATTGCTCTGATTTCAAAGTGGGAAGTGAATTGAGCTTTGCAGTCTCCACGCCTCCCAGAGCAGGAGAGTAAATGCTGCTGAGCCAAAAGGTGCTGCACCTGAACAGAGCTCCACTCAGCTGGAAGATTTGGTTTTTTGGCTCTGTAACACTTGGTATTTGGATGTTAAGACAGTAAGCTCAAATTTCTTGTCTGCAGTACAGAGCTCAAAGGCAAACCTTTTAATAGAGCAGAAGGTGGCATCTCTGATGTGTGTCACTCTTCCTATCTTCATGGGAGATCTGAGGGAGGCAGCGGGATTGCTCAGGGAGCTAAGATGTGTCATTCAAAGACAGCAAGTGGGGGGGTGGATGTCCAGAGACATGGAACTGGGGAAGGTGGTTCTGCATCAGCCAAGTGCCAGGGGCTATAAATCAATTCCACTGCCTTAGTCAGAGGGCACTTGGATTCCCCCATGGCTCAGTTAAGGCACAAATAAGCTCCTGGGGAGCTAAGTATATTGCTAGCAGCACATGCTGTTTCAGCAGCAGCATCTGCCTCATAGCTGGCATGAGTGTAGGCCTGTGGAAGGATATTAATTCACAGCCCTGCATTTGCTTTCACCTGAGCGCCTGTTTGTAGGAATTCCTCTTTCACTTTTTCCAAACCATGGATTTATGTTCTCCATCAATAACTGCTTGACAGCAAGAATTGCTAACAGGGAAAATACATTCCAGCCTCCCAGACAAGACGCTGATGAATTGGCCTGGACCATTGTCTGAAAGTACCTAGGATTTCTGAAATAAGCTGATGCGACCTAGCAACCATCACTTACATCAATGTTGACTGGTGTGTCACAGTTGCATCAATGTTAGTTGTAAACTAGGAAGCTTTTCTCTTCCATGAAAACACGGGTTAGTTAGGATGACCTCTGGCAGTAAGAGAATAAGTATGGAAAATCCACTGATATATCCTTAACATTTGGATAACAGGGGGTAGTTTCTTGCAGACTGACATCTATAATGTTGTTTCCAGTAGCCCCTGCCATATGCCTTAGCCTCCTAGTTGGAAACTTTGCCACTAAGTCTTACTGTGTGCAGACCCCCACTAATGAAATACTGCGCTTAAGGCTTATTTGTGCACAAAACCCATCTTTGTTTCCCAAGTGTATTTTCCTCAGCAGTTGCAATTCAGCAGACTGCATTTTTGAGTTGGATGCGAAAACAGACACTGAATGCTGTTGAAATCTTACTCTTGGACTTCCTGACTTCTCAGAAAATGCTGGGTTGGGGTCCTGTGTAGAAGCTGTAGAGGTGGAGAAGTTCTTGTGAGTGCTTCTCCCTCTTGCAATGGCATGAGCGAGCTCCTGTCCCACTAATGGACCGATTGCATCTTTGAGACAATGACAGCTTCTTGCAGTGAAATGTGATGACAGAGAAAGACACTGAATCTTTCTGGCAACAAGATTTAGTGTCAAGGAGCTGGCATGACATGGCTAGCTAACTGTTCTTGGGGTGCTTTGGCTTTGGGAAGGTCTGTACTATCTTTTACAAACCAAACTGAGCTGCCCTGGAGCCTCATGAGCGTGTTTAACACAGTGTAAAGTATCATGGTGATAGTGTGAGAATTTGTTTTTCAGGGCACTGCTATCAACTCCCCTCTGGTTGTATTTCTTCAGCAACATCTGTGAATCAAACCATTGCTCTTCTTGCAAGTAAGACACCAGTCTTTTCATTTAGGCATTGCATTGTCCTTTGCAGCCTTCTCCTAGTTCTGTGAAAATTAATGTTCCAAACCCACAACGAATCAATCCATATGTGAATATAGAGGTCACACAGAGCCTACACTGAGATGTCTCTCATTCTGCCAGCAGTTCTCCTTCTCAGTGTTTCAAGGAAGAGTGTACTCAGCTGGCTAATGACTGAGTCTCCCTTTCCAGTCCTCTTCTGCACTAGAAATACATACACTCCTCCCCAAACCTAGATACTAGCCTTTGCTCAGCTGTGTCATATTGGTGGTTTGCTGGAGTCAGGCATCTGTCCAACTTGCACAAAATGTTAGCTGTTACTGTCACCCTAAGGTTTATCAGTGATTTTATGTAACAGGATGTAACACAGAACATGGATCTAGATGGAGCTGCACGTTGGCGGTATCTGCAGGGTTTTTTTGTCCCTTTCATTTTTTAAAAAAGGTAGCTGTGAGCTGCAGTATAGACTTTTTAAGGCTGCGTTTTGTTTGCAAGAAGTACTCTTTTTGTTGAACATCTTGAAACACTAGAACAGGAGCAATCTTCCAGCTGATGGAACCAGAAGTGTGGATTTGTGAGGGAGCCAAGGTAGTCGTGCTGGAACGTAGACTTCCTGACTGTCTGTTTTGTTTTTTGCATCCAGCTGCTTTGCTGAGAATTTTCTACCCTGTCATTAATGCTCCTGAAAACCAACGACTTGATGGAAGCATCTCGCTACAGACTTAGTTCTCACCTCAGCTATAAAGATCTGTTTTCTATTTTAAGTGATGGACCTATTTAATTACAGTACCACCTACAAGTCGCTTTGTAGGCATAGAAAGGAAACTTAGGTCTGTTGCTGGGCTAAACTCCCCTTCTCAGAAGAATAAAAAGAAAGCTACTGTAATGCCTCATCTCAGCCTTCTTCGCAGATGCCTGAGCATGACACACTTTTTGCAGGGGAGAATATTAACAAGATCTGAACTTAATTTCTTCAGCTGATGACAGTTTTCCACATCATCCAGTTCTTGCTGAGCTTTCCACCCGCAGTAGTGCCCAGAGGGATAATATTCCAGGACTGCTTGAGTCCTAAAGTGTGTCTGTCATTATTTAATATGTTGATGTTTCAGAACTAGGACTTAGTGATGCTAGGGCAGGGCAGTTAATGTCATAGTAAACGTCTTGGCATAAAGAAGTCAGTTGCTGTACTGGGGCCACTGACCACTCCTGTCCCAATCGCTCGTCAGGAAGTCAGTTGTTAGCTGAACCAGAAACTTGTAGTCTTGTCTCAGCTACATTGTTAGCTTGAGATGTAGCCTGGTCCTCATCCAGAAACCCTTCACTTGAGTGAAGCATAGTTTGAAGATGGAGGCAACTGTTCTGTTGGGAGACCTGAATTGAAGCTGCCATGCTTTTTGTACATGAGATCATAATTCAGTGTGACCTCAGCTTACGTATGTCAGGGAAAGCTTTTTCTGTGTTGAGTTTGGAAAAGGTCAGGTTAAGATGCTTAAAGAAAAATGGCCCGTTGGTTTGATTCTCATCTTTGTTTAAAAACCAAAAGATGCAAAAATTTCAGAAGTCAAATCTGGGGAGTGGGAGGATTTTATTTTGATAGCATTCCCCTTTAAAAAAAGGGAAGAAAAATGGCCTGCCTGTACTCTCACAAAAAAAGCCTTATTTTCCAGCTCTCAACAGAGTTGTGGTTTAAAAGGTGAATCCAAACTCTGGAGTGTTAACCCTGTATCCAGTAATCTTGCATAGTTGTACCCAGGTGCTCACACACAGCTGCAGATCCTTCTGCCCTGCCTCTTGATACTAAGTCAAGAACAGATGCTGCAGAAATACCTACAAAATATTTAAGATCACTTCTCTCCTCCGTCACTTGCTCTTGGAAAAAGTGATCAGATCATTCTGATGCTAAGTGCCACTTCCTGGCAGAAGCTTTAATGCCTGCTAGGGTAATGGTGAGTGGCATTTCAGATCGCAGACTCCTCTTACTCTGTATAACTCCTACTGTTTGTTCCCTTCTCTCTGGGTATTGAATTGTTGTTCTGGCACATTATTTGACCTGGGTTTTTCCCTGCCCTTGTTTCTTCCATGGGGGGCTGTGTGCCATCATGCTGCTGACAGCACATGCATTTGAGAGGATTCCTTTACGTGTGCCTCTTCTGGCATTTTACGATCCTGTCTCTTTCAACATGTGATAGCAGAAAATAAAGTAGGTCACTTTATTTCCTTTCTGCTTTTCTCAGTTCTGCAGCTCTTGTGATCTTTGAATTCTTTCTGAATATCAGACAGTTTTGGAGACTCGTGACTGGGAGAGTTCAACAGGCTCCTAAAGCCTCAGTAGTCATCTTGGTATTGGGCCTTAACAGGGCACTAGGGACATCTTTCTTTATAGCCTTTGTGTGCCTTGGATACCCTGTTAATTAGTGCCCTTGACATGTTTTAGAGAGATAAGAAGGAAGAATGATGGCAGCTTTCCTAATGCATAACCATTGCTTGCCGCTATGATGCATCCTGTGGCTGCTGCCAGCCCTGCTCTCCTGTTCTCTCTGAGTTGATTGTAGCTGGCAGTTGTCGTCTAGAAGCAGTAAACCAAGTGAACAGCTCTACTTATTACCATTTATAAAAATGCACCAAACAAAAGCTCTAGGCACAGTCACAAGTCAGTCCTTAAAAAGGCATATGGAAGGAATTGAGTCTTCTGTGAGTCAGGCCAGCTTAGGCTACTGTAGCCTTACAACAAACCCCAAAACTTTCAAGTACCTGAATTTTTCAACCTGCAGACTTGCTTTTGGGTTTTATTCATACAGCCCAAGGTGGGAGAAGCATTGGGGTTAAATTATAGCACTGTTTCACTGAAACTCTCTCTTGTGAATGGTTCTCAGAATGGCAAGATCAGAGTCTCTGCAGGGTAATGCAGAGATGTGGCCCCCTTCAACTTCTGTCACTTGGTTTCTTAGCAGGGTAAGTGTGGTACCAAATTATTCTGTGTTAAGCCAGGGTGAGAATGGACCCCTATGGTTTATCCCACCTTAAAAGTGTGTTACTATGTGGTCAAATCCATGCAAACTCCAGATTTTGTAGAGCTTCTCTGAAATGTGAGACCGAGTTGGAGATGCAGAGACCTGGTCCAAAGCTTCCACCCAAGCTGCTTTCTAGTGGTTTTGAATTCCTGACCACACTGCTCAACTGATATGCCTGGTTAGTCAGGAAATGTCAAGCAGAACTTGAACTTGTGTGTATTAAGTATAAGGTGCAGTTTCTTAAGAAATTTGCTAAGCAAGCATGAAATCCTCTTGTTGTGGTTTAACCTCAGCCGGCAACTGAGCACCACACAGCCGCTCACTGTCACTTGGTTTCTTAGCAGGGTAAGTGTGGTACCAAATTATTCTGTGTTAAGCCAGGGTGAGAATGGACCCCTATGGTTTATCCCACCTTAAAAGTGTGTTACTATGTGGTCAAATCCATGCAAACTCCAGATTTTGTAGAGCTTCTCTGAAATGTGAGACCGAGTTGGAGATGCAGAGACCTGGTCCAAAGCTTCCACCCAAGCTGCTTTCTAGTGGTTTTGAATTCCTGACCACACTGCTCAACTGATATGCCTGGTTAGTCAGGAAACGTCAAGCAGAACTTGAACTTGTGTGTATATTAAGTATGGTGCAGTTTCTTAAGAAATTTGCTAAGCAAGCATGAAATCCTCTTGTTGTGGTTTAACCCCTGCCGGCAACTGAGCCCGCCCCCTGGCCAACCCCCCCCAGTTTATATACTGAGCATGACGTCCCATGGTATGGAATGTCCCTTTGGCCGGTTTGGGTCAGCTGTCCTGGCTGTGCCCCCTCCCAGCTTCTTGTGCACCTCCAGCCTTCTCAGTCGGTAGAGCATGGGAAGCTGGAAAGTCCTTGACTAGTGTAAGCACTGCTTAGCAACAGCTAAAACATGGGTGTGTTATCAATGTTATTCTCATACTAAATCCAAAACACAGCACTTGTACCAGCTACTAGGAAGAAAATTAACTCTATCCCAGCTGAAACCAGGACACCTCTTTAAATATAGTCAAAAATTCAGATGTGAGAATAATATCAAGAGGGCAACGCAGCAGCATTTTGGGAAGAGCAGAGTTTAAGATTCCCATTAAAACAAAAATAGTTGTGCAAATAAAACTACCAGCTGATGCAGTACAAATTAATGGTTTTAAAATGTGGGGGAAAAGCAGCTGAGTTACTAATCCCTGTACTGAAGCCCTTAAGTCCTTTTAGTGAGTGACTTCTGCTTGTCATCTAATCCCTTTGAATCATGGAAAACATAGACCCAGAGTTGTTTTCTGCTGTGTAGAAAGAAGAAATTTAACCAGTGAGCTTTGATTAATTGGCAACGATGAGGAGCTGTGTATGCACTGTATCTAATTGCTTTTTTATATTGTCTTCCTCTAACTTCTTGGAAGACACAGGTTTGTGGGTTGCATATGCAAAATATGCTAAAAAAACCCCCACCTCACTAAGGCTTTGAACCTTCAGCTTCAAAGATCATTGTGTGGATCACCTTATATTGCTTTGGACAGTGTCTAATGGGGACATTGCTCAGCCAAGCTGAATTTATGCAGTAGAAATTCAAGCTGAAATTGAACACACCTCAGAATCATGGAGTAAATCAAATCTCATTTCCTTGCTTGCAGAGAATGTGAGCTGTGCGGGCTTTCTTCCTCCTCCTCCTTCTCAGTAATTTTTATTCTACCGGATCAGAGCTACCTTTTCCTTATGAGAAATACTGAGCGAGTGGCTTCCCTGAGCCTTATTCAAAAACCCATCAGAGCTAATAGCTTTGAAAACGTTTGATGTCCAAGAGGCACTTGGGAGCACTAAATCCTCACACAGGGATTTTTAGGCTGTAGAACAATGGTGTCCTCCAAGCACTGCAGAAATTACCGTGGAGATGATATTTCCATTACAGATCCTGCAGGTACTTATCCAGGAATATGGCAAAAGAGAAATGTAGAGAGAAAGTGGAGGCCTTGGTAATGAACTCCTTATCCCCAAGAAAGCGGCATTGTCTTTGCCCAAGTCTTCAGTAGTGCTGTGTGTACAAATACATCCCATCTCTGTAGCCAGCCGGTTCAGTCTAGAGCTGTGACAGCAAAGGGTGCATGCCTTTTGATTCAGAGGGCAGGCATTGTGGACAAGTAGCTCTCCAGCTTGCTGCTCTGCGTACTGATTAGCTCAACTTGAGGATTCATCTGCTAAAGGTGCTTTGGAAAAGAAGCATAAGTTTTGTTCTCCTCATCTTTGGAGAGAATGGGTCCAGTGCCAGCACAAGTCACCTTTTCCTTGAATGTCAATGGTGGGCATACAGCCAACACAATAATCTTATCTGGCCCATTAGCAGTAAACCTTCACTTTGTGTCATGTCCTTCCTGCCCATCCAGCATCTGAACCTCTGTGGAGCTAACACCGTCGCTCTCAGAGAGGTAAGATGCCTCTTTTCAGTCTCTTCCCAGCCATGCATTCTGAAGGGACTTGTCCTCAGTGCTGTTTTGGGGTTGTTGCTGGGAGCGTCTGAATTGTGAGAAAGCTGGTGCTGAAGAGGTGGTAGGTCTGATGCTTTAAGGATATAAGCGGAACAAATGTTGCAGGAATAAACACTAAGTTCCCAGACACACAAGCCCTTTTTGTCCTCCAAGTATCTTTGGGTTGCAAGATGCCACTTTACCGTGGCAGGAATCCTTCTTGAGAGACATAGCTATTATCTTGGGCCCTGATTGCTTCTGTTGGGTGTAAGGAGAAATGACTAGAAATAACTGAGTGTCAGCAACTTTTGGTGCCTCTGTGTTTATTTCAAAGAATGCACACAGACTTCTTTCCCTGAGAAGGGCAGTAATAAGAGGCAGACCATTTGATTTCTCAGAAACCTCTGACCTGTTTTCTGCATGTGGTCCATGCCCAAGTCTCTGCTCCCTCTCAGATTCACCTTGCTGACTGTCTGCTGGCCAGCTATCCTGCACATCTCCATTTCAGTCAAGAAGTGTCTCAGCCCACAAAGTTTAGCATCTGATTGGGCCTGCTCTTGCTAGTGGTTATCTTGGATAGTAGCCTCTGTATTTCCAGCTGTCCCGCTAGCCATTTAAATGTTCCTTTTGAATTAACTTAGCAGTCAACTTTAAGCAGCTCTGTTTTTACAGGCAAAAGACATTTTCTATGCTGGCCATGAATGCTTCCAAGCATAAACCGTCTCATTCTGTTTCAGCTCTGGTCATTGCCCAGATGGAGTTTAAAAAGAATGACGCATTCCAACAGCACAAAAGGGGATAATTTAACAAATTAAACTGTTAACAAGCTTCACTCTTTCAGCATGTCATATCAGAAATTATTTGGTTCTCTTATTTCTGCCCTCATCACAGACTTTGTCCTTTCCTTTTCCTCCAGCTGTGCAATCCGGATTAGAGTAGGATCCAAAAGCATGTCTGGGGTTTGTGAGGAGTCACTTGTTCGGGACAGATTTGATCCCATCTCCTTGGTAGGAATTTCATCACTGTCATAATTCTGATAAACTTAACTTGTACAGCTGCATTCTCAGTTTCTAGGGCACGGTCATCTCTGTTCCTTCTTGCCTTCTCAGTTACTCTTGATGTCAGTACTGTGCCTGGTCATCAGCACCCTCAGTGCTTGTGTCCAGAATGAAGAGACTTCTGAGTTGCACATTAGAGTGCCTTATTTCTGCAAGAAGTGCCTTTGAAGGAGGAACTCCAGACTTTGCATTGCAGTTTAGGTGACCTGCACTTGGATTGACTTAAACCACTTTCGGAACTGCAGCCTTAGAGCAGACATTTGGCAACTGAAGTTCCCTTTTCACTACAGGATTTTCTGTTTATAAGGATCATCCAGCAGCTTATAGCTGTCTGTTCCAACTCCAGATTTGCAAAAGCCTTAATAGCTAAAACTTTTATATGGTTTGAGTCATACAAACTTCCAAGCACTGCCCACCTTTCCTTATTAACTAGCTATCTTAGCATACTGCTACTACATTTTTTTTCCTAGCTATTTGTAGCTACAGCTATTTGTAGCTAACCAATTGACTGTAGATCTATTTCTTTTGGACTGTATCTTTAGAAGGAATTTTTTCAGATTGAATTTATAAGTCTCTTAAAGTCTTTAAGCTGTAGTAAAGGCTTCTAGATATTGCCATGCAGGAGAGGACTCTTGGAGTCACTGTGGTAAGCCTGGAAATGTTGGCTCAAGGCTCAAAAGTGGTCAGAAAGGCAAATAAAGAATTAGAAATTATTAGAGAGAGAACAAAAATAAAGCAGGAGTACTGTGTTGTCACTGTGTAAGTCTGTGACAACCCATGTTCTAAATCTTGTTTATCAATTCCAGTGCCCTTATTTCAGAAAAGATATTGTAGAACTGCAAAATAGTACAGATAATCAAACACTTATTTGCTCATCCGATTTCTTGGCTATCCAGACCTCTTGCTTGTATTCAAAAGTTCTGGTTTTCCCCATCTTAGAATGGACTTGAGTTCATTTTCCACATGTGGTCAGTTAGGCAGGTGAGCTCTGGATTTCCTCTTTCTTGGCCTTTTCATTGTATCTCCTCAGGCCACTGCATTACTGCCTTTTATCGCTTCTGTTGTGCAGTTAATAGCTGGCCTTCTATTGTCACTATTTATTTGCTTAAATGTAAGTAGGAGCTATGGTACCGATCTTTCTAAGCTCTGCCCCTCCAAATGCATACCTTCCTCCCCCAGTCCTAACTGGGTGTTTCTCTGGCATGTCCTATATTGTTTTGACTTGCTTTAAATATACAGCATCCGCTTGGCTTGTGGCCAGTTTTTTAATGTATTGCTATTTAGCTTTGCTGCTTTCTTTAATTAAATTTATTCATGTTGTGCAAACCACGTTTAACAAGATTTCTGATCATTTAAAAAAAAAAAAAAAGTCATGAGCTAGGTGGTTAGCATCTTCTTTTTCTCAGCAAGTGTAAGACCCGGGGCTGTACTAGTAGCATTTGTAGAGGCCATTCGCTTGCTAGTTGCTGTAAAAGAATAAAAAAGAAAAATCAAATGTGTGGCAAGCTCCATGGCTTTTTGGAGTGTCTGTGTTCTCCTTTCATTTGTCTTGATCTTCAAGTCAGGGTCCTGGTGAGGTTTTTTTTCTAAGTCAGTTTTTATATCCTGTAGAAGTCTGTGGTGGCTGTGTGAGGAGCACAAGCTCTCTTGGATCCCCTAGTGATTCCTGTGAACCTGACCAGGTGACATAGTTCCAGAAACCTCTCATGACTGCAGATGTTTGATTAGACCATAACCAGAATAGGCCTCCCCGTTGTTCTTCCCTTGGGCACAATTAGATTTTGGTTTCTTTGAACTGGAACAGTCCACTTGCTTCTGTTGGGGTTTGATTGAACGAAAAGTTTTTTTGTTGCATACCCTGTCTTAATCTGTTCTCTGGACAGCCTTATTCCTGAGCCAACTGTCTTCTGGGGAAATTTGCATTTCTTTACTAGGAATGAGTTTCCTCTGGTGTACATCAGGTGTCCTGTTGTCACCTCGTCGAGGCAATCTGAACTGAAAGTTGTGTATTTGAGTTTCAACATTTGCCAGGATGCTTTCTGGCTGCTGGCCCTAGAAAGATTTTATTTCTGACCATTTCTTAAAATCTTCAGCTACTGTTTTTTAGGTTATTGTAGCTGCCTTTGACTTCTGTAACAGCTTTGTATGTCCTGGCTTCTCAGCTCAGCTGGAGCAGCAGCTCATGACTTAAACTCTTTCATCTTGTTTTGGGCACCAAGGTTACTGGTCTTACTTTGGTCAGTTAACTGGTGCTGGAGAGCTGCTGCTGACTGTTTTTTCTCTGTGTTCAGGGGGACAAGGTCTTCTGTAAATAGAGGATTGCACCAAAAGCTGTACACAAATCACAGCATTCATTTGCTGAATGCTGGTTAGCCACTTAGGCTGAACGGATAATATGCACAGTGAGCGTAAGGATGCTCTCTTCCTCTTGTCTGATGTTTTGGTGACAGCAGTTGATTTACTGCTGCGCTAGAATGCAGCTGGTAGATAAAAAGTTTCTCCTGGAACAGCCCATCACATTTCAGCACTTAAGTTAATTGTAAGCACAATGGGGAAATAAAAAAATTAACGGTCCGGTCCATAGCTATCTGCAGTGCTTTTCAAGCCTTGGCAGAATTGCAAGTGCTCTTACGCACCTAGCAGTGAGAAATGTTTTCATAAATGCCACCAGCTGGAGAGAAGGGTTCACAACTCCAAAATGGGCTGTAACTCCAAAATAGCAAATCTGTCTATCTCTGAGTTTTATGCTCCTGCCATCATCCTGGCTGCTGCCTGCCTTCCTCACAAAATTTCTAAGAACAGGCGAGTTTAGTGGACCTCATTCAGTTTCTGGCGGATCTCCCCATCCAGATCTAAAAGTCTGCTCTGGAGGGTGCTTAATTTTATGAATTGATAATTTTTAAGATAATTTGTTTCAGTATCTTTGACTTCTTTTTCCCTGCCTGGGCTTTGGAAGTGCCAGTGTTGTGCAGTACATAAACGTTCGTTCACTTGGCAGGAACCCACTGAACTCATTCTCCTCCCATGAATGACACAGAATTGCCTCCTGTATTTCCTCTCGAGAGCCTGTCCCTGCAGTTTGGGAAAGAGAGCCCAGACTCCCGCAGAGAGCGCCAGGTTCTTTGTGCTAAGTGGGATGTGCAGGTTAGTATAAAACCACAGACCATCCATGAAACTGAGAAAAGCAGATTGGTCTTGAGAAAAAGCAGTGTGAGGCTAAGTGCATTTTTGCTCCTTGTCCTCCAAACCCAAACAGGTTGAGCAAAGTGCATTTAACATGTATGGGAGTTGTCATGTGTGTGTAGGCATGACTTCTGGAAATTACTCTGTAGTAAAAGGATTCATGGCACAGGCTTTCTGGTGAGGTGAGCAGGCTTTCAGCTACCTGACTCCTGGAGCTCAGAGGGTGTCGTACTCCTAGCACAGGACTCCCTAGCCCTAGTGATGGCTACACAGGGATGTCAAGGGTTATCAACCACATTAATATCTTCTATTTGTCTATACCTTTTACAAATTAAGTCTCCTGTAAGCTGTGCACATAGCTGGTCTCTGTGATCATATGTTTCTGTCGTTACTTGCCTTTGTCCTACTTTGCAGCCTTTCTGCTTCTTAAAGTAACTGTTGAATCTTGCGAAGGCCTGTCCCATCAGAGCTTGGAATGGGCACTGCATTGTGCATTTACAGCTGGGTGGAGCTGGATAACAGTTCTGGCTTTGGGATGTTTCTGAAAGCTGTGTGATTTCCAGATTGGTTGGATCAGTGAGCTTTTTCCCACCATTAAATAGAGTTGAACACCTTAGGCTTCTCATGGATTGTGGTTTTAAAACATTTCTGGAGCAGATTACTCTTGTCCCAAAAGGGGATGCCATTTCTGCTAGCACAGTTCAGAGAATGACAGTCACTTTAGTGAGCTTATGAATTATTTATCTTTAGAAGAGGCACCTGTGGGCAGAGGAGAAAGACTGTAACTGAACCCTCCCACTCCATGGATAGAAACTGTCAACTTTGTAGGCTTGTTCCTTTAAAGATCACAGATCTCTGTGAGATCATTGAACAAACATCTGAGCTACTGTATATCATCTGAGCCTGACAGAATGGCTCTATGCTGAGGTGAGGAAAAGGGGGTGGCAAATGTCCCTTCTTGATGTTGCTAAATAATAATAATAATCATCATCATCATCATCTTTTATGTACGATCAAAACGTTTTGCCTTGTGTAGAGAAGTGGCAAGGCCTGGATTTCAGTGCCACTCAAGTGCAAATGTATAAAAGCAGTCCTCAGGAAGGATTTGGGACGTGGAGAGTTAGTCTTTCCTCGTGTTTGGCTGGGCACAGAGTAGTGCAGTGGGCACAGCAGGACTGCCGGGAGTGACTGCAGGGACGAAGAACAAACTGATGGGCAAAGCCTGTTCACTCCCAGGCTCCTAGACATAGTGTGTCCTGGCTAATGCTTAGTGAGCTGAGCAGAGGAAGACTGGCAAACACAAACTAAAAAGTGTCTGAATAACCTGGTGGGAATTGTGTGCAAGGGGTCCCTGCACTCACCTTAGCAGTGGCAAGCAGGGCAAGGTACCTTCTCTCCCTGTCTCCTGGCTCTCTCATCTTTGCTGTGTGCTGCTCAGCCTTGTCCATCTGTCCAGCTCCAGGCACTGAACAGGAGACTGTCTTGACTCCCATCAGCTTGTGTTTCTCCACAGTAAGGACTGGAGCATGTATTCATGGCCCAGTGCCATCCTGGGGCTCATGGGCAGCTGCACCCACCTCTGCAGACCTTTCTCCCCCGTACGACCTGGACAGACCTCTTGTCTTACTGCCCAGCGTTGCATTCTGCATCAGTGCAGTCCTGTTTCATACCTCAGAGGAGAAATTTGCTCTTGGTTGCTTTCACTTAATCTTTTGGGCTAGCTGAGCGTTTTACTATTGGAAAAATGCTCCTTCCAGGAATTTTTCCTGCCCTCAAGGCAGACAGGATGCTGCTTCCTACTCCAACAGTTGTGTGAGCTGGTGGGGGCTGTCTTACAGGCTTAGTCTGAGCAGCCTCACGCTCTCAGCCCGCAGCAGGAGAGGGCCATAGGTCCTTCACTTGCATGTAGTACAAACAGCAGCTGCTTGATGCAGGAGATCTGGGGCACTGGAGGAGGAATGACAATGTGCTGCCTATCTTGCACGTATGTGGCATGACTACACTTGTGTCTCAAGCCCAGATCCTTGTCTTTCCCACAGCGTCCACCCAGACCCACTCTTCATCCTCTGGATCCATAGATGTGTGCTGTACGCACAGCATATCTTGGGAATCTGAGTTGTTAGACTGTCATAGTAACATCCTCCTCCTCTTAGCATTCATGAACATGGAATTAATACTCATGGCTTGATCAACTTGGGGGTGAGGGATGGTGTTGAAGCATCAGCACTGCATTTAGCTCCGGGACAGCTGCAAAGGTAAGGTAGTGTTGGGTCAGACAAAAGCTCTGTGCTGTTGCTTGTCTGAGGGTGGGTGCTTTTCTTGAAGCCAGACTGAATGGCAGCTGCTTCCAGCACACATGCGTAGCACTGTCAGTCTTAGTGGATCCTCTCTCTGAACTTGGCTCCTGCAGACAGTGAAAGAGGAAAGGGAGAAGGAGATGAGTGCAGCCGGGGTCTGGGCAGAGTCTGTTGGGAAATGTGGCAGCTGCGTGTGTGTGGTTTTATTTAACTTCTAATTATTTAGTTATGTGCTTTGTCTTTGGCACTTCTGGGTATTAATTCCAGCAAAGACTCCAGCCTGCATCAGCAACTTTTAAGTTGCTCTGTGAGAAGTGTGATGCCATTTGGAAAAAAAAATCATTTTCCGTATTAATTAGAAGATACTACTGTAAAATTTATGTCAATTATCTGGCATTTTGTTATGGAGAGGCAATAGCCTCTTCATAGTCCAGGTGGCAGCAGCCTTTTCATTACAATGAGAAATGTTGCTATTCAGTTGAATTCACTAGGAGAAACACTCAGGGACTATGAGTTGCTTGTGGAGATTAGTGAGGGAGAAAAAGGGAAAGATTTGTACTAAGCCTGGAGTAAACAAGCCAGTTTGAGGACTCCACTGTAAAATACACATCAGGCTTCTACTAGAATAGGGAAACACTAATGTCTCTTCCTAAAGCCTCCATCCTCTGAGCTGAGGGGCCAGACTGCTGGGTTTGCTTGTGGTATCTTGGGCTTTGCCTAGGTTTCAGAGGTGTGACTGCCATAATTCCCTCTGTGGTACACAAGCAGCGACAGGGACTCCACCACTTCTGTGGAGAGGAAAGAAGGTATGTTTGTCTATCCCCAACTGCTCTTGGCCCCTATGCCATGTCCATGCAGTAGTGCTGGTGAGGGCATTACATGCCCCATAGACAGGCTGCTCCATGCTCCAGCATGGGACAGCTGGGACAGAAGCGCCCAGCTTTTCCGTCCTGTGAGGGCTTGCTAGGCCTGATCTGGAGAGCCTCCCCCTGTCCCAGCCTTGTGAGCCACACGGAGTTGGTGTGGGGGGCAAATGCATTTTAACCTGGGGTTTGTTGGGTTGGGTTTTTTTGGCTTTTGCTTGATGTGAGATCATTCAGTCAGTTCTTTTCCAACAGCTTCCGTGTCGTGGTAGCTAATGACTGTCTTATGGGCATGGAGAGGCTTTAGTGAGGTGCTGGTGATGCTGACTGATTGCATTCTTGTCCTTTCCTGCACTGATTAAAAAGTGTAGAGACCTTGCTTTCTTCTTGCTTCTGTTTTTCCTTTATTTTTCTGTCATTACCCGTCCATGCTTCCCAGAACCTACCCACCACCAGGTCCTTTGCTGGGTGGTGTGAATTGGTGGCACTCTCTAATTTTATGTTGTAGTAAGGCAGAGACTGCAGTTGCAGATGATGAAAGATTCTGCAGGTTAAAATGTTACTAAGCAATGAAGCGTACTATGTCTGCCAGATAGAAGGGCCCTCATTCTGCATGTTGCCCGTTAGATTTCATTGCTGGTGCAGCTCTTTTTCTGGCTTTGCTGCTTACCATGACCGTGTTCTTCTGGGCAGGATGGGGATCGGAGGCTGCTGCATGTAATCCCCTTGTTTACCCACAACAGGCTCTTCCAGAAGGTCCAGTCTCTCCTGGGGGAGTGCAGCAAGTTAGTTGAGCATCAGTCAGAGGAACAGCTCTGGTACAGTAAGGAAGGAGCCTGTGTGTAGAGAGTGGTACAGCAAAGCACAGTCTGTTTTGAATGCAGAAAATTTCAGGGCAGGGGCAGTTGGTTCTGGGGGAACTGGTTCCAGAGCTTGTGTCTGCAAGAGTCCACTGACCCTTCGGAGGTTGTCCATCTAGTTTACAAGGGAGCGGTAAGCTGGTGGATTCAGCAAAGTAAGGAGCCAAAAACTCTGTGAAATAATCTTGTTCCTCTGGGTATAGCAGCACAGCATGGCATGGGTGGGATGCTGCAGAGAGCTGAGCCCCACGTCAGCCCCTCCATTGTAAGCCAGCCCCCCTGCTATGTTACCTGGGGGGTGCCTTTACTCACAGGTTGTTGGTGTTACTGGGGAAGGAGAATTACGGGGCATGGGCAATTGTAGCTGCAGGAGGAAGCTGAAATCCAAGTGCCGCAGAAAGCGCTTACTGTTCAGAGCAGCTCCTGAAAGGTTGTACGTACATACGCAGGGACCTGAATCACTAACATTTCTCTGGAACTTCTGGAAAGCAGTCAGTGAGTGAGTGGTGGGGCAGGGGGTTAATTTGATAGCAAATTATCTTTAAATTGCAGTGGTGCAGCTCCACTGACTTCTGGTTTGTTGCAGTGGGGTAAATGAGCAAATGTATCCTCTAGGGCTGACACAGGTAACTGCAGGAAAGGAATTCAGCAGCCTTCACTTTTCTTGTATTGACTGTGTCTGAGTTGCTCACTTCTGTCATATTGCTTTTTTAAGACTCTGATCCCCCTAAGGTAACCTACAAAAAACGATTTAGGTTGTGACTCCTCCTCATTTAATTTTTTTCCACTGTAAAGATCCAGTAAAGCTTTTTTAAAAAAATAGTTTGCCCTGCATGTTTATCCTTGCAATCTGAGAAGTGTCACATCTTATCTTCCCTGTTGCTTGCTGAGAAACTCCTTGGAAATCATCTACAGTCCATTTTCTTCTATCCTTGCCTGACACTAGAAGTGGTGTTCTTCCAGCTGCTCGTGAGATTCTAAAAAACTGAATGACTATTTAAAAACCATGTGGGAGAGTCCAGCTAAAAGTCCTTTCCTTTTTAAGTTACTCATACTTCACCATCTTGGAATTGATGTTTTCTAGTCTGCCATAGAGACTTCTAGGAAGACCAGGTTGGACAAGACCTTGAAGGAGAAATGCTTTAATCTCAAAAGTAAATTCCTGTAGTTCTCTTGTATCTGACAGAAAGGTGCAGATAAAGATCTCGTGTGTTTAACGCAAAAGGGTGTTCTTCCTGCAGTAGTTTTCCTGAGCAAAAGTCAAAGCAGTGTGTAAGAAGGGCGAAGGATGCTAGCATGCAATCTTCTGTTACACAGAGGATGTGAGTTTTTTGTCAACTGTGTAGAAAGCTGATGCCTTTCAAACCTTCATGTTAGATGCTCTTAATACCTTCAGCTGCTTTTCAACCTCTCCTCTGTCTAGCAGCTGCATGTTAAAGAGCAGATGAAATCGTTTCCAGGATGGCAGGTCCTAATCTCAGTAACAGTTCCTATCCATTATAGGGTATGAAGTGAAATGATCTGTGAGTGGGTTTATCTCAGATCCCACGTAGCATTTTTTCTCAGCAGCAGCAAGAAAGGGAAATTATCAGGCAGTGAGGAGAAGCTGTTTATTTTTAACTTACCCTTTCTTTTTAAGTTCTAGTTCATAATTAAAGGAGATAAGGAGTGGAAGCCAATGAAAATACATAGCTAAATGGATAAGCTGATCTCAAGTCCACTGCAGAGGTTACGATAAGTAGTGGGTAACACAGTAGAGACTTTGGGGCCTCTTGTTCCTTCCCTGTCCTCCTCCTAGAGTATCAAACTGAGTTCTTAGCTGCCTTTCAAAGGTGACACAGGAGGGCTAATTTAAAGGATACTGCTTACAGAGCTCGCTGCTGCCCTTGGAGTTTACTCCTTCTCACAGTGGTTTGACGATGCCCCTGTTGAGTATCTGAAGAGATCTGTACTCAGAGCTAGCAAGGAGGAATCCTGCTTCTTTGTGGAGAGGTGTGTACATGGGCACACCCATATGGCACTACACATGGCTGTGCACATGGGGGCACAGGGGAGTGAAGAGGGGCCCAAGGGAAGGCTCCTGGGGAAGTGGGGTAGCCCTGGGTAAAATGCCTCCGCTCTGAGTTACTGCTGGAGAAGCATGTTCTACTCCTCACCTTTCAAACAGGGTTTCTCTCCTGCAGTTTGTTAATCTTGGTCAACTTGGCTTCCTCAGATTGACAGGAGGATAGCCCTCTGATTCATGCAAGCTGCTAGATTCTTTATTGCTCAGAAGAAGGCGCATTATGCTATTACTCTCCATCCCTAGTGGCTAGTTGCATCCCAGACTAAATTATTCCTGTACCCAGGCGGCTTTCTTTCATCGTTGCTCTTGTCTCTGTGATACTTCTCACAGCTTCTGCACACAGGAACAAGAGGGCCAGACTGAATTTGGAGATGGCTGTCATTGCAGGGGGTTCTTCCTCTCTGCCAGTGGAGCTGACAAGCAACGTTAGAAAATGAGTCCTGGAGAGGAGGCTGCGTGCTTTTGCAGCAGCAGAACGCTGACGGGCTGTTTGTAAATAACCTTGCAAAATACTGATTGCTACCCCTAGCTTGCCTCTGCAATGCTGGAGGACAGCTGAGCTGCAAAGAGACTCTGCTGTGTGACCATCTCACCTGGGAACCACTTCTAGGACCCTTTTTTACTGTCAGTCCTCATTGGGATCATGCCCTGTGGCTTCTGCCACCTCAGGCCCTAGCCTGCTTCTAAGTGTTTGCATGAGTGTCTCTGTGTACCCCTGCCACATGCAAAGTTTTGGGGAAAACAAGACAGGGAAATAAGTTTTTGAAGGGAGCCCTAAGCAAGTCTAGGATTCCTCGAGTAAAGGATATAAGGACACGATTCAGTCCTGTAAAGGGCAGGAGCTGACAGCTGCCTAAAAGGGCAATTGAGGGTAGCGTTTACATTATTGGGAGGACAAGAGGAGAAGTAGAAGGGTTCCTTATTGTTCTGCTCACTGTTGTCCTACACCCTCTGCAATGCTTTTCTTAGGATCTCTCCTGAATTGTGAATGCCTTGGGGTAGAGTCCTCTTCCTTTGCACCTTGTACTATGTAGTCCTCCTGGCTGAGGCTTTTCATGAGCAGAGGCTACCGTAATGCAAACCTCAGATGTTGATATTTTGTCCGTGCTTCTGTTTAGCTCTCAGATCAAGTGGTAACAGCCTAAGAAAGAAGTTCATGTGTTTAAGAGAATTGTTTCAAGCATATGTTTTGCCCAGGAGTGCTGAGCTATATGGTTCCTGGTAGGAAGATTATCGTTACTTACCATCTCACAAATGCTTTGAGGAATGTGTCTGTCCATGCAATGCTTTGAAGCTAAAAAGCATTGTGGGAGTCCCTCTTGGTGTTCCCTAGTTAGGAAAATGAATAGTTCAATAGGATGGAGATGCGTAACTATGAATTTACGAGTATAGCCCAGTGCTGGGAGCAGAGTAAGGCAGTAATATAAGCTGGAGTGCTTTGGTTGCGGGGAAGGCAGATAATAAAGTATCTCCAGGGCAGGAAGACCTGGATTCCTGTCTCCATCTGTTTCCAAACCAGAGTCCGTACCAGAGTTGGTCTTCTCTTAGTGCCTGTCAGAAGTTTGTTCCCATCAGGAGAGAAGCGCAGTGCTCTGTATGGAAGCTGACCTGAGCAGCTGCAGAAGCTGGTGGTTTAGCAGATTGTGAATGGTGATTAGCAAGCCAGGAGGGAGGTGTGCTGGCAAAACCAGCATTGGGAGGACCATAGGGTCAGGCAAACCTGTGTTTGCATAGTGCCTACTGTGTTACATTTGTGTGTACACATGGTAATTAGCTGCTTAATTTAATGAGATCATGTCTACTTCTCCTGGTGACATAATAGTATTTGGAAAACTGCTGCTGTCATAGGCTCATCCACTCTTCCCATGAATGAAGAAGTTCTGTAAATTTGAGGGCTGTTCCTTACTGGCATTAGGAAGACTTTAGTGCCCACCTCCATGTTGTTAGTCATGAGCCAAATATTGGCTGTTAAGGCCATGTATGTTGCAAAAACAGGTGCCAGAGCTGTGATCTCTCTCAGCCTTGTTCCTCCTATGCTGAGGCATCCATGGATGCTGACTCCTCTGCTGTATTTGGCTGTCTCTGGCAGGTTTTGGAAGTGGTACGGTCCAACTACGACACACTGACCCTGAAACTGCAGGACGGACTGGACCAGTATGAGCGCTACTCAGAGCAGCATAAAGAGGCTGCCTTCTTCAAAGAGCTGGTAAGCTGCCTTGATTCTGCAGAATCAACAATGCTTTTCCAAAGCTTTTGCTTACGGCCTGGGCAGTGGCATTTGGGGTATAGCTGAGCAGCCCTGTTACTCCATTGGGCTGCCTCCAAAGATGGGGCAGGAATAGGATCTGAAGAGACACTGCATGTCTCAACTGATATGAAAGCTCCCTGGAGCTCCCTGTCCTGCAATACATGGCTGGGAAGGAACCACCAGACTGCTCAGGCCAGCAACCAGTCAGTCATTCTCTGTCCCTTCTGCCATGGGGATCCACTGTGCTTTGTGGTGGTAAATTTGCATGGTGGAGAAGCTGACTGCTCCCACCTTGGGTTTATCACGCAGAACAACTTAGCCTTTTTGCTGTTGTTAAGGGGACCACAAAGTATGGGACTGAGCAGAATATGTGATACTGGTGAAACACGTGCCTGCTCGTTGCTTTCCTCCATCACTCACAAAATAGGATTCTCAAGCAAAGAAAGCAAAGGCATTTCCTAGAAATGTCTACTTCTGCCAGAGGAGAAGACTAATGGTAGGAAGCTCCACAAAAATAATGTAGCGAAGACAAAACTGAGTCCAAATAATTTGGGTTGGTAGTTATATTCTTCAGCAGGCCAACTTGCTCACCCTGCTCCAGAGAGCCCTGCTGCAACATTTTCTTGTCCGACGGCTGCATCACCAGGGAGGCAATGTTTTTGTAGTGGCTGGTATCTGAGGGGAGCCTGTTTTTCCTCACTTTTCAATCATTGCCGCTTCAGGGAAGGGAGAGATCTCTAACTCTGGCAGCTTTCTCCACCAGTTTGAGAGCTGATTCTCTCTCCCAGCTCTGTCCTTGCTGATTGATGAGTAATTGATGCCTGCCCACTCCGTCACGAGTCTGCATGAGTTTGGGAATGTTATACCTCCCTCTGTCTACGCTGCTCCAGAGCAAGCACACCTGAATTGGTTTTGCTTCCTTCTACAGAATGCTTTTTAATGTTTTTGGGTCATTCCAGCACTGCCATTGGGTAGCATACGGGCAAAACCACTTGCAATCACTTTCATGCCGTTTTTCTGTGCTCTTTTGTGCCTGTTTTTGTCTCTCTGGCCTGCTGTTTGATACCATATCTGGAATACATGAAAAGAAATTTGGCCATAGCCTTCCTGTGACACGGGCTTCTCCTATTACTGTACCCTGGAAATAAGATGCATTCATGTTTCTGTTGTCATCTGTTCTGTCCCAAGGGCTCCTGCCCTCCTCAGCCAGCATCTCCTTCCCCAGCCTCTTGGCCACATGACTGCTTCCTGCATGCCCCACTTTCCACTTGGCCTGGCAGAAGCTTAGGCTGATCATGCCAATTGATTAAAATGACATTCTCAGTCCTAAGATCATCACAGTTACAAAACACTTCAGCTAAAATTATATTCTTCCTAGCCTGATTTTTTTTTTTCCAAAATCCCAATTTTGTATCATTTAAGTATCTGTTTAGCATAAACCAGTCCCTCCTCAACTCCCTTGTGAAAATTGCCCGTCCAGGTACCCCTGGGACCCTCTTCTCAAGAGCATATGAAAGCCTGAATAATTACTGTCTAAATGTGCTGATTTGACCCAGTTGTGAATCTGTTTAATCCACATTTCTCTAGATGCCCTGAGAATTGGGACCCTATTAAATGTTCTTTACTCACAGCTACAGAAAATCCCCTGCATTCCATTAAGCCGTTCCCTCAACACAGTGGGAAATCAACCTGATATGTTATGATTTGTCTTCAGCAAACCCAGCTGGCCTCCCATCCTCCACACTGTTTTTTCCTCTAGGTGCACAGTAACTGATGGCTTTATTAATTGTTTGAACAGCTCATCAAAAAGGCCCTAGTCAGCCCTGTCCTCCCCATATCCTCTTCAAACCAGGTACTTGGCTTCCTTTTTGCGAGGCTTCTGAGTCTTTACTTTGGCTTCCGTTGCTGGTCTGACGTTGGATAATATCCCCCTACCCAATGCATTGCGTTTAACTGATGAGGTTTGCAGGATTTCATGGAGAGGGAAGAGTGAAGTTGCTGCAATTTTCTTCGTGAGCTCTGCCCAAGGAGCGGGGCTGGTGGTGAACGACAGGTTTCCAGTGTGGTTTCCAAACTCATGCTGGTCTCATCAGGTCTTCCTGAACAGGATCTGTTTGCAAATAATTCTTTCCAGATTCCGCCTGGTTTTCTTATCTCTATCTGTGTGACTGCATTAAAGCAAATCCTTCTTGGTGGGGAATGACACGCGGGAGCCATTTTCCTTTTCGGCTGCCTTTTCATCTCTCTGTGCTCCCATTAAGTGGGTGAGCAGAAACTTCCCCAAGCCATTCTCTTGGCTCCTTTATGCTTAGAAATCTTGTTCTCACTCCTTTGACATGCTTTGCTAATGCACTGCTTCACTTCTCTGGCTTTGCCTCAGTGCTGCTCTTTCTTGCTAATCCCAAAGAAAAATCTGCTTTCTTCTCCCATTCCCTTTTCAAAGAAGCTTTCAAAGGCCTGCGATACTGCAGCCACATTGTGGTGGAAGGTGATGTGCAGAGTGTTTTATCAACTGGGTTTTCTGGCCTGTTGTGCTGCCTTTGAGGGGCTAAAGGAAGGAAGTTAGGAAGTTTTCTAGCACTTTTTATTTCTTTTCCTTTGAACCCTCAGGGATGTCATTTGAGGTCTGTGCTGCTTTGATAGAATGAATGGTTTGGATGTGAGCTTTTGGACCCTTGTGTTGCAGCTGGAGGAATGTGTGGAAAGAGATTCAGCATCTTTGCAAAACATTAACTGTCTTTGCAGTTGGATAGGTTTCAGCAGAGTCTCAAAACAGTCTGATTAGGGATTGATTTCTGCAGGGGAAATTACACTAATTTGACTTTTAATTAGATGTAGTAGTCAGTGTAAACCTTCCTCCCATTGTAAAATTTCTTAAGAGGTGCTTGTTGATTTGAAACAGGTTTAATCGATGGGACTTGCTGTGAAATAGGAGTGTCTGTACAGTGTTGCACATGTCCAGCTATAATGGGACAAAACTAGAGCTGAATACTGTTTTCCTCACATGGTTAATGCCACTGCTTCATCCATTCTTTCATTTGCTCATTGTTCTCCAGGTGATGTCAGCATTTCATGCATTTCCCGTTTCTTCAAAGTCTGTGGGTTAAATGTGATCCAAGCTGCTAATAGGGAGAAAACAATTTTAAAAGCTCTTCTGGCCCGAGTGTGCTCCAGCATGCTCCATACAGAAGCAAGAGAGGACACGTGCTCTGCTTTTACTTCCTTGCAGAATGAATGTTAAAGCTCTGAGCTTACTTTCTGAGGCTCGTTTTGGCCCCTTGTGTAAGCCACTCTAGAGAGTTCTGGTAGCTTCCAGGCTGGCAGCCAGGCCTGGGCTGCCTGCTGCACCATGAGCTAGGAGGAGTCCTGAGGTGTAGCCTCGTGGATGGAGCAGCTCAGCCAGACTGCAGGAAGCTTCTGAAGATTATCCTTGTTACAGGCTGACACCTCCCTGTGTCACTGTCTGGTCTTCCAACCCCAAAAGGGAGATGAGCTCTGGCTCCCTGTGCTGAGCCCTGATACTGGAGATAACTTGATTTAACTCTAATTTGAGCTATTCTTACCTTTTAAGCTGGTTGGCTCAGAGCTGCCCGCTTTCTCACAGCAGAAGAAACGCTGGGCAGAGATTTGTAGAAACGTCACAGTCATCTTGTGTGTTGTTATCAAGCCCATTCCTCTCCCCAACTTGTGTTAAAGCAGATCTAAGTCCATCTAGACTGCTCTTGTCCAAAGTTTGTGTCTAAGCTCCTCTTGAAACCTGAAGCTGTCTTTAAGTGAAAACAGCTCCACTTTGGCCCCAGGTGATCTACTCCACTGCCTCAGAACCCATAGGTTTAAAAGTATTTCCTCTTTTCCAGTGTAAATCTTCTTTGTCTTAAATTAAGCTGAGTATTTCTCGCCCCATCTCTGGGGAGCCAGAGAAATATTACTCACTGTTCTTTTTCTGACCTCATTTTACATATTGGAGAGTGTTTGCTCTATTCCTCCTAAACCTTCTCTTTGCAAACTAAACAGGCTTAATTTCTTGTGCTCTACCCCATAGGTACAATTTCTGCTAAGCTCTGTGTTCTCATCATGTGCCACTCCAGCCTCCCTTTCTGGGCTTGTAGAGACTGCTGCTGCACCCTTCTCAGAGACTTTGATGTATATACAAGTTGGGCATCTTCTACTGCTGGTGTCTGGCCCCTGGCAGCAGTTCCTGAGGCCAGGAGCTCATTTCTGCTCGTTCTTTCTGTTGCTGGGACCCATAGAAATGCTTGTAGTCATAATAAGGACCCTGGCTTACACTACGTGTAGCATCTGCCCCTTTTTTGCAGGCAGCACATTCCCCAGGGCAGAGGACTCTCCACATCTGTTTAGCCATGTTGTTCCCCTCTTGTCAGAACTGACTGGATCCCTGAGGAGGGAGCACTCGGTGGGACTGGGACCAAATCATGTCAGTGGGGCTCCCGTCTCCTCTCCTGGCAGGGAGACAGCCCAGTGCAAACCAGTGTTCTGGAGACCACTTGCAGTGGCACTTGGCATAGGCTATAACCTGTGGTTATCTTACAAGACATGATCCCAAACTATTTCAGTATGGAGTAAGTCAAAAGACACCCAGAGAAGAGAGGTGGGGGGGTGCTCCAAGGGAACGAAGACGCATGGGGTCTCTGCCAAGCATCCTGATGAAGGAGAGTTTGTGGTTTCTGCAGATGCCATAAAACTTAAATATTCTGACTTTAAGTGTGGACATCTTTGCTAGCTTGCTCGGGTTGTTAGGGTCTGTGCAATGGGGCTCACTGGGGTTCACTTCACAGCTTTCCCTCTTAACCTTCCATGTTTTGATTTGCTTCCCACTCTTACGCATTCTGCCTTTTTGGGAGCTTTCTGCCCTTCCCCTCTTTTTTTCTCACCAGGGCAGCAAGTGGGACCCTCAGCAGTATAAATACTGCTAACTTGCTCTTCCAGCCCCCAGTGTTGGATTCCTCGTTCTGCTTCTATATAATTCATCCCCCAGTGCTTTTAAAAAGCACAAAACGCTAACCAGGTCAGCAACAACCTTCTTATCACAGGCTCCGAGTCTCTGGGAACTGTAATCCCGTTGTTTGGATGAGCTTGTGTCAGTTTTGCTTTCTGTCACTGCTGCACAGTCGCTGACACAGATGATGTTTGACTTTGTTTTCTCGTTGCCGAGTGCAGCTGAGACTGAGCCCAGTCTGGGGCCTGCGTGTTCGGCCAGCGAGTCTGCAGGCAGGAAGGGGGAAGGGAAGCTGCTGTGCGACAGGGTTGCCCAGCTCTTCTTCGCAGTCTCTGTGGGTGACCAGAAGTCTGGGCATCGTTAAGGGATAAAGGTGTCTCTTCTTCAGAGACAGCTAGTGAGCCAGCTTCAAGTGTAAGGCACTCAGCACAGAATGCACACAGCTGGCTCTGAACCCATGGTTTTCTGCCAGCTTGGGTGATAATTTGTGTTTACAGCACAGTAGCGTGGCCTCTGTCCTTTCCTTGACTCCGTATCTTTGGCTCTGCAGGTTCTGGAGCAGGACAGAGGCCATGGCGCTGCATTCATCCAGGAGAATGCTGGCTGGCACTCCAGCGGGCGCTGATAGAAAATGCTCTTCCAGCTGCAACCTGGAAGTGCTCACTTTCCCCATCACTTTGCCCCAGAGCAGGAAACAAACCATAGCTCATGCATCCAAACAGAGCATCCTCTCCCATCCCTGTCTCCTGTGGAATTTACTCTCCTTGCTGGGATGTCACTATGGACATTCCTGTTATTCCAGGGAGCAGCTATCCGCAGGGATTTCTTGCTAAGCTGGAGTCTCAGTGAGAGCTGACTGCAGCAAGTTCTCTGGGCCTATAACAGCATGCAAAATGGTTTCATGCTGAACCTGGAGATCAGCAGTGTCAAAGCTACCATGCTCACGGGGAGCCAGGAAGAGTCCGTTGGCTAAAACATCTTGTTTTATCTCTGTCAGGTTCGGTCCATCAGCATCAACGTGAGGAAGAACCTTGCTTTCAACACTCTGAGCCAGGAACTGCTGCTGAAGGAATTCTCTACGATCTCTTGAAGCAGGGACGCAGCCGCTGCGCAGGGCTGACCAGAGACGGGCCTGTCTGGGCAGGGACACTACAGATCTGCAGCCGGTTGTCCCTTGCCTTCCTCCTGCAGAAGGGACTGCATTTCTTCTAGGGGAGAGCCTTGCTGCTGTGTGTTTGATCCCAAAGGCATGTGTTTCAACAGGACTGGGGCTGAGGAGAGATGATCGGCATGTTGAGGAGGAGGAGGAAGCAATTTTGTAAGGTGCCATGGGGGTGGGCAGCTGTTCCTGTGACATAGCAATGGGAGATTCCCTCCACAGCCTCAGGGAAGATGCACTGGAAACCTTTGTAGCAGAGCTGGGGAGAGCTCACAACCAAAATAATAAAACCAGTCCAGCTGTGTGAGACAGTTCTGGGTTGAGATCGCTCACCTGCTCTACGGGGAAAGCTCTCTGATCCCAGGTGAGGGCTGTTCTTTTCTGTCAGCCTGGATCAACCTGCCCTCCCACAATGTAGATCAAATCCACTGCCATCCCATTGGGAATTACTTTGGGGTGTAAAACAGTTTCCCCAAGGAGCAGGCCCTGCTCACTGCTGGCTCCTGATGTCAGAAGGTGTCACTTGAACCAAGCCGTTGGATTACTGGAGAAGGAGAAATTTTGCCTCCAAGGCTGTTGGCTTACAGGGTCCAGTCTGAGCCAGTATGCAAGAATATGGGTCATCAGACAGAGCACTTCGTAACTGGAGACCAGCTCTGCTTGGGGTCACTGTTGCTTCCAGTAGCCCAGCTTGTCTCTGCTGTTTCTAAGGTTGAGGGACATTTTTAGATATTCCATTTTCATGGGGCAGAGGACAAGCTGACTCCTTCCCCCCACTCCCCTTATTGCCCATCAGAGACTGCATTGCGACAATCCTCCTCTTCCTCACAGGAACGTCTGCCTTGCACATGTTTGCAAGTGCCTGGTGACCTTCATGAACTAAGAAGTCCCTGGTTTTTCCCTTGTGTGTAGCACGCAGTTAAAATGCAGCTGGAGAAGTAGTTACTTCACTTTCTCGCCTGCCCTCCTGTCTTCACCAAGCGACTTGCAGCAACAGTCTGCTGAGAACTTCCTAAGGAAGAGCTCTGGGATGATGCTCTGGGGCACAGGCAGACCTTTCTGCTCCAGAGCCAGTGTTTCAGAGGTGCCCAGGTCCGGCGGAGCCTGTTCCGAGTGCTGTGTCAGGCTGCCAACTCAGGAATACGCAGCATAAACACCCGTTCCCTGCTCATGCATTTTCAGCTCCCGGCAGTGATGTTAGGATCTGGCCTGACTTGGTGGACTGAAGTAGAGAAGTTATTTACATCCCAGATCCACTTGTTTTTTTTTCTCTAGAAAACAGTTTTTTAAAAAAAAGTGCCTAGTCCTGCTCTTAGCCTCGTAGGTTAGTGTGAGTGATGTGAATGTCATGCTCATTTTCAGCCATTTTTAGGCAAGGCTTATTCATGCTAGCGTGTGTTAATTGTGTTAATGTTTCCTCTTTACCTGCCACGAGCATGGGAAGCTGAAAGCTGTGTCCTTGGCCACCCGCTGATGAAGACCGTATATTTCCCTTGGGAGCACCGGCTTCTCCCAACAGAAGATACTTTGCCTCAGCACAGAATTGTCTGGCTTTTTTCAGCTAAGCCAGGCGCTTATTTGCTTTTCTGCCATGCAGGCGCGTGGAAATGTGTACATGTCAGGGGGATGGTGCTTGGGAGAGCAAGCAGGCACCCTAAAATCACTCTGCTTGAGAACAGGCTGGGGCATGTAGAAGGAGGCCATTTCTCCAGTGAAAAATGAGTAAAAATGGTTTGCAGCACATGGCACTTGTCTGTATGGGTCGGGAGGTCTTGCTAGACCATCTCGCCTCTGAGGGGGGGAGTTTCTTCCCGAAGGGGGCTTGAGTTGCTTCCGAGGTGCAGCCTCAGCATCGCTGCTGTTGGAACATTGAGTCACCCAGCTGTCCACATGCCTCCTTTTCTCCGATCCCGCTTAGCCTGAGACTAGACAGATAGGTGAGAGAGTTGGGGATGAGTCTGCCTCTGCCGCGGCAACCTCTGGGATTTTCAGCTTTTCAACTCTGGGCTCAGCTATCGAAGGTCTCCTCTCCCCCATGGTGCTCCCTTGCTGGGATGAACTGAGAAGCCCAGGCTGTGCCTGGGAGCAGCTCCTGAGGTCAGCTGTCATCCAAGGCTGAGCTGGGGAAGACTGTCACACACGTCCTCTTGTCACGCTGTCGCCGAACCAAGCACTGTAAATGGGTGTACATACAAACCTAGAGCTCAATAAATAGCAGAGCCCTGCCTGTCCAGCGTGTGCAGTGTTTGTCCTTCACAGAGGGGAGAGTGGGGTAGTTATGGGGGTGACCCTGTCACTGTTTGGTGGCATGCTGGCTGCAGCAGGGGAGTCGCTTGCCCTTGGGCTCTTCCTGCCTGTGCAGAGGGAGGTTGCGGTGCCGCTCAGCGGTGCCTCCTACTTGGTCCAGGCTGCAGGTACCAGCCAGTAGTGAACAGCCCTCTGCCTCTTACGTGCCCCCGTAAGGAAAACACAGGCAAGGCTGAGAGTCCAGGGATGTGAGCGAGGGATGCAGAGATCTACCTGTGCACGGTATGATGCTCTCTCTGCTGTTGGTGTCGGCAAACTCCTGCTCACAGATTCCGCTGCAGATTTGCCTGTTTTGTTAAACACCGTACTACTACTTGTGTTTTGAGGCCAGTTTGAACTGAGCAGAAAGTCATTTAACTCTAACATTCAGCCTCAGGACGTGGCTGATGGCCCCAAACTTTCCCGTATCTGATCTGAGCAGTTGAGTGTATTTTATTATATCTAATTCATAACCCAGTCTATTATTGGAAGAGCTGGTTTTGAGGCTTGGGGAGTGTGGGGAGAAATCAGATTGCTGCCTTTAAATTAGGCAGCCGCTGCAGGGAGACAAATATTTTACAAAATAATGACCAAATTCTGGAGGACAAAAATTGAGTTTGAGCTAAACTTCGGAGGGAGTTATTAAAAATTGATTTAGTTAGTGCCACTGTGATTTTTGGTATCGTCTCTTCTTCCCTAGCTCTTATAGGTCCTATTTTTCATGCAGACTCGAGAGAGAGGCAGCTCCTCAGGAGCTGAGTCTCCCCTGCTCAGGCTGCAGGTTGTCAGAGGAGGCACTGTGCCTTGGGCACAGGGTACCGATGGGAGGCTGGTGCGGAGTGTCAGCTCCATCTGATGATTTGGCTGCTCTTTGGGAGTGTCAGGAGCGGGTAGTGCCATGTACTTGGCTCTTGGCACTCGCAAGCAGCTCTCCATCTCGGTGTCAGCACTGATGCCTCGTGGATATTTATTCTCATCTCTCTTTTCTGGGCTCTGTTTTCTTGTTTGGTACTTGTTGGGATGAGCAGGGGCCACATCCTGGCTGTGCTGAGCAGGGTCGTACTAGACAAAGGTTTGTCCCCGTGGCGGTGATGGGGATTTTTTGGCAGATGAGCCGTTGCAGTCACCTGAAAGGAAAGGGGTAAAGCCCAGCTTTGGGAGCTGCAGGCATCCAAAGGGGCCAGGATAAGATGGGCTTTTCCCCTAGTGGAAACTAATTAATGCCTTTGCTGATGCTTTCACGGGGAGGGCAGACACAAAAGTAAATCATGAATGCAAGTCTGAGCTGGGAGGCTGGAGAAGGGCTGTTGCAAGGCCTGTGGGACCTGGCCTTCCCTCAGGCTGCTGGGACTCCTTTGTGCCGGTCAGAGCCCTGGTTCTCCCCACTGCAGCACGGTTTGCATGAGCTCAGGGGGACACTGATCAAGCAGAGGGGTGACCCCAAATAAATGGGACAGGCAGCACCCTTGGGGGAGCAGCACTGGATGCTTGCCTCACTCCTGTTGTCTTTTTAAAGCATCTTTAGGCCACCCTTGGCAGGCGCTCAGCGGTGCAGACCTCAGATCTGATCCGGAATGGCTGCCACCTCTCAGGGATGTTGACTGACTGCAAAGGGAGATGCTCAGGACAGGGCTCCCCCCAGCCTCTGCCCTACAGCTGCCCACACATTACTCGGGACCAGCAGCTTGTGCACACACAAGCCCCTTCCTCTCCTTGCCAGAACGGGGCTCCCCTGCAGCCCCCGTCATCTCAGCGCGTCCCAGAGGGCCGGGACAAGCGTAGGGTCCTGTCCCCTGCGGAAGCAGCCGCTGCAGCC
>NW_008795129.1:11509572-11515588 GCF_000699145.1 Aptenodytes forsteri
CCGGGCCCCGGGGGGAGGCAGCCCCTGAGCCCCACGCTGTGCTCCCCTCTCCCAGCTCGGCGGCTGCTGGAGCGCGGGCTGGGCCATGCTCCACGGCCTCTGCTCTCCCGTGCCGTCCCTCCGGGGCTAATTGAATCATGTGGCTGGAAATTGAATCCAATTGAATAGATTAAATGAGCCGGGCTTGCCGCTCGCTGCAGTGCAGCTCAGAGTCTTGCCAGGCTGCTGCCAGAGGCTGGGAGATCCTGGGAGTCCCATGGGGACACGAAGGGGCTGGGGAGGCTGCAGGGAGATGGACACCCACTGGGCTGGGCTGGTTCTCCAGCTCTGCTTTGACAGATGAACCCTCAGCCCTTTCTCGGTGACGTGCAGCCTGGCCAGGTCCCAGGGCCCACAGGTCGCTCTGCTACGGGCATGCACAGGTTGGGTTTTGCTCGTTTCCTCTCTGAAGCAATTAGTGACTTATTAGCTGGAGCCCCTCTGCTCCAGGGTTCAACCAGGGTGCTCCCAGTGGCGTACGGGGGTGAGGATGCTCTAATGACCCGCGGCTGCAGCAGCCGTGGCTGTGCCCTGCTCAGCAGCTCCAAGCCAGTTGCTCTCCCAGCCCACGGCAAGTGATGCTCCAGCAGCACCAGTCTGCATCACCCCGGCCCACGTGCCCTGCTTTCGGCCCCTCTGCTGTGGCCATTGCCAGGGCAGTGGGGTGGGGTGGGCAACAGAGAGCAGCGTGCTGAGACCACAGTCGCAGCATGGACATCCCTTCCCGCAGAGGTGAGCTCAGGCACGGGGCCCTGCCCTGGCAGAGCAGGAGGACACGTGTCCGCAGCATGGACTCGCTCATGATGGAGATGCATGCCCATTTTCATAGCAGACCTGAGCTGCTGAAAGGGCCCCTGGTGTTGGCATCCAGCGTGGTGTAAGTGAAGGTTGGAAATAGTATCTGGTTCCTCTTTAAATAAAAGCTGAACCCACAGGCACTGAGCACACAAACACGAGATGCTCTATGACGCTGGGAGGGCTCGTGAGACTCGGCGTACCTCCTGAGTCCAGGAATGCTCCAGTCTAGTCTCCGCTCTCTAAAACAAGGGCTTTTCTTCACACAGATTTTGCATCTGTTATGCAGAAGTGGCAGAGAAACGTTCAGGGTGGGCACAGAGCCCCCTGCAGCCCACCCACCAGTGGGGCCGCGCCAGGGAGTGCCCTCCTTGCTGGAGGCGTGGGCAGAGGCAGGTGACCAGCTTTCGAGGATGCAAAGTGTGATGCGAAGTCCTTTCTCCCTCCTGCACATCCAGATTTCTCCCACCTGCTGGTTTGCATTTGACAAAGGAGGTTCCCTCTCTCCTGCAGCATTCCTGCTTGCAAGGCTCGCCCAGCAGCTTGCAGGCATCTGTTCCTCCTCTAGCTTTGCAAGATTTTCAGCAGCTGAAATTCCCCCCCCAGAGCTCAATCTCCCAGTGGCTCCCACCTACCCGTGTGTCTCTGCAGGTTGGGTTTGCAGAGATGGGACTTGTCCTCCCCTGTCTGCCCCAGCTGCCTGTGTCCTGGGTGATGCCCTGCTGGGGCATCACCTCCCCAGGACCTGCCCATCTGCTGTAGCTGCTCCCCCAGTCCTCAGGACCCCAGGCCTGCAGAGAGCAAGGGGCTCATCTAGGTCTCGTGCCATCCAGATCCATTTCCAATGTGGATGTAGTAAATATTGTGGTTTATTCCTCAGTGAGGCTATTTGCCCTGCCTGGAGCCCCCCCCCAGCCACTTGCATGGCCACGAACATCCCTCCTCCGGGCTGGGGGGCTGCATGGGCCCTGGGAGGGGAATAGCCCCTGGTGCTGAGCTGCTCATCTCCGTCTAAGGCTGCTGTTTGCTGGAATTTTTGCAAGGGGTGAAGATGCCTTAAGGAGCTCCCGTTTCTGCCCCCCGTTCCTGGAACCGTCCCCTGGGTGCTACGTCCCATGTCCCAGCCCAGGAGCTGCCCGGGAGCCCTCTCTGCTGGGGGAGCAGACCTGTCTCTCACCACCCAGTGTAAATCTGAGCCCAGAGGCACCAGGCGACTGCAACCAAAATAAGATTAATGGCATCTGCTGAGAGAGCATCCCGAGGACCGCTATTGATGACCATGGCTTTAAAATACTGTTAACAGTGGATAAAGCACCATGATTTAGAACACTTGGCAATTACATCTCTGTTTGACATTTCCTGAAGATAGGATCAGACTCCTGAGTCCTGCTCTCTGCTTTTCCGATAGAATTAATAAGAATGGAGATATGCAATTAGATAACGCGCAGGCTGGTAGGGCAGATCGATGCCTTGTGGTTACCTAATGAAGTGTTAAATTGCGTCTTTCCCTCTCCCTGTCCCCTATAACAGCCGCAGCAGGCTGGTTTCAAGAGGGCTTGCAGGGCTCGTGCCTGGACGAGAGCCCCCCGCACCCCTCTATCCCAGCCCGGCTTCATGGCGGTGGGGTGCAGACCCCAGTGCTCCTGTCTCCTTTCCAGGCTCCTCTTGCTTCTGTGGATGAGAGCAGTTTGGGATCATCTCGGGCTTTGTGTTGAGCCTGGGGTTTTCAGCCGCAGCAGGCTGTTTGCAAGAGGGCTTGCAGGGCTCGTGCCTGGACGAGAGCCCCCCGCACCCCTCTATCCCAGCCCGGCTTCATGGCGGTGGGGTGCAGACCCCAGTGCTCCTGTCTCCTTTCCAGGCTCCTCTTGCTTCTGTGGATGAGAGCAGTTTGGGATCATCTCGGGCTTTGTGTTGAGCCTGGGGTTTTCAGCAGGGCTCCGTGGGGACACACGCATCGGCAGCAGCTGAGAGCAGGCTGCTGCCCCCAGAGCCGGGGGGGTCCCAGCAGGGAGCTGGAGGCATGGATGAGCCGAAGGGATTGGCCCCATATTGCAGGGTGGGTGTCCTGGAGAGGAACAGGGGTGGTATTGGGGGGGGCTCGGCTCAGTCCGACCTGGGTCTGGATGTGGCTGGTGGCAGCCCGGCACAGCTCTGCCTGTAGTGGGGCTCTGCATCCAGTGCTCCGGGCAACACCGGAGCATCCCCAAACTTGTCCCCTTCCCCAGTTACTCCTGACAAGGCTGCGTTGGCCGCACACTGACCTGGGGACAGAGAAGCCCCCTGGACAGCGTGGCCCTGTGCACACCTCCCGGCCCCTCTCGCGCCGGCTCAGGGCCGTTCCCGCCTGCAGTTCCACTGTGCGGGGAGCAGCGTTAATCCCGTGCAGACGTCCTTTACCGAAGTGCTGCCGCCGCTGACAGGGTGACGGATGGGCCACTTAGGGAACGTGCCTCACGCCCGGGCTGATGTGAACGGGTGATTTCCATCACGGCGAGGGTGGATAGGTGCTGCTGGCGACACCCTGCCTCCGAGAGACACACAGCCCAGGGTTCAGCGCCCCTCGCACCCCCCGCTCGCCTCCCTCTTTGCGTCTCCCACCTGCCCCCCTGTTCTCCATCCCCGTCCCACCCCGCTGCTGGCTGTGCCAAGCCCTGGGGCTGGTTTACGTTTCCCTGTTTCCCTCGTGACTCTCTGCTGCTCTCCCAGAGACGAGCTGGGGGACCTGGGTGCTTCCACAGGACCCCTGTCTACCCCAGCAGGCTGGATCCAGCCACTTGCCCGTCATCCACACTTTCCTGGCCCTGGGCATTGGGGTATGGGCTTCACGGTGAGCTGTGCCCCTTTTGCTGTGGAGCCTGTGCCACTTCTTGGCCAGCTGGGGCATGGTCCTCCCTCCCAGTTACCCCTTGTAACTGGGATCCAGGCTCACAGTAGCCACCAGAGCTCTTCCCATTCTCCGGAAACAGTTAATCCAGCGCCATCTGCAGCAGCATGGACCACCAGCCCTGCCTGCAGATGGCTCCTGCCCACCCAGGACCTGCCGATTGCGTTCACGGTGGACGTGGCCATGACCAGCGGCAGTGAGGCTGCACGAGGCACGAGAGCATTGATTAAAGCCTCGGACGCTGCTTAGGTGATTTTCCCCAGCCAGGCCCAGCCTTTCTGCATCTGCCGCACGTCCCGGTGACACGTGCTGCAAAGGATGCTCTCTGCACTCCGGTATGACTTTGCTGCCGCGCCTGTCCCTGGCCAGATGTGTTTACCGAGGTGTCTCAGTGCACCCACAGCAGGGCCCCTGCCTGGGTCCAGGCGGGCGGGCAGGGACCGGACCCATTCCTGCAGCAGAAAGGCAGCAGCAGCCGGCAGTGGGCTGCTCCCACCCCGGCATCCTGCAGACCCCCAGCTCCCGGTGCCTGGAGGAACATTTAGGGGAGGATGTTGCATTTTTTCCGAGCAGAGAAAGGCTCAAAGGCTGTGAATCCTGGCAGGATGCCCAGCCCTCGTGTCTGCTAAGGAAAGGAGCCGTGACCAGCGAGCAAGCGCTCTGTGTCCCCTGTTTTCTACACTGCAGGGAGGGAGGGCTGTGTCAGCCTGGCCCTGGGGCTGCCCCATCCTACCCCGTGGTACCCACCAACCCGCCCAACTTTCCCTCCTCTCCCCAGCCTGGCAAAGCATCTCTCGCTTGCCTGCAGGAACAGGAGCACTTAGCTGGGATAAAAATAGCCATGTTTGCCTCCCCATGGACCGGGGATGGCAGAAGGTGAAAACTTCCACCGTGCAGCTCTGCTGGGCCCGCCACGTCCTGTGGTTCATCCTGGGATGAACCTACAGGATGCTGGAGATGGGGCAGGTGAGCCTGGGCACCGCTCACACAGCCCTCCTGACCGAGGCTACCTCCCTGGAACACCGCTGGTCCCCAGGGGCTACCGAATAGATGCAGCCAAGGGTGCGATGGAGAGGATGGAAGAAGAAGGACGGGGAGGGCAAGGAGCAGCAGAATGGACAAGCCCAGCAGCACAGGGGGTCCCCAGGCTGGCCGGGCTCCAGCTCCACTCATCAGGCTAAGCAGAGGGGGCATCGCCAGGGCTGTCCCAGGAGTTTCTCCCCAGCTGGTCAGTGCATGCAGGCTCTGCGGCAGTGGCAGGGCCACAGGGAGGGCTAGGGGTATGTGTTTAGTTCTCCGAGCATTTCTCCACTGCGTTTTCCTCACTAAATGGCTCTTATTTTTAGATCCAGGCAGTTGCTAAGCATCGCTGCCTCGCTAAGGCGGCTTCTTTCATGGCTTGACACCAAAGCACGCTGACAACACGCTGCCACGTGAGCACGGCCCTCCCTCCTCGCTGCTCTGGATTCCCTTTCTGCCCTGCAGCTCCTGTGGGCCGGGACAGCCGGGCTGGGCGCAGGGATTGGGATGGGATGCTTTGCTTCCTCCCATAGTTCCTGCTCCCCTCTGTCACTCTGTATAGATCAAAGGATGAAGGGAGGAGAGGTGGGAAACGCTGGGAGCTGGGCAGCCCCCAAGATGTGCCCAGGACCCCTGTCATGGTGCAAACAGGCAGTGCACAGGCAGCGGCATGACAAAAGCCCCTGGCTTTGCCCATGGCGGGGGCTCTCCAGCACAGTCTGCATCCCCTGGGATGGCACTGTGCACAGATGGCAGCAAATAACCAGGGGCAGCAGTGGGACCTCCAGCCCCCAGCACCAGATGTACCTGTGGGGCTGCGAGCTCCTCTCTTGCCAGCACTGTGCCCCTAGAAGCCCCCCCAAGGTGTGCTGCTTCTTCGCCCTTTCCCTGGGGCTGCAGGAGGTGGGGGAGAAATCCTGCTAAAGGCTTCAACCCTGCATGGGAAACCCATGCTCGGGATGGGGGGCAGCAGGGGGGACCTGCTCCCATGCTTGGCTGCAAGCAGGCGGACCTGGGCCACCCTCCCCACACCTCTGCTGCGTCTCTTGACCACTGCACATCCCCGCCACCTCTGACCGATTTCCCATCCAGCTTCTCCCCGAGGGGGGGGATGCAGCAGCCGCCCTGGACTGGAGAGGGCTGGGGTCCCCCTTCCTCTGTAGCTCCTGGGGGTCCCGAGGCGCAGCCCGGCATGGGCACCGACACGCAGGGCTTAGGGGGCCCTCGGTCCCCCGCAGCAGGCTGTGGGGGTCTGCTCTCCTCCAGCTGCCCTGCGCC
>NW_008795129.1:11516694-11519027 GCF_000699145.1 Aptenodytes forsteri
CGCGACCCCGGCGCTGGAGCAGGGGGACAGTCCCGGGCCCGGGGAGGGGGATGCTCCGGGGGGGGGTTAGGGTTGGTCCCTGCCGGGCGGAGGTTGCCCCGAGGCAGGTTTGCAGGGAAAAGGCCCCCACCAGGGGGTGGGATGCTTGAATCGCTTTTGGCCGCTCCCAAGCTCACCCTCCATCACTGCTGCTCCCAAGCCCCTCGGGACACCAGGATTTGGCGCTGGGCTTTCTCTGCCATGCCTTGGACCCCCCGCTGCACCCTGGGGTGGCACGGCAGCACCCTGGCAGCAGGTTCCTCTGGGAATGGAGAGGCTCACCCCACTCAGCAAACCCCGGCAGCACCACAGAGCCTGGTGTCTTCTCCATCCGTCACTCGGTGTCCCCTAGAGCATCTCCAGAGATGCTCTGCCCCCGGGATGGGGTGGCTGTGGGACAGGGAGGCCAAATATGACCCATCTGCGACCCTATTGCATCCCCCTCCATCCTTCGCCCCAGCAGGGAATTGCCTGGCATCCCACATCCCACCACAACATCCATCCATTCATGGCACCTCATCCCCTACTGTCCGGTAGCGAAGCAGCTGGGCTGGAGCTGGTGACACCCCTCCTTCCCCACACGCTCTCCACAGATCAGGCCAAATCCTGTCCCCTTTCAGGGCCTCCGGTGCAGCAGCTGTGAAACGGGGCAGCAGTTCCCGCCTGCCTCCCAGGACCCATGACGGAGCCGAACCTGTCCGTAGCCGGTGGGGTTGGGTGCTCTCATGCCGCAGGCACTGGGGTAGGTGCACAGGCGGCTCCCCCAAGTCCCGGTGATGCTTTTCCTGCCATGGTCTGGAGTGGATTTCAGGCTTTGCTCTGGAGTTTCGAGGAGGTGGTGGTAGCAGGGCAGGACCCCTGCTCTGCTTTCTTGAGCAGCCCCACGTGTGGGAAACGCTGCTTGCTGCCTGCCCAAACGTGCTGCAGGGAAGATATTTTTGAGCTGTGTAGGAACTTGGAACCCACACACAACTTTTGGTTTCTCCGGTAACTTTAAAATGTCCATATGGATTTAAATCAAACCGAAGTTAAAAATAAATTACAGTCTCTCCGAGGCTGAGACCTTTTATGCCTGGGCTTACCTCCGAGCCAGCCGTGCAGCAGGAACCTGGACAGAGGGGAGCCGTGCCGCTGCGCCAGCCCCTGCCCGCAGGGATGGGGCTGCTGGGAAGCCTCTGGGGAATAAGGCTGGAAATATCTGCCCCATTTCCCAGCGGGGGAAATGGAGGCCCGGGAGGGCACGTCACTCATTTGCCATCACTGTCAAGGTCAGTGACCTGCCAGGGCAGAGCCGGTGGTAACGCCAGGGAGGAGAGGGAGCTGGTCCCGGCGGCACCGATTTCCCCTGCGTTGGCGGGACGCACTGAAGCCGTCCCTCCCTGTGGAGGGAAAGTTGTTTTTCTCCCAGAAAGTGTGGAAGTGATGCAGGCAGGAGGAGAGGGGATGCAGCCTTAGCTCGGGGGGGCTTAACAGCTCAAGCCCCTGCCTGCTAACCTGGCCTGGGCTCTCCTGGTACCCTGGGGATGCTGTGAGGAGCTGGGACCCCCGTGGGGCTGTAGCAAAGCCCCGGGGTGGAGCTGGCAGTGCCAGCATGGGCTTAGTGTCTCCCTGCAGATGGGAGGGTCCCTGCCGGCACCTGCCGTTTGGTAGCTCAGCCCTGCTTGGGGACAAGCATGAGCAGTTCGGAGTGCTCCTGCAGCCTTGGGGACCCCCATCCATGAGGGTCTGGGGGACATCTGTCATGCAAGAGCTATTAACCGAGAGATGATTTGATGTCAGGCAATGCGACAGCCCCACGGCAGCTCCAGCGATTGCTGGTGTGCACGGGGACAGCAGTCGGTCCTGCTGCCTCCCCATCACTCCCCAAAAACAGAGGTGGAGGCAATGAGACCCCCATCTATGCATGCCCAGAGAAGGGTTAGCAATACCCCCTTCCAAAAGAAGGAGAAGGGCTAAGGGGAAGCGGGACCCCCAGCCATGTGCAGGGTAGAAACCCCCCACACCTTCCCTGGCAGCACACTGATTTTTAAATTTAAATAGCTGTTGAAAATGGGGGTGCAGTGACAGCCCCCCCTTCCTGCAGCATCTCCGGTGGTGCCTGGCCACCCCGGCCCCCGGCCAGAGCAGCCGCCCCCACACCTTCCCTGGCAGCACACTGATTTTTAAATTTAAATAGCTGTTGAAAATGGGGGTGCAGGGGGCCACCCCCCTCCCTGCGGCATCTCCGGTGGTGCCTGGCCACCCCGGTCCCCGGCCAGAGCAGCCGTGTGAGGGCAGGCACTGGTCGTGTCGTG
>NW_008795129.1:11519045-11531567 GCF_000699145.1 Aptenodytes forsteri
ATCTCCGGGGGTGCCTGGCCACCCCGGACCCCGGCCAGAGCAGCCGTGGGCTGTGCAGGCACACGGCACGTGGATGTGTGTGTGAGAGGCGAGAGTGCCCGAGTAAATGAAAGCTGCCTGCGTGTGAGCGGCAGGGAGAGCAGGCACCGGCTCCGTGTGCCAGGGGAATGCAGGCCGGCTGCGCTGGGTCGAGCCAGAATGGACCCTGCCTGTGCCTGGCCCCAGTGCAGCCGTGTGGGGCGAGGGCAGGCACTGGTCGTGCCTGGCTGCTGAGCCTGGGGCTGGGCACCTGCTTGGGTGTTAGGGAGAGAAATGTTTAGGTTACGCCACTAGGAAATTAAACTGGTCCATTTCTGGGATATTTAGATTATGCTAGTGAGAAATAAAAGCCATCCATAAATTACATTATTCCTCCAGCCCTCTAATGACATGAGCGATTAGTGTGCAAGCAGAGCCCAGAGCCAGTGCCTCAGGACTGTTCTGGACATGGCCCTCCGTGCGGCAGAGATGGGAGCCCGGTGCCACTTTGCCCTGAGGAGCGCAGGTACTGTGTCCCCGGCCCCGAATCCCAGCAGCGCGAGAGGCAAGGGGGGCTCTGGGCCAGCTTTCCTTCCTGCCTGCCACTCCGCAGGGGTGTGCGGGCAGTGGGGCTGCCCCAGCACCAGTTGGGGAGCAGGGGTGGGTGGCCCAGGGCCCCATCTCACCCCGTGAGACAAGCCCGTCCCGGCCATGCTGTGTCCTGTGGGCAGGACAGCCTGCGCCGGCACGGGGTCCACACCTGGGCTGTTTGGGGTGGGTCAAACCCCCTAGCTGTGTTTTGGAAGGATGAGGGATTCACCTCCCAGGCCGTTGGTCTCCCAAAAGGGCTTAGGAGGCTCACTTTTCATCCCTGCTTTTTCACCCCTGCTTTCTCCTTCCCGTCGTCGTGTTGTGGGGTCTCGAGCAACTGCTTTGCTCCACCCCAAAGGCAGCTGCAGCATTTGCAGTGGGTGAGCAATTGCTATAGAGACCATCTGCAGAGCTTTGGGATCCTCCTGCCTCCCGAGGCATGGCTGATGGATGGGGACTCCCTAACTCTTAGCACTTCAAGCAGCCCACCCAGTGAGATGAAAACTGTGGGTACCAGTATAGTGGCAGCGCAGCATCTGGCTGAGCTCTCCTCCCTACCTGGAGGGAGGGTGTTTCAGAAGCATCTCTCCCGGTGGCAGTAAGAAAGGAGAGATGGGACCAAGCTGTCCCCCGCAAACACGCCGAGGGGAGGACGGGTCAGTGGGGTTGGTGGGAGGACAGTGGGAGCCGGGCTCCGGTCCCTGCTGTGGCATTAAGCCCAAGAGTCGTGCCCCGGCGATGCGTCTGCCACAGGCGGGTACCAGGTGATGGGCAGATCTAGGGCTGCACCAGGGGCTTGTTCTGCTGCCGGCAAACCTGGCAGCTCCATTGTGGCTGCTCGCAGCCCGTGCTCAGCTGGGTGGGAGGAAAACCTCTGCGAGCTTGCCGTAGCGTAGGACTTCCACCTGCAAGGCGGATAATTTATTTCCTGGGGTGTGGAGGGGGCGCCAGTGCTAGCCTGCCCCAAATAATAGTGTGTGTAGGGGGAAGAGCTGGGATCTGCAGCCGGAGGATGGAGCGATGGGGCCGATGGGGTGGGACTGAGGGCAGGAAACAGGCAGGGGCCGGCCGGGCACCCAGCCGCAAGTGTGCGTGGCAGGTTGTGTGCCGTGGCTGCCTGCTGGGGTGGATCCTGGGAAGGGGGACTGGGACGGGGACTGTGCCTGAGACCATGGCAGCGCCTTGCCCATGCCCAGAACAAAGCTCCTTCTCTTGCCCGGATGCTTTCTCAAGCAGCACAGGGTGCATGGCCACCTCGCTCTGCCCTGCCCATGCGGGTCTGGCAGGGCCAGCTGCCTGCATCCCCATGGCCAGCAGCACGCATGGTTCGTCTCCTCCTCCTAGAAGCAGCCCCCAGGAGGGGTGACGTACACCAATGTCCTTCCCCCGGGGGGGGTCCAGCCCATGGGAACCAAGGGTGCTGCCCGTCCCCCTGCTCCCCCGCTAACCTGCCTCCTCCGCGCTGCCGCTGCTGCCCCACGCGTCCCCTCCTCTGCTTGCCGCTTCTGCTCCCACTGCCCGTGGCCCGGCGGTGAGGCTGGGCTGGAAGCCGGGCTGAGCCTCGAGCCAGGTCCCCAACCTCCCCAGGAGGCCCCCAGTCAGGTGGGGTACGGACTCAGTCAGGGTGAGGTACGGTGGGGAAAGGGCTCCCACTCATGCGCTGGGGCGGGGGGCTCCCGTGGGGTCCCCTCTGTGCCAAAGCGCCCTGCCCTCGACAGATGCTGCACCTTCCCGGGGTGATGGGAGCATTGCCTGACTGCCTCGTCTCTGTCTGCTGTCTCCCTCTCTCTGGCATCTGTACCCCTCTGCCTCTTCCCTCGTTGCTGTCCTGGCTTGTCTGCAGCCCTTTGATACTGATGAATCCCCTCTCACAGGGTGTTGTGGCCTCTCCTGACAGGAGGCTGAGATTCTGCCAGTGCAGAGGTGGGATGCTGCTCTGAGCCCATGCTGGGGCAGAGCCGCGTGCAGGGCAGGGGGCACGGGGACGATGCTACTGGGTACCGCTGCCCGTGGGCAGGTTGGATTTTGCAGGTGGAAAGGCCAGAGCTGAGGTTTTGGCGGCTGCTGCTGCATCCCTGCAGGCAGAGGCAGGTTGGGGCCCACAGGGAATTGGTGGCACAGGATTAATTGACAGGAAGTTTGTGGGTTTGGTTGGGGTGGTTAAACGGCTGATTTCTGCAGATGCCGATGCATAATTCATGGCCTGTCGCAATTTCGGCCAAGGTGTACAGCTCCTGCTGCACCGGGCTGGTGATGCATGGGCAGGGAGGGGTTTGCTCTTTCGCCATATCTGCGTCCGGGCACGGAGAGGCGTTTTTCCCCGCGGCTGGCTGTGTTGCAGCCGGATAAGGTGTCCAGACTCAGTGGTGCTGCTGCTTTCCTGTTGTGTGGTGTGCTGGGACCATTTGCCCCCAGAGCCGTGGGAGCCGGATCAGGAGGAGATTTGGGAGGGTGAACAGAGAAGGTCCCTGGAGCGGGCTCCGGTTTCCCCCGGGCCATATCGGGTCCATACGTCCTGGCTGGAGCTAAGCCTTATGCCCTTGCCTTGCAGCCGGGGCATCAGAGGGTCACTCCAGCCCCGAAGGACAGGAGAGACCCATTAGTGGAGCTGCCCTCCCCCTCCCTCGCTGGCTCTGCTCATTAGTGGTGTTTTCATTAGGAGGAGTGGTTTGGTTTTGTTTAAGCCAAATTGCTGTGCTTGGGAGATGATAAATCCATCTGCTGGCAAATCGCTTTCCTGCCATCGGGATGGATCCCAGCCCTGGGCTTTAATTGTCCTGCAGATGAATGAGCCTCTGGTGAAATGAATCTCCCTGCCGTGCCCTGCAGGGAGAGCCCTGAGCCCTGAGCCAGGCGGGCTGCCTCCCTGACGCCACAGTGAGGGGCTCTGGCTTGGAGTCGGGGTCAAAATCCTACGCTAAGGGGTTGCGGAGCCCCAGGGGTGGTTATTGCCAAACAAGTGAACTGCTGGGGCTGGTGCAAGCAGCTTCCCTGGGAGTGAAGGGGGAGAGGAGCCCCTTTCCACGGGGCAGGGGCTGCGGGTGGGTGCAGGGGTCCTGTTCAACCCACCATCCGTGCCAGGGTGCTCTGCCAGCAGCCGGGGCCGGGTGGGTGCCATGCCACGGGGGTGAGCGGCAGGACGGTGCATGGGACAGGGCTGGGGTCGGGATGCAGGGGATGGAGTGGCCCCGCTCTCAGCGGCTTTGAAAAGGGGATATGGTGGTAGGGCTGTGCTGAGCAGGAGGCTCTTATCGGGGTCCTCCCATCCCCGGGCTGCCGTGGCTCAGGTTCGTTCTGGCTTTTAAGTAAATTTGCCTTCCGCTTCAAATGAAAATGGGTGGTGCAGCCCCCCCGGGGAGCAGTGTGAGTATAAGCTTGTTTGGAAACAGAGCCCTGTGGGAGGGAAACTGGGGGCAGGCTGGCTGCCATGTTCAACAGGAGCTGACGGGGATGGGGGGCATGGGGGAGTGTCACCTGCATCTGGACTGGGGTCTCCCCGGACGTTTCCTCTCTGGTCCGGACATGGCGAGTCACCTATGGACACTTGTGGGCAGCGGTGCCGTGCACGTGCACGTGCACGCCCACACTCTCGCAGCATTCTGCCTCTCTGCCTGTGGCTGATGGCAGCCCCCAGGGCTCAGCTTCGTCTGGCTCTAGGTGACTCCAGCCCCATTTTGGCAGGAGCCACCTGTCAGGTCGGGATCCCTCCTGTTCAGACAGCCGGCACCCCTCCCGACCCCAGGATGGTGTTAGCATTGCTGCTGGGGGCTCTGGGGTGCAGCAAGAGGGTTGGTGTCCCATCCATGCTGCTCCTGCTCACCCCAGCTGGGGACATCGGGGACCTGGGGATGTCGGAGTCCGGGGGCCATAAAAGCAGGTGCCCCAGCTCTGAGCACGGCTGCTGCGGTGCCCGTCTGATTCCTGCGCCAGCTCCGGCCCCAGCGAGCATGCGGGGGGCTGTGTCCTGTGCGAGGTGAGGGCACTGTGTGCCCCTGCATGCAGACGAGCCCGATCCACACTCTGCTCGGAGAGCCCTAGGCTGCAGCTGGGGCAAGCTGGTGGCTTTGTCCCGGTGGGGAGGGGGTGGTGTGGGGTCTGGCTGACCCACATAGAGGTTCGACAAGGAACTGCGCTGCAGCAGCAGCAGTGCCCATGGGCAGGCAGGGGATGCTCGGAGCCCCAGGGGCCAGTGCCAGGCTGGCAGCAGAGATGGATGGCTTTACCTGCGGCCCCTTTCCCGGGAGCAGGTCAGAGACAGTGATGGAGTGACTAACTCTGCAGGTGGGCTGGTGGCATGAATCCGCTGCCCCAGCTCTGCCGTACGGAGACGGAGGGACTGACTGGGCAGGACGGGACCCCCCTGGGCCGTCCTGCTGCCCCCGTGAGCCACCTCCCGTGGTAGTGACGTTCCTGCTGGGAAGGGGCTCGACAGCCTGAAGCAGAGGGAGGTTTCTTGGCAAGATGCTACCATGAGAGACTGGCAGGACCCTGTCACTGAGCTTCTGTGGGGCAGAAAGGGGGATCCTGCTCCTGGCTCCAGGCACTGACCCCAGCAGCAGGGCTGGGATACACTGGCTCCCTTACCTGCCCTCTTCTCATCACCAAACCCACGCATTCGGACACCAAAAAAGTGCTTTTTAGGGACAGAGCATTGGTGACAGTCTGGCCAGAATCTGAGTCACAGGGAAGAGATTTTCCAGGGTTTTTCCCTTGGCCCAGCTGGGGAAGGTGCAGCCCTGTGGGATGCAGGGAGGCACTGGCAAACTCATGCATCCATGGACAACCCTCAGACCCAGCAGGAGCCGGGGAAGAGCCATCCAGCTGTGGCAGGGTGAAATGAGAACCGGCCTGCTCGCTAACGAGATTAGAGAGGCGAGCCACTGCTCCTGGCCTGTTCGGTTAATCGCTTCTTCCTAGATTGAATTTTTTAAAATTGCATTGCTTACAGAAAGCCCCTGAATGGGTTTAAAGGCAATAATCCACCCGGCCCTCTGTCACTGCAAGGGTTCCCCTGGGGCTACTTGGCAGTGGGTTGTTGAAGTCCCTGGTGTGTCTCTGCATGTCGCTGGTGTCCCCAAGAGATGGCTGGCTGGGCTGGCCGGCCCTTGGTGGCTCTTGATTTACTCCGGGAGGAAATAATGATGAATTTTTAATGGTGTGATTTAGCGAAGCCTCCCACAGGTGAGGGAGAAGGGAGAGGGTCAGGCGCCGGGCTCTGTGCTGCAGCCTGTGTGACGGGTCCCCTTTGCCCCCTACTCCTGCCCCGAGGGCCGTGGCGGGCAGCTGCCCACCCTGCCCATCCTGCTGTGCTCCTGGGGGCACGCTGGACTTGGAGGGGTCTGGCGGTAGGGCACAGCAACCCCAGCCGTGGTTGCACCTGCATGGGGCCTCCGCTTCCTGTCTGACCCCGGAGCGGGGAGGGATGGCCGCTGGCGCTGGGTTTTGGAGTCGAAGCAGAGGTTAGCAAATGGATGTGGGGTTTGGGCAGCGCAGCAAGGGATGCTGTAATATGCTGTGGTTAGGGCTGATCCCGCTGTCCCTTGGGGACATCTCAGCCCTCTCCTCCTGGTGGGAGATCCTGGTGGGATCTGCCCTTAAGTACCTCTTTTTTCCCCCCCTGAGTCTCCTTCCAGAAGTCGCATCTTCTGAGCCCAACCCCTGCCCTGCGTCACTCGTGCTGACCTGAGCAAATTTCCCCCGGCGCCCGCCCTCCCCGCTCGCCTCCCCTCTGCCATGCAAAGTGAGTCACTCTCAGGCACCGGGAATCATTCATGTCATTTCCCCCTTTGCCGCAAAGTCATTAATGCGAGTGGAATAATTTGTTGCGTAACAGAGAGGATCAGTGGGAGCACTGCTCTGGCGGGTGATGCCTGGCCCTGGCTCACCGCCACCCCGGCCACTGCTGCCCTGGGAGAGGGCAGCTCAAGTGGGATCGCCAGCTGGGAGCATCCCAGGTCTTGCTGGGGTTGTGGTCCCACGGCCGCACTGTGCTGGCAGTGATGGTGTCAGCTCCCTGAGATGTTTTCCTGAAACTGCCGAGTCCCACCTGGACCCCGGCTGGATGGGATGGACATGTTTGTCGTGGCCTCGGTGTCTGCTCACACTTGCACAGCTCCTCCGAAAGGGGCTTGTCCCAGCTGCTCCACAGTGACGTGGGCAAGAATTGTCCCCTGCATTGATCGGGGTCTGTGTTGTGGCACCCTGTGTCCCTGTCATGCCTCTGCCTCGTCCCCGCCACGTGCTGCTCCAGCTCCTCTGAGCTCCCCAAGCCGTGGGGTCACAAGCGCTTCCCACCAGCAGCTGAATCCCTCCCGGCTTCTTGTTTCAGAGCTGGGGACCCCAATGTGCCCCGGCGGGGGTGCAGGCTGTGTGGGACCCTGTGCGGCTCAGGGCCCTGCAGCCCTGAAGGGCAGCTCTGGAACTGCTCGCAGCGAGGTCCTAGCCGGCTGTTGCTGCTGGTGACCCGTGCACGGGATGCACTCAAGCACCGCCAAGGCTCCCTCCCGGGGACCTCACAGCCTCCCAAGCAGGGGGCTGGCTGGAGGGGGGACTTGCTGCCCTCACCCAGCCCAGCTGAGGACTGTGGGTTCTGGGACCCCTTGCTCGAGTGATGCTCGCTGTGGTCGTGGCAGATCAGGTCTCTTCCCCTGCACAGCGAGGGGGGAGAAGGACAGGGAAGAGTGCTTCAGTCTTTAAAAGGCATCACAGAGGCTGCCCCCCTGCCCAGGGTTAATTTCCTTCTATCCCACGCTCGGCCAGGCATTAATTTAAAGATGCTGCAATGGGAGAGGGGGAGCCTAAGAGGATTGGGCTGAGAGCAGGAGGATTTAGCGAAGGGAAGAGACGTGGCTGGGGCTGGGGGCTGCGCAGGGGATGGCAGCATCCCACAGAGCAGGATGGGCAGGAGGGGGGAGGTGGCTGTGGACCCCTTGGGACTGAACCACCCCGATGTGTCCCAGCTGTGACTGCAGTGGTGCCCGGTGGCTCCCACCAGCATCTAGAAGGGGACGTGGGGGTGAAGCTCTCCTCGTCCCCAGGGAGAGCACTGCATCTGGGCAGCTGGATGGGGAGGGGGCCATGGACTGCTTGTCCACAGCATGGCCATGCCTCATGTCCCACCCCTGTCCCTTGCTGTGCGTGGGAAATGGGGCAGAAGTTTCAAACCCAAGCCCGGAGGAACCCATTGGATGGGCATTGTGCCCGGCTCCATGGGGGGCAGGCAGAGCCCCTCTGGGGTGCCACATCCCAGCGGGGACTTTGTCCCCTCACTCTAGCTGGGCAGCGGGTCCCCTCAGTGCAGAAGGTTGCCCCAGAGCAGTGCAGGGAGGGAGGAGCTGGTATTTAATATTTCAAAGTGACTCATTGAAAACCTGCTGCTCCTGGGGCTGGTCCAGACCCAGCATCCCCGGGAAGGGGCCGGGATTGGGGCCACCCCAGCCCAGTGTGAGCTGGAGCGGGAGGCTCTTGGGACCACATCCATCGGGGCAAAGGAGCCTTTCCCCCACTCTGTCACCCTCAGACCTGAGGGTCCTGCCTCTGCCCTGGGCCACAGCTCTGGGGCAGGGATGTGGGTCCCGAGGGGCCATGGTGGCTCCCCAGCCCCACGCCACCCCGCACCTCCCTCGGCGCTGTTTGTTTTCTCAGCCTGCCCTGCTGTAATTACAACCCGCTGTCACTCTCTGGATCATACGTCTTTCCTTTTATCACTACTTAATTAAATAACTGTGAGGAAGTGAGGGGCTGGTAACTCTTTGTTCGCCGGCATGAACAACCCGGTGGTGCTGGGGAGGTCCCTCAGGGCTGGCAGAGGAGCTGGATGGGGAGGGCTGTGCCCTGGCGCGGGGGGTACGGTTGAACGCAGGGTACCTGCGTGCCCATGAGGGATGAAGCGCTGATTTTGTTGTTCATGGGCACAGCATCTCTGGCACAGACATTTCCAGGCCAGCCCTGAGGTGGTGCCCTGGACGTGACTGCCATGGCCCCGTCTGTAATTCTCCCCTCAGCTCGGAACCGTGCCTGCTGCCAGGCCGGGAGGAGCGTGCAGGCAAGGTGCCCGCTGCCAGGCCAGCCGCCTCTGCCCACAATTAGTTGGTGCTAATGAGTGTCCCTGGCAGTTGCTGCTGGGTCAGGGAGCTCCGGCTGAGTATCTGCCAGGTGCTCCCCCCGCGGGGCCGGATGCATGGGTCCTGCTCCCCGCTTGGCAGAGCATCCTCGGTTGTGCTGTTGGTCCTCAGCGCGGACATGGCTCCCTCTGCTCTCTCTCCATCCCTTCCCTCATCCCTCTGCTGTCTCTCTGCCTTTGCGCCTTCCCCAGGAGGCTGGTCCCAGTTTGGGCACTGGCAGTGGTGCACCTCCAGGTGCTGCCCCTGTGTCTTGCTCCCCTTGGTGCCCCTTTCTCCCCATCCTAGCCACCGCGCAAGGTGCTGTAGCACCGGGAACGGTGTCTGTTACAGTGTCCTCGGGAGCAGGATGTGGCCCAGTTTAAAAATGCATGGGCAAGGGCAGTGGGAGCTCTCCCCGGACCACTGCCTGTCCTGTTTTGATGGATTGGGGAAAGGTCTGATCTGACGGGATTTCCATCTACCCGAGACAAAGCGCTGCACCGAGCTGCGGCAGGGCAGCCTGGCCCAGGCGGGGATTGATGAACGTCCCCAAACTGTTGCCAAGCTCCGAGCTTTGTGTTCGCCTGCAGCGAGGAACCGGGTCTCTTTGCAGATGCGATCCCCTCCCGCACAACGCACCGTGCACCGAGCGCTCACCGTTGATTGTGCAAGTGGCATCACAAGCTACGCTTAGCTTCGGTCTCGTGGAGGGTGGGGGCAGCTCTTTGCATTGGTGTTGAGACATACAAGATGCCTGGCTGGGGTAGACTGGAAAATGTCCCCCATTTGGGGACTGGCCTCCTGGAGCTGTGGGCAGCCCTGAGTGTCGGGGGCCTGGCTTGGAAACGATCAGTCTGGAGATGAAAAGGTTTTGGGGGCACTTTGAGGCTTCGTGGCAGGATGCTGTGAGAAGAGGAGCTCCTCTGCCCACGTAGGAGTTGCATGCAGGCAGGAGAGCGTGGGGTGACCTGCAGGCTCGGGGTGCCTCTCCTCCTGGTGCACTGCCTGTCCTCCTGCCTGCCCTGGATTTGCAGCTCAGGAGTAATTTTGCACAGATCAAAGCCTGGGGGCATCTCTCACCTCGGCTTACCTGGGTCCTGCCTGCCCCCCAGCCCGGAGCGCAGAGGGGATTTGGAGGTAATCCTTGCAAACGGGATGCTGCTGGCTAATTATAGCGGAGCCTCTCGCTTCGTGGGAACCACGGCGAATTGTCCCTCGAGCCCAGGCAGTGACGGTACAAATCTGCTGCTAATTAGACTTGAAAGTCCTCCCGTGAGCTCAGGCGCAGGATGGATATTTGATTATTAACATATTTATTTCTGAGCCTCTCAGCAGGTCTTGCACTGGGAGGCTGTACTCTACCCCTGAGTAATTGCCAGGCGCACTTATTCCTATCAAGAGTGCTTGGGGGCTCCAGGGAAGGGGGGGCTGTTCAGCTCTGTGTGCTCCTTTTTGGGGGTGTCTCACGAAGGTGTGTGGAAAACACATCTTGCTGATGGCTGGGGAGGTCCCGGGTGGGAGCATGGTCCCCAGGCTCTGCTCTGTGCCTCCCACCAGCGCCTCTGCTGGGTGGGATGCTCCTGAGCCTCATGCCCAGCTGGGAACCCAGGAATGTCTTTTCCCACCTGCTCCTGGGCCCGTTGGCTCCAGGCACTGGGTAGGCAGCAGGGGAGGGTGAGGATGACCCAGTGGTGCGGAGCCGGTGCTGAGCACCGCAGCCCAACACAAAGCTGCCTGCCATGGCACCCCCAGGGAAAGCATCCCTCCCTCTGGCGGAGGCAGACAAACTGCGATGGAAACACTGCCTCTGAAACAACCAAAAATAGCTTTCCTGTCCCCAAAATGTCAGTTTAAAAAGGCAGTCTCTGGGGCCCCCCCCGGGCTGGCAGTGGGCTGAGCGGGTGCCCTGGAAATGCCGGGTGGGTGGTCCTGCTGTCCCATGGGGCAGGGAGTGCTGGACAGGGGGCCGGAGGGCTGAGCCATCACTCGGGGTACGAGTGGGGAGAGGGTCAGTGCTGGCATGGGGGGCCATGAGCCCAGCCGTGGGGCTGCGCAGCATCTTGGGTTGAGGCTGGAGAAAGGTGCAGGTGTGCTGTGGGCTGTCAGAGGGGCAGTACTGGCCTTGTGTGTCTTCCCTGCCCTAAGCCCCCCAGGTCCCCCCAACCAGGTTGTCACCCATCCAGGGGTTTCAGGCCAGTGCCAGGGGCTGTTGGCGTGGGGACAGGCGAGGATCCTTGGGTCAGGACCTCAGCTGCATCTGCAGCGCCGCTTTGCTCTCCCTCCCTGCCTTGTCACTGCATCTCCCTGTGCGGGGAGGGTCTGAGCCAGGGAGTGGGGGGCAGGTGCTTTGTTGCAGCACCGGAGTTATTAATAACAGCAAACACTCTCAGTGCCTTCGAGCCAAGTCCGTTTTGGGGGAGATTCCTGCCATTTGAAGTATGTTTCCCCTCCCCGGGATCCCTCAAGCACCTTATCGCCCTCTCCCAGCCGTGCAGCCGGCGCATGCCAGAGCCCCTGGATAAGCCGTGGTGCTAATAGCCTTTCTCGTGCCACTCAGCCCGGCAGCATCTGGCTCGGTGATCGAGGGTGCCCCGCTGCCTGGCCTGCAGGCAGCCCCATGCTGCCTGCACACGTGGGAGCTGAGGTCGCACCCCAGCCCGTCCCTGCTGCGTTTCCTCCTGTCACCGTGCTGAGCCGGAGCTGTCGGCGGCCGAGCAAGCGCTGATTGCAAGGAAATTAGCCTAGTGCCATCTCCCATTTATCGGAGCCCAATCTGTGCATGATTGCACGGGGCTCGTTAATTTGTTGCTGTCACCGTGGCTTGGTGCGGGGCGGTGAGTGTGGCAAGGCTGGAGGGGAGTACGCCGGGGGGCCAGGACATGCGGCAGCCTGCTGGGATACCAAGGGCCATGCCCTCCCCTGGAGCAGATTTGGGAGCAGGGCTGGCATCACTGGTGGCCAGGCTGAGATTTTTCCCAGCTTCGCAGTTCAGGAGACCCCGGTGAGGCTTGGAGTAGGAGCTGGGACAGGCCTGGGGACGCGGGGTGGTATGCTGGGGATGAAAACCCCTGCTGCTCCCTGTGGAGTGCCGTGGGCACGGAGCAGCGTGGGCATCCAAGGGGCAAAAAGATGCCGGTTCAGGTTAAGGAGATGCTGTGGCTGTGTTGTGCTCTGGTGTGAGCCGTGCACCCCCAGACGGCAATGTTCCCCCCACTTGCGAAGGCTGTGCTCTTTGGAGGTCCTGGGGCCGTGCTGCTCTACTGCCCGATATATTCTGGGTGCCCCCAGAGTTGCTGCGTTTTGCAGACACAACAAGCTCAGAAATGGCTCCGGATGCTCCAGGCAGGCTGTGGTGTCCTTGCTTACCGCTGCCGTCTCAACATGTCGGTCCTATAACCAGGGCTGGCGTCAGGTCCTGGCTTTTTTCCCTTCCCGGTGCCTCAGTTTCCCTGCAGATGTTGGTGCTGGTCTTTGCCTTCCCCTTTGCCCTCCTTTTGCAGAGCATGGAGGGTCTTGGGGTGCACCCCAGGAGCCTGGGTGGGGGGTGATGGAGCCTGTCCCCCCTGCCTTGTCCCTTCCTCCCCGCTGCTCACTACCCTGTGTGTGGGGGTGATGAATTATTCACGCCCCATCGCGGGGGGGGGGGGGTTTGTGGCGGGGGGGGGGTGCCAATGGGCCGACGTGCCGCCAAGCACAGAGAGCTCTTCTGTGTAAATCCCTGAAATATTTAGCAGAACTGACTTAAAAAATACAGCTTGGGAGGAGTTAGTGCCTCAGCATAACCTGGAGGGCTGGCGGCCAGCCGGGGGGG
>NW_008795129.1:11531603-11543067 GCF_000699145.1 Aptenodytes forsteri
GGTGTGATGGAGCCTGTCCCCCCTGCCTTGTCCCTTCCTCCCCGCTGCTCACTACCCTGTGTGTGGGGGTGATGAATTATTCACGCCCCATCGCGGGGGGGGGGTGTCTGTGGCCGCCTGCGTGATGCCAATGGGCCGACGTGCCGCCAAGCACAGAGAGCTCTTCTGTGTAAATCCCTGAAATATTTAGCAGAACTGACTTAAAAAATACAGCTTGGGAGGAGTTAGTGCCTCAGCATAACCTGGTGGGCTGGGGGCCATCACGGGGGGCAATGGGGGTGATGGATGCACCGGGATGGTCCCTGCAGGGCTGTGGCCCCGGTCTTTGCCTGACAGCCACCACCCAAGTTGCTGGTGGAGCTTGTGTCTGTCTGTCCGTCCGACCACGCATCCGTTGGGTCTTTCTGCTTGTCTCTGCCATCAGATGGCGGGAGTGCCCCCATCCTTTCCCTGCATTGCAGGGGTGCTTTGGAGCCCGGTGCTGGGCTCAACCCGCTGGCTGGGGCATGTCCCGCTCCCCAGTCTGATGCCACCAGAGCCAGGCTGCTGCCCCATCACCCGCTGTGTGCCGGCTGCTGGCAGGTCGGCGCTGCAGGACCGGGTCACAGCATTGGGCCAGGCTCCTTCCCTGGCAGCGCCTTCCGGAGCAAACGGATCACGTCACATGCATTTTTTAACAAGATCCATCGGCTGGGAACGAGCTGAGCTGTCACCGCAGGTTTGTGATCAAAGCCAGACGTGCCCTGGGAGCCCAGGGGGAGGGTGGCCCTGCACGCCACCCCTCTCCATCACATGGCCAATTTACAGGGTATTTATCCTGGCATAGCAGGTTGAGGATCCGGCACTTTTGCAGGTTGCAGGTGCGTTGCTGCTGCATCCCTAGGGGTACCAGGATGGCCAGTGTCCTCCTGCCTGGCACGGCGCAACGATTCCTGAACTGAGCATCTAAGGACGGGAGCAGCCACGATACAGAGCTCGTGCTGCCGTTGGGCTTCTTGCACAGCCCTACACCCAAAATGGCACCTTCTCCTGGAAGACAGAGTGAGCTGGGTTTGCTGGCAGCCAGGGTGAGGTAGGAAAGGCTTTGTCCTTGTCCTGGGATGTGTTTTGGGCCAGGTTCACAAGGGAGCAAGAGGAGATAAGGGATGCAGGGAGCTGTAGCTGGCTCTGGATGGGGAGCCAGCTGGCTGTGCCACGGCAGGGCTGCCCCACGGCAGGGCTGCCCCACGAGGCAGCCTGGGCTGCTGGCAGCTCTTCCTTGGCCTTCACAAGCTCACCCTTTCGTGGATGCTCTCTGTGTGCCTCAGCAAGGTAGGAGCCGTGTGCTGCCCCATGGTCTGTACATCACAGGGCCAAGCCCCGGGGTGCATGGCCGAAGGCTGTCTGCCCCACTCTGAGCCTTCCTCCCACCTCCTTGCTCGGTTTGCTCCTGTCCCCGTTGCTTCCCCGGCCCGGGAGACAGGCGGGGTGGGGTGACGGACGCCTGTGGTGGGCCCGTGCAGCATGGTTGTGCTGTGTGTTTCCCTCTGCAAGCACCAGCAGAGCCCCCGGGCTGCGCTTTGCCATGACAGCACATCCCATGTCAGAGCCACTGCAAATCCTGCCTGCTAATAGCTATGCAAATTACCTCATTAGCTGCCTTATTTATTTTCTCTGGCATCACATTTTCAGCACTTCCTCGAGTCCCGGAGGCTGTGGGTCCCCAGGGCTGGGAGGAGGCAGGAGCAGCAGTGGGACCCCACACAGGGCTGGCTGTGTTGAACCTTCCTCTGCGGATGGCAGCGGTGTTTGGCTCCCACGGAGCCGCCCACCCCGACGTGATGTGTCTGGGACCAGGGGCTCACATGGTTCCTGCAGTCCCTGCTGCTGGGATGTCCTCCTCCTCATCCCTTGGCATGTCCTGGCTCTGGGGTGAGTCTTGCTGAGCCCTGCCTCCAGCCAGGAGCCGCCCTGTCCCCTGCAAGCAGCCGTGGGTTTGGTATTGCTGGGATGTGTGTGCCCTCCATCCCCTAAAAAAGGTGGCTCCTGGATTTAGGGACAGAGAGAACAGGGTGTCTGCCCAGTCTCTGTGGATCTGAGTGGTGGCTTGAGGTTTGGCACAGGACTGCAGGGTGCCCTGCATCTTTCTCAGCCTGATTACCCTTCCTCATTAATGGAAATGTGCCTCCTTCCCACCCTGATTTCCCTTCCTCCGTGATGGAGATGTTGGCAGATGCTGTCGCAGGGGTCTGCCCTCTGCCAGCCCCAGGACGACCCCAGAGAGCTCCCAGATGCCCTGGTCGGGGTGGCCCTGGCCCAGGACGACCCCAGAGAGCCCCCAGATGCCCTGGTCGGGGTGGCCCTGGCCTGGAGCCCTGCTCTGGTCCTGTCCCTGGGGCGTGTGGCCCGGTTTGAAATGCTTTGAAGCCCAGGCACTACCCAGGACTGGCACAGGCAGGAATGGCCCCCGAGCACCAGCCTAGCACGGTGCCCCTCGGGGATGTTCATGTCCCAGGGTGTCCCTGCCCTTGCTGGGTGTGCACATGAGCGTGTGGCTGCCTGCAAGGATGGCTGTCTCCTGGTTGCATTCTCCAGGGGTGCTCACATGCCCATGACACCTGTGACAGTGGGACAGGCTTTGCACGGGCACCAGGGGACCCACATACAAGTGCCGGCCCTGAAGACCTTGATCCAGGCACCCCATGGGCTTGTCAGCGCCATGCCAAGCCGCCTGCAAGCGTTGTGTCTGCTCCCCCCCTTCTGTTTATCTTTTAATTTTCCCCTTCTCTTCGCGGCTGTGCTAATGAATATTTCATGGCCAGGAACCAGCGTGAATTCCCCCGGCAGCTCCCTGCCCCCAGTGCTCCTGCAGCAGGTACCAGCCCATATGTTGGTGGCTTAGGAAGGATGTGTCTGCCAAGAAGCCATCTCAGGAGGAGAGGACCTGGGCAGAGAAGAAAGCAATGGCTCTGGTGTGGACAGCTGTGTCGTGCCCCCCCTCCCTGGCCGTGCTGTCACTGTCCCTTCAGGCTGCGGGGGACTGCCAGCGGAGCATGGTGGCTGCCTGTCCGTGTACGGATGGCCTTCATGGTTCCCGTGCATCCTTGCACGGGATGCATGCAAGCACACGAGCATCCGTGTGCTCGGCCTTGCCCAGGTGGCCATGCTTGCCTGCGTGCTCCGACACAACTGCACGTGTCCCCTCCTGTCCCCCGTGTGCCATCAGCCGCCGCAGCCGTCTGAATGAACCGTGTCCCCGGCTCACCTCCCCGTGGCCCTGCCGCTGCGGCTGTGCTGTGCGGGGGCTCCTCTTAGCGTCAGGCAGCAGCAACGGCACCGTGGCATGCACAGACCGTGGGTCAGACCGTGGCACCACACGGGCCGTGGCACTGCACAGGCATTGCGTCGCCTGCCTCGGGCTCCCGTGCATCCAAGCTGGAGGTGTCCCGGCACAGCCCCAAAGCCTGCAGGCAGGCAGCAGGGATTGGGGTCAGGGAAACGGGGGACAATTTTGCTCTCCAGTCTCCCTGAATTTGCCATTTCTACCCTACAGCGGGGAGCTGGGCCAGGCCCCAGTGCAGGCTCAGCACTGGGAGGTGTGGGGCAGCTGCTCCCCCTGCCAAAGCCACAGCACATCGGGGGAGCAGAGCTGGAGACAGAGCCTGGAGCTGGTGTCTTCCTCCTTCCCATTGCTGGGGCTCTAGCAATGCTGTGTCCCCTTTCAGGGGCCCAGCAGATGCTCTGGGGACGCAGGCTGGCTCAAAATATATCCCTTTGGGAGATGACGTCCTTTGCTCTGCGAGGCACTGTGGGGACGTTAGTTCCGCTGGGGCTGGGGCAGGGGCTGGGGGGACCAGTGGCCTCCTCGCAGGGGGAGCAGGTTTGGGAGAAGCACAGGTAGGGCAGGAGGCTGGCCGGGTGCACTCTGAAGTGGCGCACATGGTGGCTGCGACCCAGGTGACAGATTGTCAGCAAGAAAGTGTGTGTAAGAGTGGGCTCGACAGCCCTGCTTTGTGGCTTGCTTTTGATTTCTCCTGGGTTGCTGTTTGTTCTGCTGGGGGAGAGGTGGGTCAGCGACTGAGTGGCTTTGCTGCCCTTCTGCAAGGGCAAGACATGCAGTCCCTGGTGCCAGCCTGGGGAGCGTGTGCTTGAAGGGTGTCCTGGGACGGGAGCAAGCCGACTCACATCTCTCCGCAATGCACCGTCCTTGCAAAATACCTGATGTGGGGTGCAGGGAGAGAGGACAGTCCCCTGGCTCAGCCCATGTGGTCCCCATGAGTGTCTGCCTGGGTGTTAGTGCACGAGGGCCTCTCTGGAGAGCCAAGGGCCAACCTGGAGGGGTGATGCTCCTTTGGAAATCACTGTCCAGTTCTGGACTGGTTGTAGCATCCAGGGATGCCGGCAGGCAGCCGAGCCTTGAGGTGGGGTGGGTGACATCAGTGCTGGGCTCTTCCCTCCCACCGTGTCCCTGCAGACTGGCATGGGGTGGTCTACGCATGCTGATGCAGGGGGCATATGAGCTCCTTTGTCCTGCATGGCCATCACGACCAGGGTGCACAGGACAGCGCTTGCACCTCCCACCTGCCCGGGACATGCTGGGATGGAGCAACCTTCTTGGCCAGGTGGGATCTGGCTCCCAAGGAGCTGGATGGCGATTTTGGGGTGGATTTGCAAACTTTGCTGTCAGGTCCTGCGGGCTCTGGCACCCTCCTGTGGCTGTTCTGCCACGTCTCCTATAACCCACGGGCTTTTGGGATGCTGCGGCTGCCTTGGGCTGAGTTGTGCTGGCTGGTCCCGGCGGTGGTACAGTGGAGCTGGGTCTCTCTCCCGGCATGGGGGGAGCTCTGCGTTTGCAGGATTTGGCCTTGTGTCACACAGCTCACGGGATCTGATTGTTGCAAGAAACTGTCCCAGCATGCTTGTGTTGTGGGTTTGAACCAGGAGCGGGGGTCCTGGATACCATAGATAAGGACGAGAGTCCTAATCCCCTGACCTGTCTCCAGAAGGTGGCAGGAGGGGACTGGGCACCGCTGGCAGCCCAAATTTCTGAGCTTTCGGCTGTGGACAGGTGGTCTGCAGGGGGTAGGTTCAGTCGGGGTGTTGCATTCACAAACTGGCCCTGCAGCTGTGCCTCTGTCCGCTGAGCTGCCCGCTCTGCCTCGGCTGGCCTGGGCTGTCCCCTTCCTCCTGCAGGGCCGATGTCCCTTGCAGCCCATCCCTGGTCCGGGGCTTTGTGAGTGTATTATTGTAGGGTTGCAAACCCCTGGTGTGCTGTGTCGCGCCTTGCTGCAGGGTCTCCCCAAACCTGGCTCAGCCCTGCAGCGACTGGTGCAGTATCCCCTGGTGCCTGTCCCCCCCCGCCCCGGGGCACTGTCTGCTATGGTGTGGGGGCTCTCTGTTGGGGGGCTGCCCCCCCCCCCCCCCCTTTGCAGGGGCAAGGGCTTGGTAGGGGATGGCCCTTCTTTTGCGGAGCACGGGGTGAGATTACCCCATACCAACCAATGGGGGGGGGGCCAGACAGGGAGGGCTTGGTTTGGAGGGGATGGCCCTTCTTTTGCGGAGCACGGGGTGAGATTACCCCATACCAACCCCTGGGGGGGGGGCTCCTGCCCCTTCTCTTGGGGCTCCTTGTTGAGGCATTGGTAGGGACTGGGCAGTCTGACTGTTCCTGGCTGGATCATGCCTGCACCCCCTTTCCCATCCCCAAGGGAGCAGAAGCTATATTTTCCATCAGGTCTCTTTTTCTTCACTTCCTCCCCCATTAATAAGAGATGAAGCTTATGAGATAATAGAGCCTGTATGGATGCAGAGCTGAGAAATCCTGCTGGCGTGGGGTGTGGGTGTGATGTGGAGAGGGAACTGCAGCTGGGAAAATGGGACTTGGGGAAGGGATGTGGTCGCCAATCTGCACAGAGCATCTTGGGCTGGCTCTGGGAGCAGGGAAATCCCACTGCTGCCACACGCCAGACTCTCTTCTGGCTCTGACATACTGTGCAAGCTAGCAACTCGCTGCCAGGCTGAGCTTTGGAGCGAGCAGCTCTCCTCCCGGGCAGTCTGGGAATCTGACTCCTCTTCCTCCCATCCTTGCACCGATCCTCGTCTCCTCCCCTGCGTGGAGCTAGCAGGAGTGGGTGGCTGGTGCCCAGGGATACAGGATGCTCACAGCGCCGGAGGGCTGATGCTCAGGGATGCAGGACGCTTGCAGTGCTGGAGAGCTGATGCCCGGGGATGCAGGACACGCAGCGCTGGATGATTGATGTCCGGGGATGCAGGACACTCACAGCACTGGCTGGCCGGAGCCGATGATTGATGCCCAGGGATGCAGGATGCTCACAGTGCTTGATAGTGGGAGCGGAGGGCTGATGCCCAAGGATGCAGGATGGTCTCGGTGCTGGCTCCCCTCCGGAAGGAGCATCCTTCCCTGCTTCTTGGAGAGAGGCGGCCCTGGGATGCAGCAGTGCCTCATTGGTCAGCAGGACCTGTGGAGTCTGCGGGTTGCCATACCAACCTGCCTCTGGTTCCCGGCCAGCCGGGCGTGAAGTGCCGGGTCGAGCTGGTGGCAAGGGGCGGACCAGGAGCCAGGGGCAACCCGGGGCTCTGCCAGCCAGGGAGGCGTCCATCCGCCTCTCCCGGAGAGCTGGCTGGCACCGCTGGGCTCCCCAGCCCCAAGCATCCCCCTGCCGCTACTCCCTGCCTCAGCCTGCAACTTTGCTGCACAGAGGGGGCTGGCGGGCTGGCACGGCACGGGGGGGTTCGCCCGGGCACCCCGCTCCCTCGCGAGCTTGCGGTCAGCTTTTGTGTGCCTAAGCCCTGGGAGGGGCATTGCCGCCAGCCCCCCGGCCCCTCTGGATCGCAGCCAGCCTGCACAGGAGCATCCCAGCACAAAACTTCCCGGCTGGCTGCCTGCCGCCTGGGAGGGTGGCCTGGCGGCTGCCGTGCTGCTGGGCGCTGCCTGTGCCCTCTCCGCCAGGCTGGACCTGCCACCGATGCCTGCAGGCTCACCTTGGGCAAGGAAGGCTCTGTCCTCCCCCGGGCATCGCCTGCTGCTCGGAGGAGCTGGGGGGCTGTTTGCTGGCCGGGAGCGGGTACGACTGGGTCCCTCCCTAGCGCTGTGAGCTGGAGCCATGAGCCACTGCCAGCAGCGCTGCAAGAGGCAGCTGGGCCGGGTGATCCGCTTCTTCTACCAGTTTGTCACTGGGACCCTCTCCCAAGGTAGGTGCTGCCCTGGGAGGCACGGGGGCTCTGTCCTACGGGAGGGGGTCTCTGACTGGTGGGCTCTGTGGGGTTATTTGGGGAGGGGGGGGAGATGCTGTTTAGGTGCTGAGCAGTGCTGAGCAATTCAGCCCCAGGCGGAGGGGTTGCACTGGGCTCCATGTGGGGCAAAGCTGAAGATGCTCACAGGAGGCAACAAGAGCCCCTGAAGGTCCCTTGTGGACCTGGGGTGATGGGAACATTTTATTTGGGGAGGGGACTGGTGCAGAGTGGAGCATGAGAAAACTGCTGTGCAAATAAGTCACAGCTGGTCCGACCCTTCCTGGCCGTGCCAGGCATCTGCCTCCTCTGGGGCCAGGGCTGCGCCCTCCATCCATCCAGCTGGAGAAGCCCTGGGTGTGCCCGTGGGCTGGGGCAGGGACACACCCTAGTGCCTGCATCCGCCCATGCTCGTATCCTGGGATGCCGCCTGGTCCTGAGGACAGAGCTGCACGCCGTGTGCTCCCTGTTTGCTGTCACAGCTGTGGCGGGACCCGCGTCCCCCTGCCAGCCCTTGTGCAGCCCAGCCAGGTGGCCAGGACCCCATCTCCTGGGTGTGAGCCCTGAGCCACCTCCTGACCCCAATGGCACGTCTTGGGGAGGTCATCGTGTGTCTATTTGCACTGGGACTCTGGATGCCCGGCTCCTGCCCCCGTCCCTGTGCCTGGGGCAGGTTGCCCTCCCCATGGCCTGGCCCCACCGGGGACCCCCAGGCTGCCACCCTGGGCCGTGATGGTGCTGGGGAGGAACGCACCATGCTGGGAGTGTGGGGAAGGCCTTGTTGGGCCAATGTGGCAGCGTCACGCCTTGGAGCGGGACTGGGACTTGCACCGCCTTCACCAGGGCCCAGCCTGCCCGGAAAAACCCTCCCAGGCTCTGTCCCCTCCTCGCCCGGGGGAGCCCCTGGGTCTCCCCAGCCTGCATCTGTCCCTGGGGCCAGGGGATGGCAGGGGAACACTGGGGATGCTCTTGGTGCAGCGCTGGGGGCTGGGACACGGGAGCAGTATCCGCCCCATGAGCCGTGCCCCACTGCTGTGCCACCTTGCTGCCCGTGGGGGCCCGAGCCCTGCAAAGGAGGGTCGCCTGGCCCCGGGAGACCCTCCCCGCAGGCATTTCCCATCACTTCGCAGCCCTGTGGGCCCTTCAGGGCTCCACGCCAGCCCACAACATGGCGATAGAGGAAGAGGTGCCAGGGTAAGCATGGGTCTGGCCGAGCAGCGTGCCAGGCTCCGGAGGCTGGGTGTGCCCGCAGGCAGCACTGGGTCTGTCCCCGCTAGTTGGTTCCATGAGGCACCGGCCAACTAGCCTGGAGGGCAGGTGATAAGTCAGCTGAGTCCAGCCCCGGGTGCGAGGGGCAGAGCTGCAGGTGATGGAGTAGAGTGGGAAAGGGACCTTGGGGTGCTCCCATCCCCACCAGCTGCAAGGATGTCCTGCAGGTCCGTGTCCTGGGCTTTGCAGCTGGGCTCTATGGGGCTGGGTCTGTAGCGGGTGTCCCCCTGCGACTGGGTCTCTGGGCTGGCCATGTGTGTGAGCAGCCCTAAGGGCTCAGCCCCGTGCTGTCCCTGCAGCCCTGCTGGGGTGTGCAGTGTGGCCGTGATGCATGGGGCTGGGCTGGGCGCGGAGGCAGGGCTGGCAGTGGGGTGCCAGCTACCGCTGCTCACCCTCTTCTTGGTGTCCTCCCGAACCGTGGGATAAGCTGAAGTGGGGTGAAACCCAGATCCAGGCAGGTCTGTGCCCCCGTAAGCTCAGGCTTGGAGTGGATGTGGGTCTTGCACAGCCTTCTCCCCTCTGCAGCATCCCCTCTTCCCCAGCCGCTGCTCTGGTCCACGTGGCACATGGGTCACTGGGATGCTGTCCCCCTTCCAGCCTCTATCCTCCTGCATCGGTCCCTTTTTGGGGGGCAATGAGCCCCTTTGTCCTCCCTGCAGAGGCAAAGGAGGTCCCACAGCACTCACTGCAGAGGGCACTGGGTGCCCGGCCAGGCGGACCCTGGGGTGGGGCGCCCTCCCGGCTGGGTGCCCTGAGGAGTTAGCCAAGGACGGGTCGTTGATGGGGGAAAAGAGAAATGACTCAATCAATTAACCAGATTAAAACTGTGACTTCACCTCCCAAAAATAGCATTTCGCCAATATTTTAATATGCTTATTAATAATCTGCTCGTGCTCTGGTTAGCAGCAAGGTAATAAGGGATCAGCTGTAACCTAAATTTAACTCTCCCTAATGGATGACGGCCCTGAGAACCACAAAAAAGGAGAGGCTCCTATTCATCAGGCTGGCCCCCCCCGGGGGGGTCAGCAGCACCCAAGGGACCCAGGCAGCTGCTGCCCAGCTGTGCCCTGGGACCATCACCTCTGCTGTGGCCCAGCTGGTCCCATGACACATCTTGGGGGGGTAGTGCCCTAGCACCCTGCGGCACCGGGCTGGGAGCACCCTAGGGATAGCCACAGAGGTGGCTCCCAAGCAGGGCAGGGCCTGGATGTGGTCAGGGTGTGTGGTCCCCTCCCAAAGAGACAGGTCCCTTGGCGATGGGTGACTGCCCTGCTCCCTCCCCATCTGCTCCTGTCCCGCAGCAGGGGACAGTCCCCCATGCCCATCTGCTGGCGGTGCTGGGAGGACGGGGACAGGGACCAGCCACCTGGCTACCCGACGGCTCTGGGTGTTGCCCCGTGCGTGCCTGTGGCATGCTGTGTGCACGGAGCTGCTTTCTGGGCAAGAAACCCTGCTCCTGGGCACTTCTATTTATACACAGCGGGTGGCTGGTGGGGTGGTTAATTTTAGCTGGGTGGCAGGGCTGCGCTGCTGGCAGCGCCGGAGAGCCGGGGCAGGGGTGGCTGGGTGGGGGATGCTTCACAGCTGTTATTGTCACAGCCCAAAGTGGGACAGGCGGCATGGACTCGGTGCCAGCCTGGGCTGCCCGTCCTGCAACGGCTGTGCCTGGAGCAGTGTTACAGGGCCTGTCGCCCTCCCCAGCGCTGAGCCGTGTGTGCATGCCGGGGCCACTTTGCCACCCGGTCCCCCGGGGATGTTCAGAGGGACTGGTCTTGGAGGAGAGAGGAGAGCTGTCGCCCTCCCCAGCGCTGAGCCGTGTGTGCATGCCGGGGCCACTTTGCCACCCTGTCCTGTGTCCCCTGGGGATGTTCAGAGCAACTGGTCTTGGAGGAGAGAGAGGGGAAGGGGGGATGGACCCGGACACCTGGGTTCTCCACCCTGAAAGGGGCACAGCTGGGGTGATGCTGTGCTCCTCACCCTACACCTGAGTGGCCATGTCCCCTGGCTGTAGCTGCAGGGGGTGGGGATGGGACGTTTTGTATGCAAAGAGGTGTCGGGGTGAAACACTTGGGTCCAGCACCTTCCCCAGCCACTTGTCCCATGGGGTGGCCGATGGGGCCAAGTGTGGTCCGGGGACTGGAGATGTCTCAGGCATGGGTGCAGCTAATCCCATGGGGTTTGGGGTCTGCCAGTGAGTGTGCCCAAATTCACAGTGGCACTGCCCGAGTGCCCCTGGCATTGCAGAGCAGGAACCGGGCTGGTTGGCTCTGGCTCCAAGCTGAGAAAAGGGGAGGCTGATCCTGGGTATCCCCAGGGAGGTGCTGTGCTGGGGCGCAGGGGATGACACGCCAGTGCCTCTCTGCCAGACCCAGCTCTCTGGGCCAGCAGGGCTGCGGAGATGTCTTTCTTCAAGGCCTGGTGTCTGGAGCAAGGACGGGCGCAGGCCTCCCAGTGGAGATCCTGGCATTTGCCAATCCTGGGCTGCAGCATCGTTCCCTGGGGAGCCCAGTTTCCAGGACTCCCGGCTCCTCCTGCGGGGTGACAGTGAGGGACTGAGCCCTGAGTGTCCTGGGGTCACTGGTGAATTCAGAGCAGCTGCCAAGCTGTGGCGATGCCTTGCTGGCCCTGTGGCACGGAGACTCAGCCACATGTGTAGCGAGCCCCATCTGTGCTCTGCCCCCTGCTTCCTTCTCCTGGTTGATGGTGCCACTCTCCCCCGGGCCAGGAGGGTTATTTTTAACTGTTTGCCATGTGCTGCCTGAGCACAATTAAGGTAATTGGTTTGGGAGCCTGGCTCTCACACGCTGCTCCCAATTACCTGCCTGCCTGCCTGCACAGCCCCCCGCCTCCCTGCCCGCGGTGGCCGGCTCCTCCGGCGGGGGGACTGCCGGGACAGGGCTGCCCCAGATAGTGCGGCGGGGCTGGGTACACGGGGAGGACGCTGGCCCATCCTGTCCCCTGTCCC
>NW_008795129.1:11544727-11547073 GCF_000699145.1 Aptenodytes forsteri
GCCGGCGGGGGGACTGCCGGGACAGGGCTGCCCCAGATAGTGCGGCGGGGCTGGGTGGGGGGTGCGAGCGGGCACAGGGGATGGAGCCATGGAGAGAACATCCCTGCACAACGACAGCCTGCTCTATGCCTCCCTGATTGCCATCCTCCTCCTCATCTCCTATTGGTTCACCACCCGCTGCTTCAAAATCATCAGTGGCATCGAAGGTATGGGGTTGGGGACACGGGGAGACATGGGGGGTGCGAGCGGGCACAGGGGATGGAGCCATGGAGAGAACATCCCTGCACAACGACAGCCTGCTCTATGCCTCCCTGATTGCCATCCTCCTCCTCATCTCCTATTGGTTCACCACCCGCTGCTTCAAAATCATCAGTGGCATCGAAGGTATGGGGTTGGGGACACGGGGAGACAGGGTGACGCTGGCCCATCCTGTCCCCTTCCAAGCCAGGCGGTGAGGCGAGCTGGGCTCTTGGTGTGGGAGAGGGGGATTGGGGACCCTCCTCTCTGCCTCTCTGGGGCACCTCGATCTCCTCCTCAATCACTTTATTTGTTCCTCCTGGTCCTGGTCCTGATCCGCTGTGTGCGAGAGCAGCCTGTGGCAGCCACGGCCAAGCTGCATCAGTGCCCAGGGCTGCTCTCGGGGCATCTGGCTCCGCTGTGCTGCCAGTGTCTAGGTGCCACTGCCCCTCGCTGTGGGGGGGTGGCTCCCCGGTGCCTCCTGCTCTGTGGGGGGTGCCCAGTGCTGATGATGGGGCCTCAACTTGCATTTTGGGGCTCTTGGTCCCTTTGGGCATGACCTACATCTTTGCTCCTCAGCTGGTGTGTTGGGGAGCTCTGGGATGTGACGGGGGTCCTGGTTTCCCCAGTGAAGGGTCTCTCCAAGCCCCACTGCAGTGGGATGTGTGTGCCGGGGGCTTTGCAGGGTGAGACCCCCAAGGCAAGGAGCAGGGCAGGAGGGGTGGCACCAGCACTGCTTGTCTGGGGACGTGCAGGGCCTCTCCTGCCCGGGGCGTGCATTTCTCCATCCATCCCTGTGACCTCTCCCTGCACAGCTCAGCCAGGGCCCTGTGGCTCTTCCCACGGCATGGCCAAACGCTGGCTGGCTGCAGGGGTGAGGAGCCACCCCTGGGAGCCATGCCCCTTGGCGGGGTGGGGGGCAAAGCCCTGTCCCACTTCTGGCGGGGTGCATATGTTTTGGATGGCCCTTCGAGCACCCTTTGCAGGCGTCTGTGGGTCTGGCTCCATGGGTAAAGCACATGTGTCTCCTCCATCCTCGGGGCAGCTCCAGATGGAGGAGCATCCCTGGTGACCTGGGTGAGCCAAGGGGGTGGTCCTCTGACACCCCCAGCCCATCTAGAGCTGCCCTCGGTGGGAGGGGATGTGCTCTGGGCAAGCAACCCCAGTGAGTTTGAGAGTGCTGGGAGCTGGGCTCTGGGGCAGTGTATGGCACTGGGACGTGGGACCGGCACCGGCTGCCTGTGTTGGTCCTGGTGGGATCCTGCGTCGTGCTGGCAGTGAAGAGCGGAGGGCTTTTATTAATAGCTCCAGCGTGGAAATGAATAATCCTGACACGGCGGCCAGCGGGTGATCTATCAGTGCTCCGCTGAGGAGGCCGCCTGGCACGGGACGGGCACGAGGGCAGGCGGGGAAGCTGTTGCTCCGTGGCTGACCTGCTGCTGTGCCCTTCGGCCCCAGCATCCCACAATGCCGGCAGAGACGCATGAGGGGCCAACGATGGTCCCCTCAGGTGGGCTGAGCAGGTTTGCTTTGTAGAAGAGCTGCCCCTCTTTGCTGGGACAAGTCCTGGCTCAGGCTGGAAAGCCTCCTGTATGGCTGTTTCTGGCCAAAATCAGGTTGCATAAATAGCCCCATGGCGTGCAGGACAGGCGTCAGCCCTGGGAGCAGCTGGAGGTTCGGGGAGAGGATGGGTTGCAACCGGGGCTCAGCAAGAAAAATGGCTTTGAAAATGCAATTGGTGTCAGTGGGAAACTTCCTCTGAGAGTGCAACAGGTCTGTGCCACCCCATCCCCAAAGGGACTGGCTTGGGCTGGGGGCGAGGCCGGGAGCCAGCCGGGTGAAATCCAGACTCGATGCCTGGAAACTCGCCGCTTTCCAAGAAAAGGAAATGTCAGGTCTGAAAACTTCCAGCCTGAGGGATGTTTCCCTGGGGAGGACTTTCATCTCTCTCCCCAAGCCGCCTCTGATGCATCGCTGGCATCTTCTGCTGGCACCAGAGCCTTGGGAGCGCGCCCCAGGCAAGCAGGAGACGCCAAGCCTGGTGGCGGGTTCTGGGGGGGTTGGTGTGGGGCAGCCCAGCCCTCCCCCTGCCAGTGGACAAACCAAACC
>NW_008795129.1:11557224-11558345 GCF_000699145.1 Aptenodytes forsteri
ACTCCCCCCGTGACCTATTCCCCCCCCCCCCCGGCACAAAGACAACAGGGAGGAAAAGGGGCTTTCTGCCCCGGTCCCGTCTGCCGGGCCCTTTGTGGGGGCAGGAGGACCCTAGAGCTGGGCAGGGGGTCTGCCCCATGGCCTGGGCATGGCCACCCCACGTGTACCTGGGGCAGCTGGTGTTGCTCCTGGGAGGGACAAGGCGGGGTGGGGGGCAGTGGTGGCATGGGGGCAGCCTTACTCCCTGCCTGCCATGCCGGTGCTGGAGCTGGGACTGGTCTTGCTTCATGCCCCGTATGGGGACTCATCCACCCAGGAATGAGCCAGTGCCAGCGGCGTCCCCGGGGGAAGCCGTGCACCCCAAGGGGTGCTGAGCCCTGGTGATGGGGCAGGGACCAGTGGGCACCCAGCTCCCCAGTGATCCCTGTGGCCTGTGATCGAGCAGCCAGGCAAGGGCTGGGATGCTGTTAAAAAAAAGCGTAGGAGCTAAATATAGCCTCATTGGCTGTGCGTGTATGTGTGCTTGAGGCACGCAGACGCCTGGGTTCACCCTCTGCCTCCAGCTGCTGTGTGACCTTGGCTGGGTCCCTTGGTCTCGCTGGTTCCCCAGCCCCTGCATCCCCTCGTCTCCTGCCTGTTGCTGTGCTGCTTGCGGGTCTGGCAGCATCTCAGGCATCCTGCATCGCAGTCCCCGCTCCCAGCCCGTTCCCCCAGCCCTGCTCCCCATCTCCCCTTGGCTCTCCCAGCGAGACAGCTGGACCCATCCACCTGCTCGGAAATGCAGCTGGACCTGTTGCCCCAGACCCTCCCCGGGAGGTTCAGCCATGGTGGTCCCCATGGGGCAGGCACTTGTGTGGGGTGCAGAGGACAAGTCTGAGTCATCCCCATCCTGGATGTTTAGCCAGTGCCCAGCGTCCTGTCCCTCCCCTGTACTCCCCTGGGAACCGAGTGCCTTTTAATATCTGTGGCCCGTTTCCTTAGCAACTGCATTAAGCAAATCGATGGAGGTGGTGTCATTGGAATGGGAGGGCATGCCTCCTTCCCCCCCCTGGCCCCCCCATCCCCACCACCCCCCCACACCTCCCTCCGCTTGGCCTCTCTCCGCTGGAATCGCAGGCACG
>NW_008795129.1:11563031-11584522 GCF_000699145.1 Aptenodytes forsteri
AACGGCAGTGGGGAGGGGGTGTGGGGGGGTGGGGTCATGAAACACCCCCACCATGAACCTGGAAGGCCTTGAGATGATCGCGGTGCTGGTGGTCTTGGTCCTCTTCGTCAAGGTGCTGGAGCAATTTGGCCTCTTCGAGCCCGTGTCCTTGGAAGGTAATGGGTGTGGGCGGTGCTGGGAAACACCCCCACCATGAACCTGGAAGGCCTTGAGATGATCGCGGTGCTGGTGGTCTTGGTCCTCTTCGTCAAGGTGCTGGAGCAATTTGGCCTCTTCGAGCCCGTGTCCTTGGAAGGTAATGGGTGTGGGCGGTGCTGGCTCCTCCGGGGACACGGGGGGGCAGTCGGTGGGTGTCCGGAGATGCCCCCAAGGATGCTCTGAGGCTGCTGCATCCACGGGAGAGTCCTGGGACATGGTGTCTGTCTGCTGCTTGTAGGGGTGAGCAGGGGGGGTTCTGGTGTGGGGTGTCCTGCCTGCTCTGTGCAAGGTCCCAGTGGCTGGGGACATGGGGAGGGGACAGGGCTGGCAGGGCGGCTGCTGCACAGTGGTGACTTTGGTGTGTGCTGTGGTGCTGTGGGCTGGGGCTGGGTGTGAGCGTGCAGGTGGGCACCAAGGTGTTTTCCAGCACTTCTACAGGAGCAGGGTGTCCCCAGGGTCCATGGTCACCTCACCCTGAACATGAGCTGTCAGACTCAGTACCAGCCTGCAGAGCAGCCAGGCCTAGGCAGGATGGGTCCCTGCTGCATTCCCTGCTCCTGGCTCTTCCCAGAGCCCCTCCATGGCCCTTGGGCAGGGTGGGGGGACGCAGGGGGTGCTGCCCAGCTGGGGACGGGCCGTGCAAGGTGCTGAGTGGCCTGCGTGGGGCACGCTTGGCAGAGCCCAGATCCGCTCAGGGGACTCTGTGTGTGGTCGGAGGGAGGTCAGGTCCACTTGGCTGGGTGCTCCCTGGACTCCCAGGAGTGGTGGTTGTACAAAAGGTCCCCCCATCCTGCCTAGCCCCTGCCCATGCCTGCAGACACCCATCTGAAGGATGCTGCAGCCTGCCCATCCCCAGGGCGTCAGGGCACACACAGGGTGAGGAGGTGACAGGCAGTTTGCCTGGTCCACTGGTGCCCCGGGATGCTCTGGTCCATTCTGCAGCACTGGCTCTCACACAGGCTGGGTGCGGCCGTGAACGCCGGCTCCCCTCCACACACGGTGCTGGGGCACCCCTGGGCAGCACCCCTGGGCTGGACCTGTGGGTTGGCCGTGCCTGGGGGTGGGGAGGGAGGGGGCAGATGCAGGGATCTCTCCCTCTGGGCCTGTGAACCTGCTTGCAAGGCAGGAAAGCACGGTGGGTGGGAGCTTTCGTTGCTGCTTAACTGCTTGCTTTGTCCCTGTGCTCCAGCAGCAGCTCTCCTAGGTGGATTGTGCCAGGAGGGAAACTGAGGAAGGGGCTGAGCTAACTCCCAGATGTCCTGCCTATGAGCCCCGGGGGGGGGGGCATGCTGTCTGTACCCAGATTGGGCCCCCCCCTCCCCAGTTCTGCTTGTGGTTTGGATCCTAATTTTCCCCCTTCCCTGTGCTTTTGCTTCCCTGTGCAGCTGCCCAAAGCTTTAGACCAAAGTTAGTAGCATCGATTGTGGCTGCTCTACAGCCTGCTGGCTCCAAGCACGGTGGAGACGGGGGAGGCGGAGACCCCCCTGGCCCTGGCAGCGACCCTGCTGGGGGGCGCAGGACAAGGCAGGGACCACCCATTGGCCTGTGTGGCTGCTCCTTGCCTCTGGCCACACTTAGCCCTGCTCCTCCGTCCCCTGGGGCATGTTCCTTGTCCCCCTGCAAGTGACTTTGCTCTGGCCTGGGCCAAGGCAGGATGTTGGAGATGGGGTGTCCTGTGTCCAGCCTTGTCCCCATCAGCCGGCACCCCTCCAGGGGGCACTGGGATGGACGGTGGCATGCCTGTCCCCCACGAAGGACAAAGCCTTGCTGCCAGTCCTCTCTCGTCCCCAGGAGGTCATGGTGTCACCGTACAACATGGGGAGGCACAGGCTGCCCTATCCCCCTCCACCCACAGCTGGGGAGCTGAGGGTCCCTCTGGCCTGGCTGGAGATTCGCCCCAGCTGTGGCGGTGGGAGTAGGACCCAGGTGCCCTGGATTGGGAGCAATTGCTCCCATCACTAAAAGGTGCCCGGAGGAGAGGGAAACGTGTTGCTCAAGGGGCAGAAATGGGCTGGGGTTGAGGTGAGCCCTGGGCACTGTACGGGGGAGTCTTGCGGGTGAGTGGCTGTGTGTTGGGATGGGGGTGAGATGCTGCTGCATGGGTCACCCCCCCTTAGCATGGGAGGTGGCAGGTAGGAGACTTTGCTCTCCAGGGAAGGTCCCAGGCAGTGTCTGGGGCTGGGAAATGCTAAGTCCCCTCTGGGGGTTGTTTACCAGCCATGCCTGGGCTGGCAGTGACAGCCCAGGGACCACAAAGAGCCTGAAACCGTACACTAATGGCTCAGGTCTGCTAATGGACGTGGGCCCCACCACCTGCTCCGGAGCCATCCGTACCGCCTGCTGTGCTTCCCCTGCCCCATGCCTGCGCTCTCCCCGCCCCAGCCCTGCCGGTCCCCTGCCTGCAGCTGTCTCTCTGCCCAGGCTGTGCTGGTGGTGTCCTGGGGATGGTCTGTGCCGGGAAGTGTTGTGCCACCACGGTGATGGGCTGGGGATGGAGCATCTCCAGAGGAGGCCAGAAAAATGCCCCAGCCCTGGGGAAGGGTTCAGTGGGAGCATCTTGCGGTGAGACCCCATCTGCCCCCTGGGGGGGACTGCGGAGGGGAGGGGGATGATGTGGGGCAACTCCAGGCTTGGTGGGTTCCCAAACTCAGCTGGATGAGGCCCCAAGCAGCCTGTCCTCCATTTGGAGCTGGCCCTCCTCTGAGCAAGGGCTTGGATGGGAGTGCTGGTTGTCTGCACGCCCTTGCTGTGTCCCCTTGGCACTGTCCCCCCTTGGATCCGGCACAGCCTTGGTGGCACAGCCAGAGCTGCTGTCTGGCAGCAGTGGCAGAGCATCTCCTGTGGGGTGCTCTGTGCTTCAGGAGCTCCAGGGGCGATCGATGCCAGAGCTGGCATTGTTTACCAGCTGGTTAATCGCTGATGGGCCATGTCACCCCACCGCTGCCCTGTGCCACCGCGCCTGTCCCCAGCCCTGAACATCTCCTGGCAGAGCCGCACACATGCTACTGAGCTGCCCGAGGGGCTTCTAGGTCCCTGTCAAGAGCCCGCTTTGGCTAAGTGCTCGGGAGGGGGCAGGCGAAGAGAAACACTATCGATTTTGGCTCCTGAAGTGCAGCATCAATAATTCAGCATGGAGCAATCGGTCCCGGCTGGGAGGAGGGGTGGGCGGGAGGTAAAAGGCGGGAGAGCCACCCGCGTAGCCTGGCCTCAGATGAATATTAGATGAAGCTGCAGATTGCTATCGGCAGGATAACTGGTGCCTGCCCGGGGCTGGCAGGGCTGTCCCTGCCTCGGCCGGGTCAGGGTCTGTGCGTGGGGCAGGCTGGACTGGGGTGTCTTGGAGAGCCCCTGACACAGGGTGCGCTGGCCCCTGCCTTCCCCGGGGGGCTGCTGCTGTTGCCCCAGAGCTGAGGATGCAGGGGGGGAAGCAGGGCTGGGGAGTGTGCCAAACCCCTCCAGAGTCTGGGGAGAAATGGGATGGAGCAGCAGCCTGCCTGGGTGCCACCGGCACCCCAAAGGATGCCAGGCAGGAGGATGGTGGCAGCGAGCAGCATGGCCGCCTCCTGGTGCCTGGCTCAGGGCAAGGGTACCTCCGGAGAGGGGAGAAAATGAGCATCCCTGCAGTGCTGGCGAGAGCGAAGCCCTGTGCCAAGCCCCGCTTTTCTCCTGCTTTCCAGGAACCCCTTTGGCAGGAGCACGGCATCTTGGCTGCAGGAGGAACTGGCCCTTCGGGGCGCGGTGCCAGGGGTCCCCGGCCTCAGGGCACCATCCAGCCTGGTGGGTTTGACAGACCCAAGAGGTCAAGGCGAGCTGGCTGCAGGTGGGGTAGATCTCAGAGCATCGAAATCCAGCCTGGAACAGCTGCAGGTGCTCCAGGTTGAAGTTTGGGGTTCCCTGGGCTGGGGTGCACCAGAGACTTTCCCATGTGCAGTGGGTTTAATCTTTGCCTTTCCTTTTCCAAGGGCTGGCAGGTTTTTCAGCTGGCTGTAGGGCTGGGCAGAGTCTGGTGGCTGAATCAGGAGAGAGCTGCTCGCTCACAGTGAAGGCTTGCAAAGCAGGAGGGAGGGGAAGGAGCCGAGATGTATGGTAGCTGTAGCTGAGCTCTGAGTTTGGATCCCGGCATAGCCTTACACTCTGAGGCATACTGTAGCTGGGCCACATCCTGCCAGCACTGGGGTCTTGGAGAAGAAGGTCTCCTGGGGACCCTATGCTCCCTTCTGTGGAGCATCTTCCACATGCTCCACAGCCCGGGACATCAGCCCTGGTCATCGCCGTGGACACAGGATGAGCTGCACTGTCTCACCCTGCCTCAAGAGGGTGAAGCTGGGGGAGAAGGGGACTTGGTCCTGGGTCCCCTTGGCTGTGACCCCCATGGCTGGGGCCAGGGCAAGGCAGCTCTCCCAGCACCAAGCTCCCCAAGGACCGCAGTACCTGCGGCACACGCCCCGCCGACTCTGCCTCCACATGGTGTCACGTCCCGCTCAGCCCAGCCAGACGTAATTAGCTTGTTGAATCTCTTCTCCCTCCGGCCTTGCGTTAATCACTTTTCACATTGCTTCCCTCCCAATTCCCTCTGGCCTGGCTTGCTCTTTCTGTTGCTGATGTGCCTGGAGAGGGGAGCAAGGGGACCCGGCTGGACACAGAGCAGGGACCCCACTCTGCTGCATCCTGCCCCAGAGACGGGCTCTGAGCCAGCGGACAGAGGGGCAGGGAGATCGCTCAGCCATGGGGGAGGTAAGAAATCACAGGCTGGAGGTAAAGCAGTAAAGCTAGAGAGCAAGGGAGCCTGTTGGGACAGCCCTTCTTTGCAGCCCTGCTCCGCCGGTGGAGGATGAAACCTCGGGGTCCAATGGAAGAGGCTGGCTTGGAGCCGGCCTGGGGCTCTCTAGCACAGGGTTGTGTTGGGCTGCAGGGTGCTGTGAGAGCTCAGCAGGGTCTCCTTCGCCTCTCCCCTGTGAGGGGCAGGATTAGGCCCCAGGACTGGGCACAGGTGGGAATAGAGGTGCCCTGGCCAGGGCTCTGTGGAGTTGTGGTCCCCAGAGTGCAGGCAGCAGGGCGTCCCACGTACCCATCTGTGCTTGGCTGCAGCACCCCCTCCCTGGGATGCAGGGAAAGGTCTCATTCCCCGTGGATGCCTGCCCCAGGGCTTGCTGTGCCACAGGAGCAGGGGGTGGCCAGATCAAAAGCAGCTTTTAGGTTAGAGATGCGTAGAAAACCGGCTCAAAGAGACTTTCTAATAACCACTGCTGCCCACGAGGCAGGGCTTTGGGTGGGCTGTGGGGACCCCCCCACCCTGGCTGGCCACCCCACCGTGCTGCCCTCCCTCCAGGCAGCACTCCAGAGTGGAGTGGGACACGTTTCCCTCCATCAGCAAGCGAGGTACCCAGGGCTGGCAGCCCCCAGCTGTGGCTCCTTCACGTGCCATGGATCTCGCACGTGGCTGTGACTCACTTGCTGGTGTGGAGAAGTGCAGATATTCCCCTAGGAGGTGAAGAGGGAAGAGGTGAGGGTGGCAGGTGTCCATGGAGGTGATCAGTGGACAAGGCTGAGGTCCGAGGCAGGGAGCTCCTTGTGCCGTGCTGTGGGTGCATGCAGGGTGGGGGCACGGCTGGGGGCAGGTTTGGTGGTCTGGGATGGGGCAGAGGGGCTGTCCTGGAGAGGGCTGGTCTCTGGGCTGGGTGAGAGCAGTGTCCTGGGGGACAGTGAGTGATTGAGTTCCAGGGTCAGTGCCACCACACGCTGCTGTTGGGGTGGGAGTCGGGGGCAGCTGAGCCTCCTCCACAAACTCATTGGTGCCAGCTCTGCACCCCTCTGTGGGTTTCCAGGGCTGTAGGGTGCCCGTGCCAGGCTGTGTAGGTGCAGGGTGATAACAGTGGGGTGCCCTGGGGGACCTGGGGTGAGAGCTGGCCCCTAAGTCCCGTGGGCACATGCATGTGCTCTCCCCTCCCCTGCAGCCTGGGTGCCCCGAGGGACCCCGGAGGGTGCCGGGGCGGGAAGAGGGAGGGCCAAGGCAGGTCTCTCCTCCCCTGCCCTCCCCTCTCCTTCCTTGCTGGGTCTGTTGCTGCCAGACCAGCTGCCTGCTGGGGCTGCACGTCTGGGGGATGTCGGTTGCTGGGGCGCCCTGGGACCCGCAAGGGCTGCAAACGGTGGGCATCATCCTGCTGCTCTGCTCCAGCCTCAAGCTACTCCATGCCCTGGGCATCATCGACCTGGCCAGGGGAGGTGGGATGGGGACAGGGATGGGGATGGGGTTGCAATGGGATGGGGATGTTATGGTGGAGGTGCTGCTCACCTCTTGTCCCAGGGGCTGCAGGGTGCTTGGGGGAGGTTTGGAAGGATTAGTGTGTTTTGGGGCATTTGGGGGGGCATTAGGGTGTGGGAGGGTGTCTAGGGTGTCTGGGGGCATTAGACTGTAGGGAGCTAGGGAAGTGAGGGTGTCAGGGGGTTGGGGTGTGTTTTGGGAGTGCTGGGGTACTTGAGGGGGGGCACTGGGGTGCAGGGGTATCAGGGATGTTGGGGTATCTGGGAACATTATGTGGGGTGTTGGGGTGCAGGATGCTAGAGAGTTGGGGTGTCTGGGAGCATTAGTGTGGGGGAATATCTGGGTTTGAGGCATTGGGGTGCAGTGCTGTGTGGGGTGCTGGGGGACTGGGACTATCAGGGGTGTTGGAGTCTGGGGGCATTGGGATACATCTGGCTTTGTCAGATGATGGAGAAGAGGGCTGCAGGTGACTGGGGCTGGGGAGAGGGGTAGGAGCTGGGGGCAGGGAGGGATGGATGTGGGGTGCAGCACCATGCAGGGGAAAGCTTTCCCTGCTGCCGCGGGAATTGGTGGCTATGGGGGGAGCGTGGCTAAAAGAAGCTGGAGCCGTTAGCCCCTTCACCCTCCCTGTGGGGTCGTGCCAGGGTTGGGGAGGGAAGGGGCTGCCGTGGGTGCTGAGCTCCCTGGATTGGCAGGTGGGTGCTGAGGACAAGGCTGGATGTGGCCAGGCAAGAGGACCAGAATGTGTCAGAGTGAAGGATGTCAGAGCAAAGGATGCAGGACCTGTTGGTTGTGCCTGGAGAGGGCAGGAGCACGGAGAGCTGCACGGTGCTGCTGGCTTGTCTGCTTCAGCTGCCTTCTTTGGCTGTGCCACAGTCAGTCCCGGCTCACACAAGGGCTGCCAACAGACTTTGCATGAATGCAATTTAGGGTTTGTTTGCCCCCATCCCCCTGCCTCCTGGCTGGCGCTGGGGATGCTGTGAGATGGAGCGGCTACAGATCGCATCCCCTGGGGCAGCCAGATCTCGGGATGGGAGGATGTGTGGGTAGGAGTGAAAAGAGGAGCAATCAGTGGCTGAGCAGGGAGAGGGGAGGAGGCCACTGTGTCCAGGAGGTGCTTTCAACCCCCTTGTGATGGAGGATGTCCCTGAGCTGCCTGGGATCTGGCTGGGCTGTGGCTGAGGCATGTCCGGGCTTTGTCCCTGTGCCTTACTGGGGAGGGTATGGATGGCATCTGGGTAGTGGGTATGCAGAGCACCAGCTCTCTTATAGGACGTGCTGCCTGCAGCCAAGAGGAGCTGCTGCTCTGCTGGGGCACTTCTTGGGTAGCTCTTCTGGTGCCTTGGATGTGTCGGTTCCTGCTGCCAGAGTTGTCCCTGCCATGGATGTGGTGAGGGGGACAGGGAAGGATGTGTCCCTGCGAGTGGGTTTTGCGGCAGGGTGATGCACATGGCTGTCCCAGTCCCGCAGCCTTACCTGCTCCATTTGGGGAGCCCCTGAGCTCCACTGCACCTTGGTACCTGTATCCCATCCCATTCCCTTCTTGCAACATTTTGTATGTGCTGTGGCCTGAGAAATTATTATTCTGCCAACATCTCCTCTGGGCACAGCCAGGCTGTCTGGGAGCACTGTCACAGGCTGGGGATGGGAGTGGGAGCAGCACCGCTGTGAGCCCTGCTCTGCTCTGCAGCCCCTTTTGGCCCATGCCTCCACCTCCCTTTGGGGCCGGCTCGCATGAGGGTCGTGCAGCCGCCCTCCCCTCTGGCACTGGGGAACATCCGGGCCCTGAGTCTCTGCTGTCCTGTGAACTACAGGTCTCGCACGGCAGCTTTGCTGCTCCCAGCTCCTTCAGCCCTGCTGGCTCTGCGTGTCTGGGCTGAGGCTGCCCCTGTGCCACCCCCAGGAGAGGGACTGTCCGTCTGTCCCCTGCCCTGGGAGATGCCAGCTCTGATTTCATTCCCTTAATGGATGACCGTCTGGCCTCAGCGGCTGCTGCAGGCACCTTGGCCCTGGTTACACTCGGCTCTGTCACTGCTGACTGATGAGGGTCATTTGCAGCGCTGCTGCTGGCAGGACCCATCCTGACCCCCCCTGCGGTGGCTGGGGGAGCTCACTGTCTCTTCCTCCTGCCAGCCTTCAGAGCAGACCCCGGAGAGCTGTGGTCCCCCTGAGCAGGAGGTGGCGCTGCCCGAGGCTGGGCGCTGCGGAGGGGGAGCAGCGTCAGGGGCCGATGGACCCTGCTCAGAGCTGAGCCATGCACAGGGATGATCGTGAGCTGCAGGTTGTAGGGGCAGCTGGGCTCAGCATCACTGCCCGGATGGACCTGGAGGCATGGCCTGGCAGGGGGAGCTTGGATACGTGCCTCTGGCCTCTCAGGAAAAGGTGATGCTCTGGGATGGGACGGGGGCTCTTCTCCTGAAAACAGCATGTTTGGTAACTGCTGACCCCTTCCCCATGCTCCCCTGGGGCTGCCCTGCCCCTTCTTCTGGTCCATCCCCCTACCCTGGCTGGGGTTCACCCTCCTGCTTCCCAGCCAGGCTATCTGAAAAGGCGGAGGGTCCCCTTGCCCGGTTGCCTTCCGCTGCCCAAATCCTGCTCCTAGGGCAGGGTGCTGGGGCAGATTGTCCCTGGGGTACCAGCTCCTCCTGCCCTCCTGACTGACCCAGTGTTGCCCCACAGGGCCAAGCAGGGGCTGTGGGAGCTGCATGACCCACCCCATGGCTGCTGGTGCTCTGCTCCCATCCTGGAACGGTGCCGTGCCTGGGCGCTGAGCTGGGGACACTGGGGGCATCTCGCCACCGTGGGATGCGCGTCTTCCACTCATCGTGATGATGTGTTTATTGACGGTTTACTGAGAGTCAGGGGGAGGTTTTGGCACTGCCTGTTGGTTTGTTACTGTAGGGTCTTTTCTAGCAGGAGGGTGCTGTGGAAGGGGTGGTCTCCGCAGCCAGCTGTCACTGGAGGGCGCTGGTGGCTCTGGCTCTGTGGGGAGGGCAGGGACATGGTTATGCATCAAGCTGACCCTGGCTCCTGCTTTCTCTCTGGGGAGACCATGGAGCAGCCCAGGCTTGGGTCCTCCCTGGGAAGGGGGGTGTCAGCCCAGCACCGTGTAACCTCCCCGACATGGTGGCACTGGTTGGATCCAGCCCTCGAGGACCCATCAGCTGCTGGTGGCTCAATACAAAGTGGTCCACGGCCGTCCCAGTGGCAGTCACTGCTGGGGCCTGGGATCCACCCACTGTGGGTCCCTTCAGAGCCAATGTCCAGCAACCTCCGGGATTCATTTCAGCAATGTGTAGCAGTGGGGATGGGAAGTTCCTTCCCCTTTTGGTGCTGCCCAAGGATGGAGGCTTGGTTTGTGTGTGCGTGTGTTTCAAAGTCGCTGGGCTGTGGAGTGAGGCATGGGAAGCGACAAGCCACTTAACCCAGCAGACCTCCCGCCGCACATAAAACACTGCCAGCCCTTTCTGTTGGCTTGTTTTGTGCCAGCCACTTGATGGCTCTTGCAGAGGGGTGGAGGGGCAGAGCGACATCTGGAAAAGGAGCTGTCACTGGCAGGGACAAGGCTTTGTGCTGCGGACGTCCTATGTGTCCAGCGGGGCAGCACGTGGCCGGGCTCCACTCCCCGTCTTCAGGCAGAGCTGTTTCCCAGTGAGGGGGAGCCTGGGGAGCCCCCAGGCTTGCTCACAGTATGGATGCTGGGGGACAGAAAGGGGAGAGTGTGTCCTCCCCAGCAGAGCCCTCGGGTGCACCGAAGCCAGGACAGCAAAACCCCAGCCCTGGTCACCGCTCTCCTGTTGTTAAGCTGCATGTGCTGAACGTGCTCCCTCCCCTGCCCCGGGGCCCCTGGAATCGGGCCCTCTTCGGTTTCCTCCTTAAGAAAACGCCCATGTTCTTTATTTTTTTTTCTTTTTCCTTCTTTATAACAAACTAAAGTGTAACTTGCACCTGACTTGACCTACTGCACGTGCCTGTACCTGCTGCCCCTGTGAGTCCAACCACAGTTTACTCTCTGTTGCATCTCTCTAGCTGTGTGGTTTCCCTCCCACCCTGCCCCCTCCCCTGATCCATCACCCTGGCACTGGGTGTTGCTCTGCCCACCCTGTCCCTTCCCCCGGGCAAAGGGGCTGCTCCTGCCTCCCAGGTCTGTTCCCACAGCTTGGCTCTGCTGGAGGGACCTGGCCCCAGGGCATCCTTGAAAGGCTGAAAGGTGCAATTTCCCTTTCCCTCTGCAAATTAAAGCCCTGGAAAAGTAGCTGGGCCAAAATCATGTTTTATGCACAACTGATGCCCACTTCTAGGAAGGAAAAAGCCTCTTTCCTCACCTGCCCACAAACCCCGGAGCAGACATGGGCCAGGCTGTGCTGCCAACGCCAAGATCCTGGCCCTCACCCTTGCCTCTGTTGCCCCGTGACAAATGCCAGGGGGTTGCATTCGTGCATCCCTACACATTTGCATGTCACTGGCACCCTACTGTGGATGCCACTTCCCTGGGGACAAGTTTGCCCTCTCTGAGTGGCTTTGTGTGATGTCCTCTGAGACAATGACCTCCTGGAGCTGTTCTCCATCGCCCCAGAGTGATGGAGCTGCCTGCAGACCCACATCCCTCTCTGGGCGCTGGAGCTGGGTACCATGCAGCACCATTTCCCCAGTACCTGGGGCTTAGCTCAGCCCCACAAGGCTGAGAAAGCTGCTGGAGAAGCCCCATCTGTGAGCCCCCTAGAGAAACAACCCCAAAACCAGGGCTCAGGATGCGCAGGCATTGTGACCTGCTGCGTGAAGATGTCCAGGGCGCTTGGAGCAAACGCGCTGTCAGCAGAGCCCCAAAGGAACTTTGCACCTTTCATCCTATTGGTGCCCCGTGCTGCTGTCTGCCTCCCTTTGGGGGCTGGAGCCCAGCATGGCCTTCAACCCCTCCTCTTCCTCCCCTCCCGCCTGCAGCGTTAGTCCTGCGCTGAGTTTGCTGGCTTGAAGCACTGCGGGAAGGGAGGGAGCGGGTCTGCAGCCGTGGGGCAGAGCCAGCAGGGAGAGATGGGGCTGAGCAAAGCCACTGGGGTCTGGATGGGGGAATAGGGGGTGGCTGGGGGGGTCTGTGCAGCAAGGGGACCTGCTGTTTATGCAGGGCCACTTGGAAGCAATGGCCACAGGCCAGGCCGACGGTCCTGCGCTGAGTTTGCTGGCTTGAAGCACTGCGGGAAGGGAGGGAGCGGGTCTGCAGCCGTGGGGCAGAGCCAGCAGGGAGAGATGGGGCTGAGCAAAGCCACTGGGGTCTGGATGGGGGAATAGGGGGTGGCTGGGGGGGTCTGTGCAGCAAGGGGACCTGCTGTTTATGCAGGGCCACTTGGAAGCAATGGCCACAGGCCAGGCTGACGTGGGGAGCCCCCTCACCCTGCCCTGCCCCATAGCCTGGCCGAGGCAAAGCCCTGAGCCCCATTCCCCTTCTGGCTGTCTCAAAGCAGGTCCCTGGGGTCAGATCCCAGTGCTGTGCTGGGGCGGGGGTGCATGCCGCAGTCCGGGCTGCATGGCTGGGTTCGGCACATGCTTTGCGTTCAGCAGTCGGGTGCCAGCAGGATCAAACCCAGCCCCAAGCTCTGGGGAGGATGCAACGCCCGAGCTTGGCTGCAGGCTATTTCTTGGGGTCCATCCTGCCCTGCCTCCCTGCACAGCCCCGCGGGGAGCGTCCCTAGGGAGCAGGTATTTGGCCTCGAGGCTAAAGGGCAGAGTCCAGCCCTGCCATCTCCTGGGTCTCTGGGCTGCTGGGTGTCTCCAGTGCACCCCGGCATGCTCCGATGCGGGGGTGCAGAGGTGCTGGGTGTGGGTAGCCCAGCAGGGTTGCCCCTTTGTCATCCCCATCCTTCCCAAGGAGGGAAACTCCAGTGCCGGGTTTGTTCTGGGATGAAGCAGAAAGGCCAAGCGGAGCCTAGGCTGGGCTTTGCCTTCCTGCTCCTCTGGCCTCACGCTGCATGTGCTGCCTCTGACCCCGCTCGCCCTGCACCAGGTGCCCAACCCTGCTGCCTGCCGGGTCCGGGGGCCGCTGCTCTGTTAACTCTTCTTCTGCTTGGTGACTCCTTCTTTCTTCCAGGCAACCCACCAGGCCAAACTAAAAAAGCGCTGAAGCAGCGATTCCTCAAACTGCTGCCCTGCTGCCGGCCCAAATCCATCCCCTCGCTCAGCGAAAGCAAGTGCTTCTTCTTGCCTTTGTGTGTGTGTGTCCCCAGCGGTGCTGCTGCCTGCCCTCTGCCCTGGCCCTGCCCGCAGGAAGGGGACGCCTCCATCACTCCCCTGCCCTGTGTTTGGGGCTGTCAGGATCAATCCTGCCCCAGAGGGGTCTGATCCAATGGGCTCTGCACCCACCTCTATCCTAGCCTGCTTCCAGGCTGGTTTTCCCCCTCTCCAGCTCCCTGGAGCAGCTCCCACAGGATGCACAGTGGCGAGACCCGCTTTGGAGCTGGCTTGGGGCAGCGGGACCCTCCCAGGGCTGGTTTAAGGGCTGGGGGCTTCTTGCTTGAAGCTCAGTGTCGGTTTGGAGATGGAGGTGTGACGGGGGGGCGAAAGGGGCTGAGCAGGGAGTGAGCGCAGAGCTGCCCAGAGCCCCCTACCCCCCCCGCACCAGGTGTGCTTGGCCCCTTGGTGAGTCCAAGCCCCTGGCCGGGGTCTCCCCCTGCCCCGTGGTGCAAGCTGATCGCCCCTGGGAGAAGAGGTGAGTATGGAGGGGCAGGGGCTGATCCACCCCATGGAGCGGGGGTCCCCGCTGTGCAGCCCCAGCCCCTCGCGGTTGCAGTGGGGTCTGGGGGTGCTGGCTGCTGCAGGCAGGGGTTGTGCAGTTTGCCAGATGGTGCAGAGAAGTCATCAATGAAGGGGGGGCATAGCAGGCAGGACAGGGTCTAGACAAGGCCGGGGCGGCGTTTGGGTCTGGGGGCTCTGGGGGGCAGCTCTCCTGCTGGACATGAGCCCCGGTGCAGCATAGACCTGCGGGATGTCCGGGGTCTCAGTTCCACAGGGCAGATGCCTGTGCTGGGGCTGTACCGGAGGCTAGGGGGGCTGTTGCCCAGTGTCAGCTGCTGGTCTTCCCCCAGGGTGTCTCTGAGTGTCACCTGCTGGCATAGACCCAACTCTGGCAGAGCAGGGCACCCCAAAAATGTGTCACCCTGGGCAGGTGTGAGAGGACGGGGTGTGCTGTGCAAGGTGCCTCTCCTGCTCCCCCGCACAGCAGGGCAGGGTAGGATGGTGCTGGCCTCAGCTGCCCTCTCTTCCCCTGGGTTCCTTGCAGACAGCGTTGAGGATGAGTTTGAGCTCTCCACCGTCTGCCACCGCCCCGAGGGGCTGGAGCAGCTCCAGGAGCAGACCAAGTTCACCCGCAAAGAGCTTCAGGTCCTGTACCGAGGCTTCAAGAATGTGAGTACCCCTCAACCAGCTTTGCTAGCCCCCCCTCTGCTGCCATGTCTACCTCGGAGCATGCTTCGCACCCGGCAGTGCCCAGAGTTTGCAAAGGCTTTCGGGACTTTGGGGTTGAAGTTTATATCAGGCTACAGCCTGATCCTACCTCCAGGGAGCTCAGTGGGAAGCCTGATCCTGTGCTCCATCCCTTGGGTGCAGAAAGCCCCCTCCCTGGGAGCCTGGGATGCAGAGCCCCTCCAGCAAGGGGTGCAGCCCACAAAATCAGGGAGATGCTCCAAGTGGCCTTACCAGCCGCCCCACCAGGCAGCACAGGGCTGGGGGGCGAGGCAAGGAAGCTGCAGGGATTTAGGGGGGTGCTCATCCCCTCTCCACAATGTGGAGGTGATGCTGTGGCTTGCCCTGGCAGGAGTGCCCGAGCGGCATCGTCAATGAAGAAAACTTCAAGCAGATCTACTCACAGTTCTTCCCGCAGGGAGGTGAGTGCCCATCCCCATCCCCATCCCCATGCCCTGCATGGGTGCCTCTGCAGGGCAGGGCGTCACACAGCACCCCCTCACACTGTCTGCCTCCCCCCAGATTCCAGCACGTACGCCACCTTCCTCTTCAACGCCTTCGACACCGACCACGACGGCTCTGTCAGCTTCGAGGTGAGCTGTGGCCGAGGAGGGGATGGCAGTGGGGCAGGGAGGGCATGTCCCTTCAGGTACCGCGGGCTGGGCTGAGCAGCGTTGCTGTTGCAGATGGATGGAGAGTTTCACAGGGGCTGATGGAGTTTATTAAATTCCCAGAGGCAGTGGAAAAACCGTGAAAAGCAACAAAAAAGGGGGCTTTCTGTATTTTCTGGCTAGTGTCTTATAGGTACCCAGACTGGCAGGCAGAGCCATGGCTGGGTCTTGTTCAGGCTTTGGCTGAACAGCAGGTCCTGATGCACATTGTCCTCTTGGGTGCTGTGACCCAAGGGACTAGTGTGGGACATATTTGGGGACAAGCAATCGGTTTTCCCCAGGCTTTTTTTGATACTCAATGTTTCCCTTGTCAGCCCGGCCCCGGGGCACATCTGCTTTGGGGCTGCGTTCCCACTCTGCGGGAGGGACAAGCAGGCTGTGCCCTCTGTGTCCGTGAGACCCTTTGTGGCCGTAACTCCCGTCTGCCTGCCTTGTCCATCCTTGCAGGACTTTGTGTCTGGCCTGTCCGTCATCCTGCGGGGCACCATTGACGATCGCCTGAACTGGGCCTTCAACCTCTATGACCTGAACAAAGATGGCTGCATCACCAAAGAGGTGGGATGGGGAGTCCAGGCTGGTCCCTGGGGCCAGCGCAAGTCTGCGCCTGGCAGGGACGAGGGCAGGACTCGGGGGCATTGGCGGAGCTCTGGAGGAGAGCTGAGGGGGTCAATATTTACTGAATGCAGCTTTGCAAACAGGTCCCTCCTGGCCCCCTGGCACTGGTGTGTCTCTGGGTTGGAGGGTGGATGAGGGGTGTGCTGCTTTGGGGCTCCATCACACATGCAGGCACACACACAGCCCCACACCATGCACAGAGCCAGCAGGAACACACCTGAGCACGCCACAGGTCCTTCGGAAGCATCATGAAAAGGGTGTGGGTTGGGGACCAGGCGGAGGCAGAGCCCCGTGTTGACCCTGCAACCCCCTTCCCTCCAGGAAATGCTGGACATCATGAAGTCCATCTATGACATGATGGGTAAATACACCTACCCGGCCATGCGGGAGGAAGCACCCCGGGAGCATGTGGAGAACTTCTTCCAGGTGAGCCGAGCACGTCCTGGGGGAGCAGAGCTCCAGCACGGAGCCAGTGGTGCCCAAAACCTGGCACGGTGCAGGAGAAAACACGCCACACTGGGGATGAAGCAGGGCTGTGCTGGAGCTAGGGAGAGGAAAGCCCATCCTGGTCCTGCCGGGTGCTTGGGGATGGCTGGGGCAGCAGTGCGCTGTGTCCAGGCCCTGCGGGACCCGGGCAGGGGGAGCTGGGCTCTCCTTGGGGCTGGGGCTGTCCCTGCCATGCCCCCTGTGCTGTGCTTGTCTGCAGAAAATGGACCGAAACAAGGACGGCGTGGTGACAATCGAGGAGTTCCTGGAGTCCTGCCAGAAGGTAAAGCCACCAGCATCTCTGCTCGCGGGCTGGGCCACCTCCCTGTCCCTTGGGGACCTCTGTCCTCCCATCGCCCTCCTGGCAGAGAGGGGATGAAGGCAGGTCTCCTAGGGGCAATGCTGGGGCTCTGCTTTGAGAACTGTATCCATGCCGGCATCCCTGTGCAGATGGGGAGAGCCATGCATCCCAGTAGGGCTTGGAAACTGCCTGTAATCCCTGGGGCTCTTGTCCCATGGGTCAGAGCTGCCATGAGGGTAAAGCCAGGTTTGCGGGGAGCTGCCCAGATTGCTGTGCCGTGCCCAACCTGCCCACTTCCCACCTCCTCCCCGCAGGACGAGAACATCATGCGGTCCATGCAGCTCTTCGACAACGTGATTTAGCTCCTGGACCTGCCTCCAGCCGAGCTCTCCTGCCACTGGGCCCAGAACCTGCTTCTTTCTCGACTTTTCCTTCGAGCCTCCCCTCCACCGGCTGCACAGACACCCCCATGGGAAGGGGCCTCCCTTCCCGGAGACGCGATCGGCACCGGGATCTTCCCTTCCCCCTGGGCTGGCTCCGCTTTCCTCGGGGGATCCCAAGCAGGTGCTCCCAGACATCGGAGCATGGGCACGGCTGGCACGGGGCAAGCGTTTGGCCCGGATGGACCTCCCTGCACCCGTTCCCAGCGGGGAAGCCGCAGCCTCGGGCTGCGATAGAGGCTTCCCCCGTGCACAGTGCCCTGTGCAGCCAGGGCTCCTCCACCCCTGACCCTCCCCAGCCCTGGGAGCCCCCAGCACTGGCTCCAGCCCAAACCCTCCAGTGATGCTGTCTAGAAACCAATAAAGTCTTGCAACGGGCGCCAGCACCTCAGCTTCCTCCCCTGCCCTGGCCGTGCCCTGCCACGGGGAGTGTGTCTGGTGCGTCGGCTGTGAGCCACCGGCCACCCTCCTTGCCCAGCCCCTGGGCCGGTGGATGGGCAGAGGGGCCGTGCCTGGAGAAGGCAGCCGCACGGGCACTCGGGGTTCATCGCTGCATGAACTGTGGGGAGCAGCCCTGATCCCAGGGGAGGGCCTAGTTAGACCTAGGAAGCTTATCCTGACTTGGGGAGAGGGGATACTAAAGGGACCCCAAAGTGCCTTCTTGTGGCAGGGGTCCCCCAGGATGGAGGATGCTGGGCTGGGAGGGGGAGCTGTAACCTCAACACCTGTCCCTCAAGTTTGGGGTGCTGGCACACAGGGGACCTCGGGGACCCACTTTGAGGCTCCGATGGAGAGACACCCTTCCCACCCCTCCCTGGGGACACGGCAGCCAGGGCATGGGGACACGTGGAGGAGGGAGGTGTGCTGGGCGCTGGCGGCCACCCTGGCCCTTGGGCCTCACAGTCATGCTCCTGCCAATGTTTGCTGCTGACCTTCCCCTGCTCCCATGCCCTGGCCTGTCCCAGCCCACCCGCTGCCCGGGGGGCCAGGGAGCGAGCAATGGAGCAGGGAGGTGTCCCCACAGGCATAGCCCTGTGCTGGGGGGCACAGCTGAGCTGGCAGCTCCTCAGGAAGAAAGTTGAGGCTGGGGCCAGCCAGGAGTTGTTGCTGTGCCGCCAGCGGGCTGGAGGGTCACCCTGGGGCAGGGTGGGCTCAGCCCCTTCTCCTGGCGCGGCCATGCCCCGAGGTGAGAGCCTGCCTGAGGACCCCGGGGATGGCGCCAGCATCCTGGGGCTCCCCCCATCTTTATCAACAACAGCTCCTCAGAGCTGGGTGTGTGCAGGCAGGCCTGTCCTGCCTGCATACCCCTCCGAGTCCTAGCTGGGGAAGTGATGCCTGTGGGCTAATGACCCCATACCAACCCCAGAAGCCCCTCTGTGCAATGCCACAGGCATTGGGAATGTACCCAGCCCCGGCAGCCTCCGCTCTGCTGCTCCAGCCTCTGCATCCTTAGCAGCCGAGGGTGGTCAGGGCTGCCCCGCGCTGTGGTGTCTGGGATCAATGGGGAAGGGGTGAGCAAGGCCAGTACCCGTGCCGGGCCAGGCCCCAGACCCAGGCTGAGCCCCTGGTGTCGGAGCCATTAGAAACCCCCTCCCCGGGCCCTGAGCAAAAGCTACGGGGCTGCTCCCCAGTGGGACTGTCCCTGGCCCAGCCCTTGCAGACATGATGTGTTTTTTAGGTTCATTCAATACGTTGTTCATCTCACAGTCCTGTTCCTGGGTTTGCCGTGGGGCCGAGCTCCCACCTGCAGTCTCCCAAGGGTGGGATGGCAGGTATCCTGATTCTTACCCCTCCTGTCTCCTTCTCCCCTGTCCTCCCTCCACCCAGGCTCTCTGGGGTACCCACTGTCCCCTGCCACGCGGAGCAGATGCTGCCTCCTCCCTCACGCTGCAGGTCGCATGGCGTGACCCCCAGCCCCAGGGCATGGTGACCCACAACCCGCTTGGCATTTCCAGTCTGTATATTTTGTACTATAACAATAAAATGGGTTAAAAAAAAAAAAAAAAGACAATAAAATCTAACCACAATCGCTCTGGGGTACCCACTGTCCCCTGCCACGCGGAGCAGATGCTGCCTCCTCCCTCACGCTGCAGGTCGCATGGCGTGACCCCCAGCCCCAGGGCATGGTGACCCACAACCCGCTTGGCATTTCCAGTCTGTATATTTTGTACTATAACAATAAAATGGGTTAAAAAAAAAAAAAAAAGACAATAAAATCTAACCACAATCGCTACACCGTTATATCTTTGCCTCTTGCCTCTGCCTCTGTCAGCCGTCGGGGGGGGCAGGGGAGATAGGGGCTGAGGGTCTCTGCAGAGTGTTGGCAGCCTTTTTGGGGTGCTGCAGCTGTAGGATGCTCTGCATGGGTGTTCTGGGAGGTTGCATGGGGGACAGGGTGTGCACTGGGCTGGCCAGGGTCCCGAACAGCCTGGCCTTGCCATCGATGGCTCCGTAAATACAGACTTTCCCCTGCTAGGAGGCTGTAGGCGTTAGGCTAACAGGGTTTTACACCAAGCATGTCAGGTCTCAGGAGCGGGGCTGTCAGGTATGTTATCAGCTTGTCATGAGAGCTGCTGGGTGAACCAGAGTTTGGGACCTGGTGTCCCTTGTTAGGATGGGATATTTAAGGCTGAGCTAACAGGAAGATGCTCAGCTGCCACCTTGAAGAGGTGGGTGTGGACTGGAAAGGGGTTTTTCTTAGGGACATGAACTGATGGGCAATCACTGATCTTTGGAAAAATGCAGCCTTGAGAACTGGGAAAAATGGCTTGAAGCAAAACAAAGAGGAAAAAAGAACCAGGTAAGTAAGAAAACAGCAGAACAACAGGGTAATGGACCTGATGTGGGACAGTGACACCCTCCAGCATTATGCATTCTGTGGTCCAGGATCTGAAAGCTCAATGCAAAGAACTGCCTGGAGACCCAAACATCTTAAAAGGATGGGCCCTGGCCATGGGGGGAATTGCCATCACGGGACTGGGAAAGCTCCGAGTCTGCTTTTTCCAAAGCTTCTGACTCCCCAAGGACCTTTTTGACCTGCTGGTGATCGCCCAGGTCCGTGTACAGCAGTATGAACGGGCCTGAGTGCATTTTCCCCTCTAACCCACCCTTCCCAGTATATCCTATCCTCTGTGAGCTCTGCTTGGCTGGTTGCTATTTTGGGTGATGCCATCCACAGGCTTGACGTGCCCTCTCGTGGCACAGAGATGCTGTGAGCTGCGGACGGGGTCCCTCTGGTCCCCCTCTCCAGGGTGAGGGGTAGGGGTGACAAGGGGGAAAAGGGTGCTGTGGGGCTCACTCAGCTCTCAAATGCCACCGTAGCTTTTTCATGCTAAAGGGGAATAGGTTTGCGCAGGGATCATTGTAGGCAGCTGTGGGACAATGGGGGTGGCTGATCCCCCAGTAGCCAAGAAATAATCTCTGCAGGCCCTTGGGGAAGGGGCTGAGAGCAGGAAGGACTGGATCAGTCCCTCCAGGGGTATCATCAGCTTGTTATGAGAAGCTGCTGTGTGAGGCAGGGCTTGGGACCAGGTGTCCTTTGTTAGGACATGGCATTGTAAGGGTGGGTAACAGCAAAATTGTTGGGTCTGTGCTGCGAATGGAGGCAAGAGCTGATGGGCCCTTGGAAAAGGGTAGCCTTGTGTTGTTTCAAGCCATCTTTTTCCAGCTTTCAGAAGAAAAAAGAATTGTAGCTACGTGGGAAAACAGCTGAGCAACTAGATGAGGCAGCTGATGCAGCCTGGGGCAGTGATTCACTCCAGCATCCTGAATACTGCCTAGAAACACAAACACCTTGTAGAAGGGTGAGATCCCAACACTGGGGGAATTGTCACTGCAGGATTATTTTGGGATTATCAAAGCTGTGAGCGTGACCCTGCTTCAGGGTCCCTTCTGACCTAGCAGCCAACTGTCCAGCTCTGCATACAGTTGTATGAGTAGTGTGTTTTCCACCCAAATTCTGTACATTTCTCCTCTCTAACCCTTCCATAAAGTCTTGTTGCATATTAATACATTCAGCTAGTTACTATTTAGGGGTAGCAGTACAATTCCTATTTTTGCTGTCTGAAAGCTTTAAATTGGATGTGATGGTAACTAGAGATGCTCCTTGGCCAGGGTCTCTGCTGCAGCTTCCTAATCATGGGTATAGATGGAGACAGAAACACGGCCACCTTGGGTTTCTCATAATGCCAAAATATCATTGGTGGAAATAAGCTCAAAGAGCAAGGAAGAGATTTCAAAAATGCAAGGAAGGGTTTTGGGAAAGCAGAGTGAGCTGGGTAGGGGTGAACAGTGTCCAAATCAGCAGGGGATGTTTTTAATCAGAGTTTTCATTCATTTCGTTCAGTTTTGGCTGAAACATGATGTGGCTGCCATGAAGCCTGCAAGCTTTCTCCAGCCCTTCCTCACAAGCTGGGGTTCCCAGCAGCTTTTTGCTCACTGGTTTCTTGTTGGCTGGTACCTCCTGTGGCCTCCCTAGTGCTGGGTGGGCCAGAAGGATTACCTCGCTGGCCTTTCTTATGTAGCCTCATGGGAGGTCTTCTTCTCAGCCCTGTGGTCTCCGACTCACGCTCCGGGGGCCTGTTGCTCCCAGCCCCACAGGCTCCCATGCGGCTGGAGCTTCTCCCTGGAGAGATGCCGTCTGACCTCAGGCCCCTTTTCTCTGATTTACTGAGATGATCTCAGCTTCGTGGCCCATCCTTCACCATCCTCGTAGCCCCCGCCAGGCGTGGAAACATCTGCAAGGGTAACATCAGCCGGGCTGTGCAAGGAGGGAGGGAGGGAGCGGCTGCAGGGGCTTTCCCGCCTGCACCCCGTACGCGGCCCCTTTCCATCCTGCGGCAGGGACCCCGCAGCTCGGTCTCCCATCCGCGGCTCAGTCCCAAAAAGCCCTGCTTAGCTTGCGGAGCCCTGGCGGCGCCGCGAGAAGTAGGTCGCTCGCTGCGCGAGCGGCGGCGCGGTCCTGCGCAGGCGCGCTCGCGCGGCTTCCGCGCTGTCCCCCGAAGCGCATGCGCAGAGCCGAAGTAAACACTTCATTTCCCACCCGTCCACCCTCCCCCCCCCCGGCC
>NW_008795129.1:11585291-11589610 GCF_000699145.1 Aptenodytes forsteri
GGGGGGGCGGGGGCCACGACGGTATCCCCGGGAGGCTGGGGGTATTTGTGGGGATCGGTATCCGCGGGAGACTGGGGGGGGACTGGTCCCAGCTGGCGCTGCTGTTTCCCGTCTCCTTCCCCGGCTCAGTGCGGCGCCCGGAGGAGCCCGCTCTGCGAGCAGGGTGGTGCGCGGTTCTTGGCCGGGGCTCCCTCCGCTAGAGAGGGCTGGGGGGCGGGGAGGAGCCGCGGCTCTCGGGCGGGGCTGCTGCCCCTGGGGCTTGTGCTGGAAGCTGTTGGCTAGCAGGGAGTGCCCTTTGATGGCAGCTGTTCGGGGGGGTGAGAACAGGCCTGGCACTCCCAGCGGGCCGATGATTCCTAATGGAGGCTGAGGCAGTGCCGTGGCTCCCTTGCTAGTACGCGTCTAAAGGGGGAGGTAGGGGAGAGAGAGAGAGAGAGAATTGCTACTGTGTGATTATCCCAGCTGTACATGCTCTTCCTGCGCGCCAGAGGCTCAGAGTCAGTTTCCTGGGTAGGGAATAGGCGATTCCATAGACATCTGTTCTGAAATTAATATTAAATGCTCCCTGTTCTCTAAAGTGTTGTAGCTTACCATTTTCATTGCACTGTAGAACAGTTCTCTTCGGTCTTTTGGCATAGTTGCAGCATTAACAGGTTTAAATTGTTGCAGAAGCTGCAGAATAAAGGGACTCTTTTTGCATTTCTCAGTAACTACAACATCTATCTGCATTTCTGACAGGTCAGTTAAGGTAGATAGTTGAAAGCCAGCAAGAAAAATGGTTTATTCCCATCATAATAGTTGGTTTGGAATTGTTCTAAATTCCTGTGGACTGCTATTATTTCTGTGCCCATAATGAATCTCCGGTAGGAGAACAACATGATTAACAGATGGAACGGAGAGGGAAACAGGCAGTTTATCAAAGTCAGTATCTGCATTGCTTGCAAAATGCCTTTTGTTCATATCTTAAAGAGAAAAGACCATTTGGCTTCTGCAAATGTCACTGCGTAAAGTGCACTAGGCACAGTTAATGCCTTTATTTTTTAGCACTTACTAGGGCTTAAATGCAGTCAGCATGGAGAGAGATGTCTTTACTTTGTTAATAGGCTTAATTCTGTGAAGGTAGATGCTAAATTGAAGGCTTTGGAGACAGATAACAGTGAACAGAAATATAGATTGTAACAGCATGTTTTGTCATGTTCCTGCTGATACACCTTGACCATGGATCTCCTGTTCATCCAGGTTTATATTGGAACCACAGCGTATACCATAATCGTTTTTCTTGTTATCTTAGTTACATTGTTGATTGCCTCTGCATATATTTTGATGCAGGTGTTCTTGACTGTACTGTGCATAAAACAAAGTAAGAAAATGGCCTCTGCCCAATGAAGCAGTTTAACACTAGTTAGGTGTTACCAGTCTAATGTTAATATGCGTATATGTTTAAAAAAACAACCCAAAACCAAACTGTTGTGGTGAATGAGGTAAACGGTAGTGGGTGAAAACATCTGTCTCTTTAGTGACTCGAGAATTATAGGGATAAGAGAAAAACAGGGATTAACTTCAGAAGTGTAAAATACGTAAACATAGTGCAGCAGTTAACACAGACTAGAGGTATGGTGAGATTAAAGCAATGAGATGGAGAGTTTGGATCTTTTGTAGAAAAGCTGGGGGGGGGTAATTGGCCAAATACTGGGTGTGCACTCTAAGAATGTGAAGAGCTTATGACAGATATCAAATTCACTGTTTTGGGGAGTAATAAGATCTGAGAGAGTACTGGATGCAAAACTTTGGTGCTCTGCCTCCAGGATAAACTGGCTTTTAGTGATGGAGATCGTGGTAACTGGGATGAGGTGTTTGGCATGATCTGTTGACTTTGTATTAACCTGACACACAGTCTTGAGGGAGTAATACAAAACCAGGTGGATTTTTAGTTGGACAGAAAGATCCAAGAGTTGTCATCAGCTGGTGACATTAGTAATCTAAGAAATGTGGTGACAGATGGAAACGTATCGCTTTGGATTAGCATGTTCTCTTCAGTCTTATTTAATTAGTCTGTTAACTGATTTTCATGTTGGTTTTTTTTTTTATAGTAGGCCCCTGCTCTGCTTTACGCTAGTAGGTCTGAAACAGTAGTATCATAGGTAAAGCAAAAGTGTTCTGAACGAGTTATGAGATGTAGGTGGTATTCATTGGGTATCTCAGTAATTCATTCCTTTTGTGGGTGATTGAGCTTCCTCAGGGAAGCATCAGTCAGAATTAGGTAATGCTAGTGAAAATGAGAAATTTGTTCTGAGTGAAATAAACTGGGAGGTTTTCATGCCTTGCAACTGCTCTCTTGTTTGTTCCTCTGTGTAACTGGCCTCCGTTTGTCACTTTGCAGTTTGTGAGTAGTAGTTACTCAGCTTTACCACTTCGTGGTGCCACTTAAACCAAGATCACTCTTTGAAAGACTAATTCTTAAAACTTGAGCCTGCTTTAAGCTTCTTAAGAGCATTGTTCCCTTAAAAATGTAACTGAAATACTTGTTAATATATGGAAAATGCTTCGGTTACATCAGTTTTGAGTTTTGAAAGGTCACAGGAGGGTGTTTTTGACCTCCGTGAGACCAAATATTTACAGATTTACAATGGTGAATAGCTCTGGAAATTAAGATATTGTCTACCTTTTGAACTGGTGTTCTGTGGGGACTTGTGAGCTTTGTGTATTAGGAGCATCATTCATCACTGAGTGGCCGTGCTGTTTGAAAAGAAGAGCTTATTAAATTTCAGTGTTATTTTAGTCTCTGGTCTTTGCACAGACTGCCAAGCTGTAGCTTTGTTTTGAAGTGCCCACTTGTGGTTGAACTGTTTGCACGTAGGTCTAAGTGAATTTACTTGACTAAGAGTGCATTGAGAGTGCTTTTTAAAGTATTATGTTTCTAGAATGGAAGGATTAGGTCTAAAACCAGAAGCAGTTACAATGTCCATGGAATTCCATGTCTTTGAACATATGCTATTGTAAAATCACTTCTGTAGATGCTTTTATACGATTATTCAAAGACATAGTCTTAGCTTGTAAAGATGTGGGAATTGTAAAGTAAGATATCAACTTGCAAGTTAATTTTGACAAGGAGCCTATTAAACTGAATAAAAGGAATGAAATCCTAAGCATTTTGTTGACTCGTGCTTTTTTTTCTAACTACACATCATCTACCTCACTATGTATTTATATACTCTGTGTGTGTATTTAGCATTCTGATCTGTACCAGTGGTAAAGCATTTTTGAGCTGGTAAATGTTTTCAAGTATCTTCAGTGTTCACGTTACAATCAAATCTATTTTGTAGGTGTCTAGAGTGATAACTTAATTAGGTTATGACTATTCAGTCTTATAATAATGCTGATTTGACTTGTCAAGGGCATATGCTCAGGAATACAGTTTGGATTCTGAAAATTAATTGCTTCAGTGGCCGAAATTATAAGACCTTAGATCATAAGAAATAAGTTATAATTGCATTTTAAATTCAGTTTAGGTTATTACACTCTCCTAATGCTGTCTAACTAGATTTTTTTTTTTTTTTCCTTTCTGGTTTGGGAAGCTTTTTGATGAATGTAGCAGAAGAGGAAGAAAACAGTGGGTTGTAATATAATGTTTCATGGAGCAGGCATAATCTAACATCTAACTGGATAATTTTAATCTTGTTTCCCATAGGATTTTATGGAAGACCTTGGGTTATGGAGCAGAGGAAAGAACTTTTTAGAAGGCAAGTCATGCTTCCTCTTACTGCAGCACATTCCATCACAATATAATCATAATCTTCCACTTAAGCCTGAAAAGAATTATTGTTCTAACCTAGAGCAGCTTTTTGCCTAATATCAATATTCTTGGGGGCTCATATTCACCTTTCCATGTTGCCTAAACTAAATTTGTCAAAAATCAGTTGTGCGTAAAGTTATTGTGACTTAATAGTATAACACAATGTTCAATGAAGAAAGAAATAAATTAGATCAAGTAATCTTGATCTAATACCGGGGGTCAGGGCAACCCCCAGTATCAATACAGGCTGGGGGATGAAGGGATTGAGAGCAGCCCTGCCGAGAAGGACTTGGGGGTACTGGTGGATGAAAAGCTGGACATGAGCTGGCAACGTGCGCTCACAGCCCAGAAGGCCAACCGTATCCTGGGCTGCATCAAAAGAAACGTGGCCAGCAGGTCGAGGGAGGTGATTCTGCTCCTCTGCTCTGCTCTGGTGAGACCCCACCTGGAGTACTGCGTCCAGCTCTGGAGCCCTCAGCATAAGAAGACACGGATCTGTTGGAGCGGGTCCAGAGGAGGGCCACGA
>NW_008795129.1:11589795-11614445 GCF_000699145.1 Aptenodytes forsteri
GCGGTGGATGCCCCATCCCTGGAAACATTCAAGGTCAGGCTGGACGGGGCTCTGAGCAACCTGATCTAGTTGAAGATGTCCCTGCCCATGGCAGAGGGGTTGGACTAGATGACCTTTAAAGGGCCCTTCCAACCCAAACTGTTCTATGATTCTATGAAAAGAATTAGAATTAGATCAAGTAAAACATAAAATTCCTGAATTTGTAGACTATTCTCCCAATGAAGGCTTTTTTCCTATGTTTATAGACTTCAGAAGTGGGGACTAAATACATACCTGTATGCTCCAAAGGATGACTACAAGCACAGGATGTTCTGGCGAGAAATGTACTCTGTGGAGGAAGCGGGTAATTGCCTTTATTTCCCCTCTGTGTTTTCTATAAATAGACATTTGGATGAATTGGTCGTTGCTACATATGCTTCTGTGTGTTTAATCATAGTAGCCATTTCCAAAGGTGAGTGGAGACCTGTTCTTAATACCCTGCAGATGTATTTAGTGGAGCTTTGGTACAAGCATGGATTTACTTCTTTTAACTATAACTCTGCAGATGATTTCTAAAACTGCTTTTAAGGCTTTGTCTTACGAGATTTACTTTTTTCCAGGGAAAGGTTGCTCAAAATTATTCCTCTGGCTTTTGGACATCTGGGCCATATTTTGAAGTAGAAATTATTTGCTTCAGAAAAGAAAAAAGATTGATGAGCAAATAGCATGCCCTTTTATGTGATTCATTAAGTGCTTGTCTCAATGAAGAGAGTACCAGTTAGAAAAGCAGCTTCTGACTAGTCAGAACATAAAAGACCTGTTTAAGCTGGTGTGAGGCTTTTTATCCACCTCTGGCATTTATGGGATCTACAGTGTTTTATTAGCCTGTGGGGATTATCGTTTTCCTTGGGTGAGGGGAAGAATGATACTTGCTTGAAATTAAATAATCCTTCTTGGAGGCCACTTTGAATCACTGCAGAAATATAATCTAAAGGATACTGCAAGATAATTGCCAATAACAACAAAGATTGTTAAATATTCTAAAAATAATTCTCTTTATTCATTGTATGGAAGATTAAATTTGACGTTTGTTTCTTAAAGCAACTACTTCTGCACAGTGATGTTAAAGCCCTTTCTCATGTGCCCCAAGCTTCAGTCATATGAATAGTACCTGAATCAGTGTCATGCAGGGTGATATTACTACATTGAATTGTCTTTTAGTATGTGTGACAAAAGTGGAAAAAGTGAGTAATAATTCTAGAACTGTTGGTGTGCATACTGTAAAAACAGACTACATCCACATTTGTCTCACAATATTGAGATAAAGAGAATTTTTAAAACCTTTAAAAATCCATTTAACATGGAAAATAACAATACAAGGACAGTTGTTATTCCTTTTGGCATAATTTCTGAGAACTCTTCCAAATAATTTGGTGCTCTTTGCTGTGTTAGTTTTAAGAAATTCCAACAATTTTTTTTTTTTATTATTATGGTAGCAGAGGCATCTGCGTTTTATAATTTACTTCTTATTATGTTTGAGATTATTTTTTTTAATTGTTGAATTCTTCTGAAATATTGCAATTTGATTTCCAGAGCAGCTAATGACTCTAATATCAGCTGCACGAGAACATGAAATAGAGTTCATCTATGCAATCTCTCCTGGACTTGACATCACTTTCTCCAATCCTAAAGAGGTATCCACATTGAAACGCAAGCTGGACCAGGTAAGTGTGACAAACTTACCACAGTTGCAGTGCTACTTAATTTGAAAACTTCAGTACCCTGCTCACTCTTGCAGCTTTTCACTAGCTGCTTTAATGTTTTCAGCACTAGCGTTGGTTTAGATGCCTCTGAACGATTCCAATGGATGCGTTCAGGTTGTATTGTAGAAGTCGCCAGTGATCATCTAGATTTTTAAAAAAAAAAAAAAGTCTCATCTTGTATCGGATTCTCAAGGCTATTTTTGGGAGCTTGTCTTCAGAGTATTTTAGGGCCTTGAAGCCAAGATGCATTTCTAAAGCAAGAACTCTTACCCACAATAAATGCCTTCAGAGGCAGACCTGACATACACATCTTCTTTGTTCTCATAATTGACTCTGGTCCTTTGTCCAAAAGCTGTTACAGAGTTAGCTTTTTTCCAGCTGTCTGTCCAGTAAGATCAGCTTTGGATTGTTAAAACTGGAAAAGATTGCACGTCTTTAGAGGTCTAATCTTGGAGAGAAGCAGAGCAGTGGATCAAAGATAGGCATTCATCGTGAATGGATACCAAAGTCTGTCTTACCTCCCCTACTTATGAAAATTCTATGGTTTGATTAAAAAAAAAATTAAAAAAATTAAACCTTTTGCTCTTGTCTTTTGTGTTAGGTTTCCCAATTTGGCTGCAGATCTTTTGCACTGCTGTTTGATGATATCGATCACAATATGTGTGCGGCAGACAAAGAAGTTTTCAGTTCCTTTGCTCATGCTCAAGTCTCAATCACAAATGAAATTTATCAATATCTAGGAGAACCAGACACATTCCTTTTCTGTCCTACAGGTAAAATGAGATGAATCATTTAGTTCAGCCTTAAAGGAGGGGGCCTGTTACCGTACTGGTTGAAATGCTGGTTTAATATTTAATCGCTGCTTTAAGGAGTATTTTGGGGTTGTTTGAAGAAATTGACTTATAAAGAAAGGCTCAAATAATTCAAATATATGCAGAGGTTTTGCCGAATCTACACATCTCTGAAAGGCTTAATGCCAAGCAAAGAAGGCAGCTTGATAGAATGGTTCAAGAAATTTGAACTGAAACTTAGGGTGAAGGAAGACTTCTGTTTGACTTGTACCACAGTCTTTTTGCTTCTTGATCTGGCTAGCTGTTAGTTTCTTAGAATTTTCTTAAAGTAGAGGTACAGCACAGACTGTGCTCACTTCTGTCATTGGTACCTGTTCTTAATAAGATTACCCACTTCTACTAGTCACTGAGTTGCTTTATTTATTTATTAAAAAATAAGATGGCTTGCACTCGGGTCCAGTCATTGTTTTTTTTAAATTGAAAGCTTCCTCTAATATCTGTAAGAGTATTGTGAGGGAGAGAGAATCACTATGTTCAGTGGTGTGGATTGTTGCAAGGAAAACTCAATTCAGTAGCAATGGTGGTATCATTGTTAATTTGTTTATCCCCTTACACTGTAGTAGTTTGGTTCTGTTGCAGACCTCCTGTTTAACTTTTAAAGAGACGTATGTTCTGGCATTAATATTTTTAGGTATTTGCACTTCATAATCAGTCTTAGGGTTTCTAGTTCTCTTGCATATTGTCTGCTGTAACCTGCCCTTCTTTTTATGGACTTTATTATTTTTTTTCCTAATTCTGACATTTGAGCAATTTTAAGTAAATTCTCTACCTTTCCTTTCTGACCTTTATGCTAAGTATCATTCATAATGTCCTTTTTATTTATACTTTAGACTTTTGGGCCTTTCTTGATTAATTTTACAGATGTTTCTCTTCTCAAATTGTAGTATTCTCTCAATGTGTTCATGGGGCAGTTGGGAATGTTGTCACACGTGTGCATCCTTCTACTCACAGTGACATTCTCTTTTCCTATACAGAGTACTGTGGAACTTTTTGTTATCCAAATGTTGCCCAGTCGCCATATTTACGGACTGTAGGAGAAAAGCTGCTCCCTGGCATCGAGGTGTTATGGACAGGTAAAAACTGTTTGGTCTGTGGTTTGGTGGGTTTTGGTTTGGTTTTTTTTTAAATTCGCTGTTGGTGTTAGAAATGATTTCTCGCAAGTATTTAGTAAAATAAACTGTCCAACTACTTGGGTTTGAATCTTCAAGTATATGCAAAGCCCTCTGATTATCCTGTTTCCCTCTTAGGTCCAAAAGTTGTATCTAAAGACATTCCAGTAGAGTCCATCGAAGAAGTTTCTAAGATCATCAGGAGAGCACCAGTTATCTGGGATAACATTCATGCTAATGATTATGATCAAAAGAGGCTTTTTCTTGGGCCTTACAAAGGTCGGTCAACTGAGCTCATCCCTCGACTAAAGGGAGTTCTGACCAATCCAAACTGTGAATTTGAAGCCAATTATGTTGCTATTCACACGCTTGCAACCTGGTACAAGTCTAACATGAATGGAGTGAGAAAAGATGTGGTGATGAGTAAGTATGCATAACTGTTTGCCGGGATCTATGCTTAACCATATAAGTCATACTGATTTTTTTTTTTTAATGATTCTAGCCTTTTCTTACCAACTTTTTCTTTTTAAGATCACCTAGCATTTTCTATCCCATAAGTAAATGGCAGCTGCCTGAAATATAACGAGCATCTAGATTGTTTTATTGACCTCCTGGGAAGTATATGTAGCACATGCTATGAGAGAATTTCATAGTCTTGAGATGTATCTGTGGTTGTATAAAAACCACTCTCAGCAAGCAATTTTAATGCCCAAATTTGACGTTAAGCATCTGTGGATTTGATGTCATTGGAATAGAAGCAGTGCAGATCAAAAGAGAAACTGAATGCCAGAATATCTAGCTTCTGTGCACTGTTTCTGTGTTGACATTGATGGTGACCATAGTTTTCCATTTTGTCTAATTAGGATGTAATGCTTTGTCCTTCTTTGTGAAATAAGGCTGTTGGAGAGTTCTTGAATGCCTTGTCTAACATGACTTTTTGTTTTTTTATTTTAAATGAAACTCGCATGGTAACTTTTTAAAACTTGTCTCTGTAGCTGATACTGAAGACAGTACAGTTTCTATCCAGATTAAATTGGAAAATGAGGGGAGTGATGAAGATATTGAAACAGATGTTCTCTACAGCCCGCAAATGGCCCTGAAGCTGGCCTTAACGGAATGGTTGCAGGAATTTGGGGTACCTCAGCAATACAGCAGTGAGTCTGATTTGGTATTGTTCTAGGATCGGTAGAAAAATGGGGTTAAAGTTCAGTACTTGCATTTAGATTAAAACTATTTCATAGATCCTGGCAATTTGTATACTTTTCAGTTGGGAGTATTTTCTGCCTTGCTAATTGGGGAAACCTCGATAAAGAAAGAAGAATGCTTGGCATTCTGCAGCATGCCTGATCAGCAGAAGCAGCATTGACGTATGATCCTTTAGTGCTTATGATACAAAACAGGGAAGAGTCTGGATCTTGCTAGTCCCAGTTGTTACTAGGCTTCCATGGGACCTGAGAGAATAGGAAGAACAGTCTTTTTTTGAAGTGGGTGTGAGGTTATTGTAAACACTAGTTCTGCCCCAGAAGAGTCCATGTCCTTCCAGTTGTTTAAAGATGGCTTTATTTTTCTGAGTTTCTGTGTACAGAAACCAGCTGGGGTCCTTCCAGCATTGTACACCTTTCTTGTAGCAATGGGAACTTGGGATCTGAGGTAAAAATCTGTTTTTCTCAAATGTGGGTTTGAGGTGCACAGAGTGCCCTTCTCTGGTAACTGGTGGTTATCAGAAGAATGTCTTCTGTACCAGAGCAGAGTTGGGAGGAGTTATCCTCTTGAACTGCTGTAGGATTTCAGATCTTTCTCAAACTCAGCTGCGGCAAAAATGTTGGGTGAGGAGTAGTAATTAAGGTGTCATCTTTCTCCATTTTCACAGAATAGTTTAAGTTGGAAGGGACCTCTGGAGTTCTCCTAGTCTAACCACCTTGCTCAAGCAGGGTGAGTTTAGAGCAGGTTCCCCAAGACTGTGTCCAGTCTGGTTTTGAATATCTCCATTTTCCCTAGGTTAGACATTTGTATTGAAATATTTAAACATCAGTCCTTTTATTTTGAAGGATATCTCTATATCCAAGTAAAACTTTAACAAGCCTGTTGATGCAGAGGAAAAAAAGTTAACTTTGAGAGCTTTTTATTCTGATGGCATAGTCAGAAATGCTGCTGGCAGCACATAAATATTGACTAATTTTCCTAATTTTTTCCCCATCCTATCTTTGCTTGCCAGTTATGTGGAGGGGAAACTTGCAGAAAACAAAGTCAGTAGTTAGAATTACAATGACAGAAGTGAACAGGCAAAGTACCAAAAGGAAGCTGCGCTGATTGGATGCCGTGGCAACAGAATCATCCATGATTTGCAGAAGTTGCTGATTTGAATGTTAGTTGGCAGATATTGAAAACTCTAAACTTGTTTCTTCTTATTCTCAGGTAGGCAAGTGGCCCACAGTGGTGCTAAAACTACCGTAGGGGATGTAGGGCCTCTGGTGGCACCATCCTCTTTAAATGCAGCAACTGTGGTTACCACAGTTTACCAAGAACCCATCATGAGTCAGGGGGCAGCGCTGAGCAGCGAGTCACCGGCCTTGGCAAAGGAGGAAGAGAAGAAGCAATCTGATGAGGAACCAATGGACATGGTGGTGGAAAAACAAGATGACGCAGACAAGAATGCTAATCAGATACTGACAGATATTGCCGAAGCCAAGATGGCAGAGGAGTTGAAGCCAATGGATACCGATAAGGAGAGCATAGCTGAATCGAAGTCCCCAGAGATGTCTATGCAGGAGGACTCTGGTAGTGACATTGCCCCTATGCAGACTGATGAGCAAATTAACAAAGAACAGTTTGTGCCCGGGCCAAATGAAAAGCCTCTCTACACAGTAGAACCAGTGACTTTAGAGGACTTGCAGCTTCTTGCTGACTTGTTTTACCTTCCTTACGAACATGGGCCCAAAGGTGCACAGATGCTGAGAGAATTCCAGTGGCTCAGAGCAAATAGCAGTGTTGTCAGTGTTAATTGCAAAGGAAAGGATGCTGAAAAAGTGAGTGTGAATCTTGTTTCTTTCCTTTTAAATCAAAATCCTGAGCAATGTTGTCTGTAATAGAGATTGGTGTTCCACTTTCTAGAAGCTGAAGGGTAGTGTATAACTAACGACAGGTCACAGTAACTTTCATTCCTCCAGTGGAATCTACCGGTTTAAGCCCTGTAGTGCCATGTAGCTATGAAGGCAGAGGTCTGGTGTTTGCATTTGACCAGTGATCCCCATACTGGCCTCACTTCTAACAGCCACAGAGAATACCTGTGAGTCATGTGTGGTGTGGTAGTCCATGCTGGTAAAATGAAGTAACAAATTGTATAGTTTTCCTCCATATATTAGAGTACCTCTCCTCTGTAGAAGGCTGTGTTTGATCTTGTGGATCTTTGCCTCTGTTCATAGATAGAAGAATGGCGTAACCGAGCAGCCAAGTTTGAAGAGATGTGCAGCTTGGTGATGGGGATGTTCACTCGCCTCTCCAATTGTGCCAACAGGACAATCCTTTATGACATGTACTCCTACGTCTGGGATATCAAGAGTATTATGTCAATGGTGAAATCTTTTGTGCAGTGGTTAGGTAGGTGCATTGGGAGCCATTATAATCCCAGATAGTGTATTTTTTTTTTTGTTTTTAATTAGCCCACGGGGAAAACAAAGTATTAGGCAAATGTGTTTTCTTGGACATGGGGTCTGGTTTGACCCTGTTCTAAAGGTTTTCCTGTCTCACTATTTGAAGCAATGCTTGCTGTGAATTTGCTTTAGTATTATAAGTGAAGTCCGCTGGATGCTTAAGATTGGAGACCTTGATTTTCTTCTTGGGCTAATGAAACTTGAATCTCAGCTGACACGTAAGTGTTGACTTTAACTTACTCTTGACTGAATGCACACTGGACTGTGCCATGTAACTCCTTGGATACCCTGGTGTATGATTGGAAATGACACTACGAAATGTGACCACATCAGCCATCTGCTGCTTGCTCTGTCTTGATAACATTATTGCTGTCTTCAACAGAACAATTGCAGAAGCGACCTTTCAATGGGCCTGGCCAAGAGGAAGCCGATCCTCCCAGCCCTGTGCGCATGCGAGCTTTAGCGTAAGGCTATTCTGGTGCAAAATAATTTCCTTTAAACACTTTCCAAATTGTTGATTTTTTTTTTTTTTAATTTTATTTTTTGGTAATGGGTGGAAATTGTGGAGCTCTCTAGACAGATTTAGTCTGAGACTTAAACTGATCTTGAAAAAGTTTTTTCTTTTTTTTTTTCTTTTTTTTAATGTGTGGCTTTTTGGTGTTTTTTGGTTTTTTTGTTGTGTTTTTTTTTTTTTTCCCTGAAAGATTTTTGGGGGATCCTAAGTTGGCAGATAGCACCAGCATGGCCTGGGTAATTCTAGTGACCTCATTTCACTTTCAGGTTTCAATCCAACTGTAAGGAATATGCTGTGGACTTGCTTGACGTACACAGCAGGCAGCAAAGCTGATGGTTTCACGTCACACTTTTTGTAGCTGTCACAAACCTCACAGTGGTTAACCATTACACAACCTTGGTCTAGTCCTAGTGTTTGGATTGTCTTTAAATGATGCTCTTAAATGCTGGCAGGTTTAAGCAGGGACAGAGAAGACCTGTTAAGTCATCGAGTCAGTTCGTGCTCAACAACTTCTGTGTTTTGTGCTCATTAAATACCTGATCCCTATATGTATGGTTGATAAAGAAGAGCTTTTAAGACTGCCTTCTGCAAAGTACAGAGAAGACAACTAGCTTGGGAGGAAAACTTGGCAGCATTGTAGTATGTTAACATCTCTGCCTAATGCTGTTTAAAAGCTTTAGTTCGTGCATTTTTAAGACCAGTGTGACACAACTCCCCCAACTTTACTATTCTTGCTGTATGTTGACCTTCAGCTAGAAAGAATGCTCTCTTTTTGGTAACTTAATCTGTTTAAAACTCCAGGCCAAAGCTCTGTAAAGAGAACAGTGATTCTTGTAATATCTAAACATTGAGGGCCTAACTTAAGACTGCATTTCAGAATTATCAAACTACCTACTGATTTCAGCTGAAATTGTCTTCAGTTTTCAATGTCCCTGTAAAGTTGGGTTCAAGTCTTTAAATGCATCAAATATTTGGAATAGTTCACATTAGAAGCCAGCTCTGAAAATCGTAGCTCTCTGAACTTTGGCACTGTTCTGTTCCAGTACTCAAACTGGTATTAGATAGTTGAAAAATTAATTTTAAGAGGTTTTGACAGTTTAATACTCCTATGCTAACAGTGCTTCTGTGAGAGGGGATGCTTTTGTCTTCAGCTTGCATTTTATCACTAGTGTAAATACATATAGAGCAGAGGTCTTTGATAAAATACATCATTATATAAAGCTAAGTACGTTACGAATCCAAACAAATTAGTTTTCACAATGGTGTGCTCAATGGTCCACTGAATGTTCACTTTCTTCACCTCTCCTCCCAAGTCCAGCTAGCATTCAGTCCCTTAAATTAGTGTGGCTGTACAGTACTATGGATTACTAATGACTTCTATTGTCTTCTTCCCCATTGTGTACAGATGGGAGAATCCTCAGCACAAGTTTCTACTGCTATTGGATGGACAGCGCCAGATGTTCACAGCGCGTCGTCATTAATTAATTAAAATGGAAAGGTTTTGTCTGTGAGGCAGCTCAGATAGATTAGATGTGCAATAGGCATGAACTGAAGTCACATTTGCGCAGCGACTAAGGCATTAACTATGTTTTTCATTTATACAGCTCTTCATTCACGCAGCTCTTTACTGTAATAATTGGAAGTGCTAGTTACGTTGTAGTCTCAAAGGACAGACAGATACTGTCTTCCAAGTTACTGACTAAACCTCCTTGTGAAGGGTATCTTTTTACATGAGAATTCTAAAATGTGGGAGTAAACCAAATTCAAATTCTGATGCTTGGATCGCTTCTGAAATTGACCATACTTAGGGTAGTTTGTATTTAACATACATTCCTAAACTCTCATAAATGTCAAACTTGGCACACTTTGGGACTCTCTGACTAGCACAACATACTTGTCTGTACTGATCTGAGACTGTTACTTGAACAGGAGGTAGATTGCTGTCCACAAAAGGAAAAGAGTATTTGCGCTGCTCATCTTGTCAGAAAACTAGGCGGGTAATTGAAATCTCCATTCCAGATACCACACTTTTGTTTTTTTCTCCAGAGTTGTTGTTTATGTTATGTTAGTTGTTGAAGGCTGTGGTGCCTTGCTGGCGGAATAGTATTAAAAGTCAAACAGCTAATGGAATTTTTTTTCTAAAGCAAGCGTAAACTAAAGCTGAGCACTTTAATGGGCCTGCTGTGGCTGCTTTATCCACAGGGACCCTGGTGCATCAGATATGCTTGAGCAGGAAAAAAATCAAGATGCTAAAAAGCAAAGCTAGTAGTATCTGTGGCCAACAGGGTGTACTAGTTAAATTGTGAGTTAATTCCAGTTAATGCTACTTTAGCTCTTTAACATGCCAGCAGCATTGTGAAGGTATGGCCTGGATTACATAAATCTGTGTAGTCTCTTGCAAGAATACTGTTTCATACAACTGTCCTGGCTGCCTGAACTGTTCCAGACTGTTTGCATATATTGCCAGTCCTAATTTTCTGACAAGATTAGAAACAATCATTACTAAAATGTGACTTCAGAAAGGTCCATTTTTTTTCAAGGGGCTGTGATAATGGCATTTGTTTGATCTAAAATTTACAATAATAGCTATTGAGCCATGTAGCTTCCAAGATGTCATCTTTTCATAGATGAAATGGATGTTTCTGCCACAAATATATTAAAAAAAAAAAGAATGTACAAAATGTCTGGGAAGCTTACGTAATTGTACACGGCACCATTCTTGTGCCTTCTGGTCTGGAATGAGGTGTGTTAGCTGAATCACCTCACCTGTTCTTAGACTAGTCTGTTACAGGTAGTCAAAAACTTGGAATACTGCAATTAGTGCGCAAGCACAAAATCTTTATAAATCATACATTATTACAGCCTCCCCCCAAGCCCTGGATTATAGCTCAGTTAGAGAGCTTTTTCCACAAGTGTGTGTTAGCTTTTTGGACATGTTAGACACCCAGGAAATCCCCCTTCTCGTAACATTCTCCGCTTGGATCTGATCTCAACAGGGTGTCGTAGTCAATCTTCAGCACAGTTCTTAAGTGGAGACCAAGAACCCTGGGCCTTTAGAGGTGGTCTAGCAGGAGAGTTCCAGGTATCAATATGACTTCACAACTGAATGACATTTTCTTTGTTTTATGAGAAACCTTTTGTTGCACATCAGAGGTCTGGAAGGATTGGTCTGCCGAAGGCTTTCTGGTCCAAAGCCCATTAGCCTTACAGCTTGGTTTAAAATAATTTTCCTCCCCTTTCTACAGTAATTTCTCAAGGAGATGCTGCCTGTCCCACGCGCATGCGAAGCGCAGCGGCTTTAGTTGTACATTTCACATTGTTTCTTTGCAGGTCGCACAGCATTTTTATCTGCGCCCGCAATTGCACAATGCGCGCATGCTTGTCTGCCGATGGGAATTCCATGAGCAAAAGGGATAGTCATCCAAATTTTGGTTCCTCTCTAAATAAAGCTGTAATGCGCTTTGTTGCAAAGATTTCAATTGGCAAATATTCTTAAATCGCATCGTTTATGCCATGTTCAAATTTGTTCATGGATTTTTCAGGCGCTATACTTTTCCCCCCTCACAGGTGCTCTGCGCGCAGCAAATTGAATCAGCGCATTGCTTTTGGGATAAAGCGTCTCCTCTGGCCAGTTAACCCTCTTCAGACCAAACCTTTCCTCCTGACATTCTATGTTCTTATACAGAGACAGTGTAGATACGATTGGTAAAAAGTATTTTAAAGCAGATAAGATTAACAGACTCTTAATGTGCTGTTTCAATTGCATATTTTAAAACACCAATTGGATATTTTCTATTCAAATAAGGTCTTTGCATTTGTAAAGCATACCAACCCCACCTTCTTCTGGGGTGCCTGCAAGTAGCAAATGTTAATTTGGGAGTCTGCAGTGCACACCCAAGAGTGATGGGTTTTGTTGTTCATACAGTCATATTAAATATTTTGTTTTCACAGCGTTTGCTGCCTATTGATGGGGCAAATGACCTCTTTTTTCAACCGCCTCCATTAACACCCACTTCCAAAGTGTACACCATACGACCCTACTTTCCTAAAGATGAGGTAACTGCTTTTGACACTTGTCACTGTTGTTAGTGATGCGCTTCCTTTTGTGGCAGCACTGGTTACTGCTGAGTCCCTTCATCCCCTAATGAAACAGATGTCCCAATATCTTGCACAAGGCACAAATGCAGTCTCACAGGAAAACTGAGGTTAAGTGACTTGCCTATGGTTCAGCAACGTGCTGGGCAACAGTACAGGTATACCCACATCTTGATTCCCAGTCTTCCCCCCCCCGCCCTTTTTAAATCTATGAGTGCCTTCCCTGTTTCTGAAAGGCAAGTTAAAATTGTTCGCTGCTGGAAGAGGAATTTTTGCAGTGGGAACACATGCAATGGCTTAACCTTAGGGGGAGTGCGTATACCTCTTCACTCAGTAATTATTGGGGTAACTGCTGGTATTCTCAGAGCCATATGGGCAGAACGTTGATACTGTATCTCAAAACGTAGTTGTAAAATGTGATGGTATTTCAGCCATTCTTACTGGTTTAATTACAGTTGTAAACTTTTTGGTCTGGTTTTGAAAGGATTGTTGTCAAATCTGCTTCAGAGTGTTCATTACTTTGAAACCAGGAATTTTGTATTAATCTTTATTGATTAGAGGGTTCCCCCCCTTTTTTTTTTTTGCTGAACAGATCTGTAGTGTAGCTTTATTCCTATTAGCTTAGCAAGAAGAATACTTGAAACTAATGTATCAACCAACAGTTAACGTTCTTTATGGATGCACTTTAAACAATGTAAGGATTACTGTAGCTTGAACCTTGCATTTGTAGCCACATTGAGATGAAGTACGTTTCCTTTGAAACATAAGTATATAGGTTGAGTTTGCAGCAGCTCAAATGAATCCTGACTTTGAAGCCAGTCAGACAGACAGGGCATGTCCTTTACCTGCTAGTTTTAGGCTCTGTCCTGTGCTGTTCTCACAGGCAGTAAAGCAGCCTTTTCCATACCTTAGTGCAGGACTGTACCTAAGCTGGTTTGTTCTTTTGTAGGCAATGGAATTGATATTTCTAAGCCACCTAAACAATTGGTGATGCAGCTAAACATGCAGTCTTAAAGGAACTCCTCCTCAGAAGAAATATTCCTTTTTATGAAAGGAGGCTGCAGACATGTCAAATGCAAAGCCTTTTTGTTGAAAAGTGTAAAGTTTCTTATTTGACGTATGACTGATACAAGTTTACTCTTTAAAGAGATGCAGCTGAAAGCGTTTTAACATGCAGAAAGTCAGAGTGTGTCTGTCCTTCACAGTGGTTAAATTGTTGCACTTGAACATTGGAGGTTTTGAAAAGGGACTTTGTAGCAAGGGTATTGATCTTCACTGAGTGTTTGGTAATTAACCCTCACGATTAATCTTGTGCTGTTACGATGTGCAGGAGGTTGACCTCCAGCCGTTGAACTTAACCACAATGTTTTTGACCGGGGGGGGGGGGGGGGGGAGTTTGGGGTACTCTTGTTCTGTGTAACTTAAATGCCTGTCAGTACTAGTTTACAGTGGAGCTGTTAATGAAATCTCTCTAAAACAAAGTTGTTAGCTTTTGAATGCAACTGATGACTTGAAATCATTTCCTCTCTCCTCTTAGGCATCTGTATATAAGATCTGTAGAGAAATGTATGCTGATGGAGCTGATCAACCCTTCCATAGTTTACCAGATTTAATTGGAGACAAGTATGTATTAGGAATGAATGACCTACAAAGGTGGTTCTGAAGGATGAATTCCTGACACTGTATTTAATTTGAAATTTTAAAAGGGGGGGGGGGGAGAATGCAAAGAGCATTTGATTTTAAAAATAAAAAAAAAAAATCTACCCCTTGCAGGCCTCAGGAAATTGGGGTTTTGGTTTCTTAAAGATACCATTAACAGTTATGTCTCAGTTTATTCTCTGGTCACCTGTTGTGAGCTGTTAGAAAAAAGACTTAGCTGAAACCTCTGTATTATGAAACCTGTGCATCATAGTCTCCTATTATTTCAGATTTTGTGAAAGTATATCATGAGAGTGTTCATAGTCTGTAGTTACCCTCTGGTATTTTTTTCCAACCTAGTGTAGTTCTTCAGATAACTGAAATTTTTTTGAGGACCAATCTCCCAGCTGACTGCCTTGAGTTTTTTCTGAAATACATGTTATAGATTACCTGTACCAACTTTTAAGAAGAATAAGCAATTACAAATGAGATGAAGTTAAAAAAAAAAAAGACATTAAATATGAGCTGTAAAATGAGCTACTTTGAGTATTTTTTTTTTGTCTTGAGTGTTTAATTTAGATAGCCTTTGTAGAGAGGCTGCTCTGTTAGTGACAGAAAGGTAGTTAAGAAAGGATGTGTAACTGGTATCAAAAATAACCCAAAAGAGAAGATGGAAGAACAAGGAGGTAATGGCAGCAGAGAAACTGAGGGCAAAAGGCAAAGTAAATTTGTCTCTAGTGAGTCAGAAAAGCAGTGTGTATAGAATTAAATTGTGGGATCCTGAGGTGCAGATGTTGCTCATAGCTGAGTTTTGACAGCTGATCAGTCTGTTAATGCTTTGTAGGAACTAATTCTGTGACTGGAGGACTCTGTCGCTTCTTTGGATGACCCTAGAGTCTCCTCCAGAATACCTGAAGAGCATACTTGTTCAAAGTGACCTTCTTTTGACTGAATTTGGACGCTTCTTTCTGCAGGTTAGTAGGAGGTCTACTCACCCTCAGCCTGGATTACTGCTTCGTCTTAGAAGATGAGGATGGCATATGTGGCTATGCTTTGGGAACGGTTGATGTGACTCCTTTCATTAAAAAATGCAAAATGTCTTGGATCCCTTTCATGCAAGAAAAATATACTAAACCAAATAGTGACAAGGAGCTGTCTGAGGCAGAGGTTGGTATAACCCACGAGATCAGAACTGTATGCTGAACTCTTTCTTTCCAAAGCAGGTCTTTGCTTTTCTTTTGCATTTTGAGCTTTCGTGTAATTCAATTTTTGTACCTTTCTGAAGTCTTTGATGGGCAGGGTATCTGACATCTCAGAAGGTGACAGTAAAATTATTCACTGGCAGTCGTATGCTGCTGTGTGTTGTAATGCACCCATGAGGTGTACTTTAGTAGTAATCAATGCGGTAAATGTCAGCCACCTTAATCTAGAGAAAATTACATTTTGAAAATAAAGGATTGCTTCTGCTCTGTTCTCCTGCAAAATGAGATATTAGTTTCCCTATGCTGCAGGTAAGGCTAACCCTTGATAGTCACATCAGTTTAAGTATGGAAAACAAATTAAAGAGCACTTGGTTTTGATGTTAAAATCTATGAGCTATTTGTGGAGTGTGACAGCTATAAATGATGCAAAACAACATCTCACCTTTAGCAAGTGCTAAAAATCAATATCTTGAATTGTTTTTGGAAGAAATTAGAAAAACGATGTCACTGAACTGTCAGAAATAGTGAAATGTTCTAGCTGATGCATTCTTGTCAAGGAAAGAAATGTGTTTAATACTAAGAGGTGCCAACCCACACCTGCAAGTGGAAGGAGGTGTGGACAAAGCTGTAGTAGAGGCAGGCCCAGAAGCACCACTTCTTAGCCTTTTTCTTTCCCTCTCAAGAGGGGAAAAAATACTTTCCAGAAAGTATTCTCCAACAAGTTGTCTGAATACAAAGGTTGGTGTCAGACTGGTGGGCCTCCTAAAATGGCGTATATGGCAGTATGCCGTTCCTTTATTTGACTGGGACTTAGACAAAGTCTTAAGGGAGGTCATGGCTCTGAGAGCACAGGCCTTCCCACACGCAAAGCAAATCTTCCTGGAAATGGAATGAAATGTTTGTCACCCTATTGTGAAAATGGCCACTACTTACAGGCATGTTTGATGGGGGAAAAGTGAAGTACATTTAAAAAAAAAAAAAAAAAAAAAAAAAGATCCTTGCAGAATATCAGTGTTCTGGGGTAGGTGTGACTAGAAGGTATCTTAATAACTCCACTACCATTATTGAAGTGGAGCTAATTCTGCAGTCTGTAGGTTTTATGACTTGATTCTTCTACATTTGCACAGTGCTGTGATTTCAACTGTATATTGAAATTCAGATTTTGAAGCAAAGCTAATGCGTATAAAGATATCGGAAACTAAACAGGGCAAAGCTGTAGTAGGTACAGTAAGGGAGGAGGGGCCTTGATTTCCAGAGAGGAAGCAGGAGGTATTTTGTGCTGATAAACTAGCTTTTCCATTGAGATGTTTAAGAACATTTTGTTGTTGGTACATTGCCCCAGGATTTCTGCTGCTCGTACAATATCTCAGAAAAAGTCTGTTTCTTGAGACTATGGGCTTGAAGGATGTTCCCAGGAGTACAGAGGAGCTCTTTGTACTTTGCTCTTGAGATAGATGCTGTGGGATTTTATCCATTTAGTCTTTTGGCAGTATAAAGGGATGTAGAGAATATTCAGTAGTTGCTCAGAAGCCATTGTCATTGAAGATCATGTAGAGAAAAGTCTTCTCACAGAACAGGATTGATTTGGTTTCCTTTACAGACTTCTTACCTCTTGATAATCTCAGTCTCCACTTTGGTTTCAAAAGCTTCCTTTCTGTGCTTTTTAGATCATTTGATTCAAATTGTTAACTTCTAATACAGTTCAGTTGTTCTCTAGTTTACTTAAATGCATCTTGAGCCCCAAACTTCATGGGATAAATAAAATGTTTTGTTTCACAGAAGAAAAATGCAGTCCTCTGACTTGTGTCATATTGTTGTGAGCTTGTCTTGCAGTTTTGTCTAGGTTCCTGTCAGGGAAGTTTATCTGGTATCTGCTTTTCCTGAGTTTAGTTATTATTGATCACAAGAGATGAATGCCTCTCTAACTGCTTCTTAGCCCCACCTGTACCCTGCTCCTTGATAACCTGTTTTAACCTCTTGTAGCACTTCTGTGGTTGGAAGAAACAGTTATTGCCTTTGCCTTGCTGTTTGAAGCCAGCATGGCTAGCTTTGAACACTTTCTATGGGGTTGTGCCTGTTACAGCTGTGATAAAGAAAAGCCCAGAGGAGCAGGCATGGTTCTGAACCTGAAGAAGGTCAACAAGTTTGAAGTAGTAATTTTGAACAGAGACTCTGCCTGCAAGAGTTTGGGAGGTGGCAGTTTATAGATTTGAGGGGATTGCATTTAAACTTGACCTGGAAAAAAAAAATGTGGGGGTTGCTAATGTTATGGTTCCTTGTGCGATGAAGTCCTGGTTTGGGTTGTTATGATAGTGACTTTCAGTTATACAAGAAATGAAGTTACACGGCTTGTTTACTCCAGCCAGTGCTCCCTAGAGGTTTTAAAATTCAGTAACCAGCAGGGGGAATGACTTGAGTATATCTCAAATTTGGCTTTGTCTGCTTCTGTGTTACCTTACTTGATTGTTCCATTCCCATGAGTTGCATGAAGTTAATGTCTGATGTCACATTCCCAAAGACCTTCCTGAGTGATTGCCATAGTCTTTAGTGATCAACAAGACTTATTTCAAGCTAGAGACAAATTTGCCTTTGTTGGGCCAAGTAGTCTAAGATAATTGCATGGACATGAGAGATGTTTCCAGGCTGCTGTGAACCAAAGAATACATGTGAAAGGTTAGGACACTTAGAGAGAAAACTGCCCGTGTAAAATGCAAAGAAAAGGAACACCCATGCACAAACTGTTAGTTATGGGTTGGCTTACGGTTTTTCTCACTTGAAGTGTGGGTCACTGAGGAGCCATGCAAGGAGTCTTGCATTCCTCCTTTGACAGTCTGAGAAGCTTCTGTAGTCTGCCTTTTTATCTGGAGTACAGAAAGCAATTCAGCAGGTAAGGAACAAAGTGACCATCGGAGGTGCGGTTGAAAAGCATGCTGATTTGGAGGTATACTCTGTGAGCAAAGCAGCCTCCCTTAATAAACATGAAAGAAAATGAAAAGCTGGATAGTGATTAAATGTCTGCTTCCCATATTCTTTTCAGAAAATAATGCTAAGCTTCCATGAAGAGCAAGAAGTATTGCCGGAATCATTTCTTGCCAACTTCCCATCATTGATAAAGATTGATATCCACAAAAAAGTGACAGATCCAAGCGTGGCCAAAAGTATGATGGCCTGCCTGCTCTCTTCTCTAAAGGCTAATGGTAAGCTTCTTGCACTCAAAATTCCTTGTTTCCTAATTACGTGTTGGTTCTAGGATGCAAGGCAAACTTGGGATGGTTATGTTAACATTACTGTATTTGCACGTCAGCCTGAGATATTCGATTCCTGCCATAGTTGCCACTCTAGATTTAGGTAAATAATTATAAAAGCTTTTGGGTAGCTAACTTCTGCTGCTGTCTTCAGTAAAAGGTAGCTTTTCACTTTAGCCATTATCCTGCAAGTTAGGAATAGGAAGAACTGAGGGAGCAATTGGGCAATGAGAGCACACATTTTTACATCTTGAACAACACACAAACGTTTATATTTCCCCTGCTGGCATTGGTAGTGATGCTTTTTCTTGTGTGTGGCAGCGTGCACTGGTGGGTAATTGCCAAAACCTTCAATATGGGGAAGTACTTGGCTGTCTGCCTTACTGCGCACCTGAGGTTCACAGTTCCTTTGCGTGATTTGGTGCCCTCTTCTAGTGCTATTTTCTGAGCCAACATCAGAGTTTCAGGATGCTTTTATGTGAAATAAAAGGTGTGCAGAGGGTTTGTTCAGACTGACAAGACGTCTGCAGAGTGCAGTCCCTTTAGGGGATGGTCAGCTATGTTGCCGTAAATCTGGTCTCTTTTGGGCACTATGCTCCATATCGAATTGGATCAGTGATTTCATTGGATTTAAATGTTAAAATAGGTGGGAACTCTAGTAATATTTGATGTCTGTGCTTTTTACAGTTACTCTTCTCCTACAGTGTTTTGTTTCTTTCTTCCTTCTTCAGGCTCCCGTGGGGCTTTTTGTGAAGTGAGACCGGATGATAAAAGAATCCTGGAATTTTACAGCAAGCTGGGTTGTTTTGAAATTGCTAAAATGGAAGGATTTCCAAAGGATGTTGTTATCCTTGGAAGAAGCCTGTGAAGTGCTTGACAGCAAACTGTTCCAGTACCTGTAGTCCCTTAACAGCTGGGCAGGTAGTGGTGGGGATCTTCATATGGTCTAGCTGCACAAAGCCAGCAATAAGCCAGCTTGGTAGAAGGGGCTATGCGAAAATCACCCATCACACATTCAGACTGTAATTTGTTGGAAGAGGATAATGCTGCTGAAAACACTGTTTTAACAAAGAGAAACCTTGTCCTCTCCTGGTCCTGTGTGAAGTGCCAAGGAATCTTGCATGGGCTATAGCTTCTCGGAGGAATCCCTCTCAATCGGTGCTGTGATTGACGACAGTTCTCTGCATTCACGTGTCAACAGAAAAGTGGTCTCTGGCAGAAGTGTATAAAGATGCAGGGGTTTTCTCTGTCGTAGAGCAGGATGTGCAACTGGAAGTTGCAGAAATGGGAGGGATTGCTTGTGGCAATCAGCAAATTTAAAGATAAGTAGCTACAGTTCTATTTTTGACTATCTTTATGCTTGTTGATAAAGCAATGACCCGTTGTCACTTCTAATGACCATTGGTTCGAGCTTTGTGCTTTGTTAGGGACAAATGTGCAGTGGTCTGTGGCAGAAGTCACTTAATGACAAACTTGTAAATTTCAGTGTATATAAACTTAGCCGTATGCTGACTAACTTTTTGTTTACCAGTTTTTGTAACTTTTTCTTTTGAAAAGTGAAATGGTATAGGTCCAAGATGGCACTTTTGAATAACCTAAAACCACAATGGAGAACGAATCTGTCCTCAGCACTGACCTTTCTTATTGTGCCTCGTATCCAGGGCTAGAAACTGACCATCTTGGGTAAGGGGAGCGGATCCCAAATGATCCTTCCTTCAGGCGGCAGTTTGTCACTGCTTGAGGAGGTTATCATCATCCTCCTGGGACTGAAACAGCAATTCACAGGGTGGTCTGCTGAACCCGTTAATTTTGGTAACGTTCGCATGGGATTGTGGATGAAAGACGGTGAGAGGGAGAGAGAGCTGGCCCGCAGCTGGGATTTGTCCTTGGAACAGTCACCACGTTTCAAAGCCTGTTCGTACTAGTTTGATTAAATCGGGGTCTTCAAGTCCTGCACATTTGTATCAAATAACTTTTCTATAAGAAATGCCACAATAAGCACATTTTTACACATTATTTAAATGGTTACCTACTTTTAAATGTTCCAAGAGTTTAATGTTTTTACCCAGGACTGACATGTTTGGCTATGGGATGGAATCAGCGTGGTTTGGGATCTGGTAGTGAGGTAGTCGCATCATTTATGAAATTGGTATTTCACAGAAGTCCCAGTGTCCCGATACGTAATTGGCCAACGGTATACACCTCGCAGTACCTTGCTGCTTTCACCTGCTGCCATCAGCTGTCTTTATCTTCCCTTTTAATTTTCCCGGTTTTTTTTTCAGTGGTGCGCAAAGGAAGTTCAGTTCCTTTTACAAGCCTCCAGCTACATAGAAGAAGTTAGGCAACCTATAATGAATGGCATTAAGACTGCAGTAGTGTTGTCTGCGACCTGTAAGGAGATGCTGTGTTTGGCCTTCTGGTGCAGTCACGTGCAGGATTTTTTTTTTCCTTTGCAGAATGTGAACAATTTTTTTAATGCGGTAGCGAAGTATTTAAGTTGAAACAAGTTCATTTCATTTTTGGAGAGAGGTACGGGGTTGTGCTATGGGATTTCATGTAAGTCAGAGCTGAATGCCACTAGTTTTTATACAGCTTTGAGTGCATGTTGAGTAGCTGATACCTTGGTTTATCAGGTGGGAGAGTTTTGTTTCTTCATGGATACCAGAGTCAACTTATTTTATCTGGATGCGTAACATTACAGCATAGGATGCTTGTGGCCTTATTTCTTGGCTTTTAAGGAGTTGCCACATTTTTTCTTCCTATGACTTTGTTATTATTATAGAAGTTAATTGTATAAGCCTATGGAATGTCAGGCCAATACCATCATTCTAGGATTGTAAAGTGATATGTTGACATATCTTTCATGGTTATGAATTTTCATTAAGGTTGGAATGCCACTTTCATTAATCTGTTTTAGATCAACAGTATCTGTAGCAGAAAAAAATGACCTGTAAAACTGTATTTGAAGACCATGCGAGAAATAGAATAAAAATTGAGAAGTGACTGTAAATAAGAAATGTGTATTTTGTGTATGAGGTTCCAGAACCAGAGGTGGCTCATCGGTGTGTTACATCTGCCGTACGTGTTGGATGCCCTCGGGATCAGCTGGCAGAGAAACTTGTTTTGGGGGTGGCAGCGCGTTGCGTGGTAGACACTTATATGTGCTGATGTTTTTCATAGGCGGGTATTCAGCAGCCCTTCAGAAGTACTCGCCCTAAATATTTTTGGGGTGGCAGTGACCCTTCTTGTTGGCCCTTCTGCGAGTAGCACTGGTTGAACTTCACCTGTTTTGTAAAAAACAGTTCTTTCAAAGGTGGTCTCCACTGTCTGACAAAGCCAGTGTGAGCTGTGTTGCAGCAGTGCTTGTTCGCCCTTTCTTACTCTTTTTTTTTTTTTTTTTTTTTTTCTTGCCAGCTGCTGGGTTTGGAGGTTGCTGAAACCCAGAAGAGCCTGCCAGCAGCAGCAGGGTGAGAGATGAAGTGACTTGAGGGTCACGCTGTGTGTAAGGGGCAAACATCGTTAGCTCCACATCTGGCCTCAGTTGTACGTCCACAAAACTTAACTTACGAAGCTGAACACCCGGGGTAGCTAAAGCAAGTGGCTTCCTGCTTAGAATGGGCAGGGAGCAGGGCAGGGAGCAGGGCAGCCGAGCAAAAGGGATGGGCCGGGGTATTAAAAGCAGCTTTTTCCTAAGGTCAGTTCACCAGAGTTCATCCACCTGCTGTAGAGGTGCGCTGGTTATGCAGTTCAAAAGCCATCTGTTGTGGAGAGCATGATAACATGCAAACTAAGCAGGGAAATGAGCAGTTAAAAACTTCCCTCCTAACCCAGTGAATGTGTGCTATGTTAAAACGATTGTTTTTCTTCACAAAATCATAATGTGTTGCATATAGGTGTCTTGCTTTTCTTGAAGCCTGTTTCACAAAGTTACGGCAGAAATGGCAATACGACTTGCCTATGTCAAATGCATCGCAGCCTGGGAGGCAGGTTCGAACTCCGATGTTGCGCCAGGAACTCTTCCTTTAAGGGAGCGGGAAGCAGAAATGGGCTCTCTTGCCTCCCTCGCTCCAGGGTGGTGGCTGCAGACGGGTCACGTAGGCAGCGTGCTGCCGCCAGCCAGATGGCTGCGGAGAGCAGCTCCCGCAGAAGCAAACGAGTGCGCTTGTATAACCATCGCTGAGTGAGCGCCTGCCTCTCTCTGGGACTGGGATCGGCTTTTCAAACCTCTTCAGTCGTGTTTTTCTTGAACTGACTCCAGCTGGAGCAGAGCAAATGGCTGGCCGGTGGAGATCTCCTCTGCAGTGGGAGCAGAGCCAGCTCCCGACCAAGAGCGTGGTGTGAGCTCATCATTAGCGGGGTTTGTTTTTAACTCGGCTGCCCCCCGCCTCCACCCCTGCAGCACGGACCAGACTGCTTCCCTTTCTGCTTTGAAAGGCCAGTCCCGCCCTCTGCTCCCTGCGGTAGATTTTGAAGTGGGATCTTGCCTTCTGTGCTCAAAGGCTCCTGCACCCCAGTCCCCGGTGTCAGATCACACTGCTCTCCTCCTCGCTCACGCTTAAAGGGATAGGGGTGAGCAGGTCCCTCCCCTTGTGCCCCTGCCTCCGTCCCTGTTACCCTCCTACCCCTCCGCTACCCCTCTTCATGCCCTTGGCCTTCTGCCTCTCCGGGCTCTACCGGTGCCCTCTATCTTCTCCCCAGTGTTTGGGAAGGCTGGTGCCCTGGAGCCGGGATGGTGCCCGTGAGAAGGGCAATAGGTGGACAACCGCTAGTAAAGGCCACTTTTCTGGTGTGACATTTCCACAGCTGGCAGCGTGGTCAGCAAATGCATTGTCCTGCACAACTGGCTTTGGCTGAAGGCCAGGATGGGCAGGAGACCCCACGGTGAAAGGATGCGGTGGTGTCTTTCATCTCCTGGGTGGCTTTTGGGCCGTTCACCATCCATGCAATGTAAGACCCTCTTCCCTTCCACTGTTCCCCCTCCTGCCTACCTGCAAGCAGGCGTGCGCACGCGTGTCCGGGGCTGCTCCCGCCCCAAAGCATCTCAAACATCGCGGCTCAGCAAACGCTTGTATCAAAAAGGGAAGTGGAGCAGCAGCCCCCGAGGCCTTTTATGCACCTGGATTTCAGTCCTTGCCCTGGTGAGCTGAATACATAAGCACGGTTAGGAAGAGGTCCTGCCCTGGGCTGTGTTTGCTGAGACTAATTCCGCTCTCTCCGTTGCAAATGCCGGGTCTGGTATGCAGGGCTCAGGGCTGTGTTTTTCTGATCTGCTTCACATTGGTGGATCATCCCGCAGTAACCAAACACACCCAGGGCACCCTGCCTTTCCTTCCTCCCCAGGGTCGGCTGCATCCTGATCCTAAGAGCCAAGGACATAATTTTGCATCTCCCTTGGTTTTTTAGCTGTTCGGAGAAGTGTGTAATAAAATCTGTCTCGAGACTTGTCTTGAGGGACTCCAGCTCCCTGCAGCCTGGCCCAGCATCCCCCTCTCGGGTTGTTCCCCATCACTCAGGTCTCACGCTCCATGTCTTTGCTTCCAGACTCTCCCCAGAGCAAACATTTTGCTGATGCTGGGGAGATCAGACCTGCCTTTCTGTATGCTCCCTCTCCTGTTGTCCAGAGCAGTGCACCCTGGCTGCGTGGCTCTCTGGAGGGCGTGAGCCTTGCCCTGCCTGTGCTCGGGGGCCTTGGGTGCCCCTGGGCACTGCTTCACGGCAGCCTGGTCTGGGGACACCAGGTTTTGTCCCTGTATGGTGCTGAGCCAGGTGCATAGTTCTTGGAGACACTTTATCCTGGAGCCCAGGGTGCCCTGGCCTGAGGCTGCTCCTGAGCATGAGAAAATAAAGTGTTTGAGGGGTGCTGTGTGTGTGCCCAGCTGGGGCTCACCCTGGGAACCCTTTGCCCATGGTGCCTGGGGCCATGTAACCACTGCTGCAGCTTTTCTGATCTCCTCTTTACAGGCTGCGAGCTGACTGCCAGTACCAAATCCTACACGTTTCAGGTGGACGAGGAAGATGACTCCGACCACATTTTGGCCCTGTCTGTGGTAAGAGAAATGAGAATTAACTGTGCTAGTCCTCTCCCATGGTGGTCCACAGCCTCACCCCCACTTCCCAGGCTCATTCCCCCTTCCCTGGCCGGGCTGGAACAGGGGACTCACTTGGCTGTGGTCTCGGCACTGGCTGCTCTCAGGGCAGGGCACGGGACTGTCATGTTTATGGAGGTGCTTGAGCAAAGCCAGTGGCATCAGGAGGCTGCTCAGCAGAGGAGTACTCCAGACATGGGGTGAAGGAAAGTATTTTTTCCTTCTATTTGACCTTGCTGGAGCCTCCCACTAGAACATGGCCCCCCTCACCAGCTGGGTCTCTGGCTTGTTGCTCTCCAAGCCCAGCTAGATGGCAGGGCTTCATTCCTGGTCTCCCTGGAAGATGCTTTCTGTCCTGGGAGCACAGAACCTGCCAGCGTGGGTCAGATCAGCAGAAAATGCAGCCCAGGCACCATCTCTTGAGGTGGTTGCAGGAACAGCTGTCCCAGCTGGGAAAGGCACAGAGCCCCTCCGGAGGTGGTCAGGGGGCAATTGCTGGGGGGGGGGGGGGCCGGGGG
>NW_008795129.1:11614461-11617360 GCF_000699145.1 Aptenodytes forsteri
GGGGGAGTTGGGGGGGGGGGGGGGGGCTCCGTGCTCTCCCTGTTTTGTGGAGCAGCATCCTCACACCTTGCGTGGCAGCAGGGCTGATAGCATTGCTGTGGGTCCCTTGTCCCATGGAGACCCCCGGCTGTCCCTGCTGTGTCCCCTGGGAGAGCAGTAGTTCACGATCTCCGCTCCCACCCAGGTCTGCCTCACGGACGGTGCCAAGGATGAGTGCAATGTGGTGGAGGTGGTTGGGCGAAACCACGAGAACCAGGAGATCGCTGTGCCTGTGGCGAATCTGAAGTTGTCATGCCAGCCCTTGGTAGGAGGTTGTTTTGAAGACTTGGGTGGGGATGGCTGCAGGGAACTGGACATCTCTGGATGTTTGTGGACCTTCCCCCTAGGATCCTGGCCACGAGCTGGTCTGCAGCTCACGGGGAAATGCCCTGGGTAGCCTCAGCCTGGCTGCAGATGCCCTCAGAAGGACATGTTGAACTGGGCCGGGTGCCGTGCTGGGGACTGCAGGACATTCTGCTTTTTGCCTCTGCCACTAACTCAGCTCCATCTCTGTTTCTTTGCAGCTGAGTCTGGACAACTTCAAGCTGCAGCCTCCGGTGACCTTCCGCCTGGCGGCGGGTTCTGGCCCGGTACACCTTGCTGGCTGGCACCAGATCGGTAAGGACTAGTGGGTGGGGAAAGGCTTGGCAGGAGCGAAGGTAATGGAGGGGCTCCCTCCAGCAAGAACGCCGACTGGGGAGCCCCTGGGAGATGCGCTTGGTGCTGCCCAGCACGTGGACTTTGCCTCCTTTGTGCTGGTTTCCCAGGGGCCGTCTCCATGCAGGGATTCCTTCCCTGCCGTAAAGCCTTGCATGGGAAAAGGGGGCTGGATGACCCACACTGTCCCCTTTTCCCATGGCTGACTGTTGCCATTCCCCTCCGAGATGTCCTTCCAGCTGGGATACAGCTTATTGCCCACAAGCTGCTGTTAAAACTGCTCCAGCACTCCTTGGGCTGCTCTGCTCTTGGGGTGTCTTGGGGGCCAGTTGTATTTGCAAAGACATACGTTGGTGAGTAACAGAATTATTTGTGTGTCCCAGTGCACAGGGAAGATGCTTCCTTTGAGGAGGATGATGACTTGTCTGAGGAGGAGGAGGAGGAGGAGCTTGCTCCTATCATGCCAGCCAAGAAGTAGAAGGGGAAGCAGTAACTTATCTCCAGGCAAGGTGAGGGGCCGGGCAGCCTCGGAGGAAGGGTCCGGGTGGCTGTGACGCCGGTGTGGCAAGCGTGGGTGGAAGCTGCCCTGCTGCAGGAGGCTGCTGGTCTCAGTCTGGTTCTTCCTCCAGGTACTCGCTGGGACTTCTCTCCCTGGATGGCTTTTACCTCGGACACCTCTTGCCAGGACCTCAATGTTTGCTGCTTTGTTTTTATTTTTATTTTTTTTCTGTTGTAACTTTTTGGGGAGCAGGGGCTGCTCCCAGCACTGGGGTGTCTCCTTTCCCACAGCCCTGGGAGGCTGATCCCAAAACTGGATGGATGCTGCTGGTATACCCCCTCTCCCCATCCCTGTGCTGGGATTTGGGGATGGAGGAGGTGATCCTTGCCCTGTGCCTTTTTGCTGTCCTGGACCTCTGCTCTGTGCACCCCCTCTCCCTAGCTCTGAAATACCCAGTCCTGGCCCCTTCCCCAGCAGATGGACGTAAAGCCAGTGGTGGGACAGGCAGTTTCACTGATTCTAGTGTGTTTGCTTTATTTGCTCACAATTTGATGGTTTTTATACACTTGGAAGTGTGAAACTGGGGCCCAGGCTGCGTCCTCAACTGCAGTTATGGTGGGGTGGGAGCTCACAGCCTATTTGTGATTTGGGGGGAGGTTCTGGGTCAATCTGCTTTGTAAAGAACTGTTTTTACACTCTGAATAAAGGTCTCTCAGGCGTCAGGTCTGGAGGGGGGGTCACTGCTGGCTGGCAGGTTCCTCCCATGTGCACCGCAGTGGGAGATGCTCCTCTGTGTCCAGTCCCTGACACTTGCTTCCCTTGGCGATGGCTGGGGGCTCCTCTCTCTCCCTTGTGGGCTCTGCACGCTTGTGCCCCATGAACCAGCTCAGCGCTGCATCCAAGCTGCTGAGGGAAGGGGCAGAGTCGCAGGTGGCTGTATGGGGCAGGGACCCAGCTCCACGTGTGCTCCCAAAGGTAACCCAGCTGTTAGCAACACCCCCCTGGTTTGGGTCATATTGGCCCTGGTGCTGGGCACTATCACAGCAAGGTCCTCGCTTATGTCTTGCTCTCAGCCCAGCATTATCCTATGGAGGGGTGAAACACCAGTGCCTGCAGGGTGTGGGGCAGGTTTGAGCTCTGACCTTTGCTGGGGAGTCATGTCCTCCCATGTCTGGGTGCCTGGAGAGGGTTTGATCTTTTCTGCGCTTCAGTCAGGTGGCACTTCTCACCCCCGGGAGCTGGTCCTGTCCTTAAAACTTTCTCTGGTGGTTTCCCTGCATCCGATCTTGCATCCCTGGCCCATGGGCCGATGCCTGTCCCGGCCCTCCTTGTTTGTGACACTGGCTGTTGTCCCTGAGAAGCACCATGTACTGTCCTGCCCTGCTGGCCCTGTTGGTGTCCTGGGACAGTGAGTTTCTCGACTGCATGGACTCCAGTAGGAAATCCTCCAGGGCAGATCCTCAGCTCAGGCTCTGTCCTAGGTTGTTAGTGGGGCTGTTTCTCTCCTCCGGGGCCTGTGCAGCTCCCCTCTGCCTCCCACATCCCTGCTGTTTCCTTCCGGCCCCAAACAGCCCTTGACTACCACGGAGGGAGGCTTTGATGCCCCTTGCAGCAAAGGGGAAAGGACTGTTGGCATCTCGACCCCACGGCACAGGGCTATGTCCCTGGGGACCGTGCCTGCCTGGGAGGCACGAGAGGCCAGCG
>NW_008795129.1:11617542-11619005 GCF_000699145.1 Aptenodytes forsteri
ACCAGGGTCCGGCCAGCTCCTGGCCTCTCTCCTTGCCTCTCCCTGCCCGGCTGCCTGTCCCTGCCAGGCCCGCTGGGGTCTCGCACCAGGGCGTGGCCACGCTCCCTGGGTCTGGACAGCCCCTGGGATGCAAAGGGCATCTAGCACTCTGCTCCTGCTCCGGGAGGAGCAGGCGTGGAGCGGCGTGCTTGGGTCTGGCCCTACCGGGAGGATGGGTGCCGGCTGGGAGAGGTCGTGTCCCTGGGGAAGTATCGTTCCTCCTGCCATCCCAGGGCAATAGGGTGCCCGGGGCCAGTGGTCTGTGCCTGTGCCCACAAGCACTGTGAGATCCCCCTGCAAATTTCATTGCCCCGGGGAGGTTTGTAGGAAGTGAGGTGATTCAGCAGCCTTGCTGAGTGAAGAGATGCAGGAGCATCCTCCCTGAGAGCTGGATGCGTGTTTGAGAGGCACTGGCAGGGCACAGCGCCCCGGTGCCCTGTGCTGATGGTGCAGGAGAGGAGTTTGGGGTGGTGAACGGAGCTGTGGCTGTGCCGGTGCCAGAATGGTGCCCAGCCCCTGCCAGGACTGGCATGTGCAGGACCTCATAGATCTTGGCTGTGTGTGCTTGGAAGGGGTCAGGGCTAATTTGTCTGCCGGGCCTTGGTCCTCCTTGCTCTCCACCGAGGAGCAGCTTGGCTTAGGGGAGATAAGAGCCAGTAGATCATTTTTAACAAGGTGCTCCTGGAAGGGTAGGCTGGGGGAGGCAGCTGGCTTGGAGCCTGGTGGGGGCCGATGAGGGGAGGGAGTGGGCACAGCTCGGCCCTGGCAGGGTCGTATGGCTGCTTCACACAGGGTGGGAGAGGCAGTGCTGGCTGAGAAGGAACATTTGGCCTCTTAAAGGGTAGAAGGAGACAGTTTCAGGGTGCTGGTTTCCTTAGGGGTGTCTAGGTAGCTGGGACAAGGGGCTGTGGCAGGAGGGACAGTCCTGCCAGGGGGCAAAGGTGGCACCATGGGGGACATGGTGTTGGTGGCAGGAGGCTTGAGGAGACCAAGCTTGTCCACCCCGCTGCAGGACCAGCCCATCCCCAAAGCCTCGCCACAAGTGCTGCCTGGTTCCCAGCACTGCTGCAGGGCGATGCCAGGGGAGGGGGAACATCCAAATCCCAGAGGGGGCAATGGAGGGGCTGGGGGGTGTTGGCATTGCCAGGACCCTTTCTGAGTCACTTGGGGAGGTTTGCTTCCCCCTCCCCAGCAATGCCACAGCCTTGATGTGCTCAGCTTGGGGAGAGGGAGATAAATGCTGAGATGGCAGGAGGCTGGGAGGGGGGATGCGCTCACACACAGCGCTTAATGGGGAAGGATGGGATTACAGGGGTCACGCTAGGTGAGCAGCTTCCTTCACGGAGCTGATGGTATCAAAGCAGGTGCCCCCGGCTGCAAATACCTTGCACAAACAAACAGGGCTGTCTAAGAGCAGGTGAGCT
>NW_008795129.1:11621940-11631661 GCF_000699145.1 Aptenodytes forsteri
AGGGGGCAAAGGTGGCACCATGGGGGACATGGTGTTGGTGGCAGGAGGCTTGAGGAGACCAAGCTTGTCCACCCCGCTGCAGGACCAGCCCATCCCCAAAGCCTCGCCACAAGTGCTGCCTGGTTCCCAGCACTGCTGCAGGGCGATGCCAGGGGAGAGGGAACATCCCAATCCCAGAGGGGGCAATGGAGGGGCTGGGGGGTGTTGGCATTGCCAGGACCCTTTCTGAGTCACTTGGGGAGGTTTGCTTCCCCCTCCCCAGCAATGCCACAGCCTTGATGTGCTCAGCTTGGGGAGAGGGAGATAAATGCTGAGATGGCAGGAGGCTGGGAGGGGGGATGCGCTCACACACAGCGCTTAATGGGGAAGGATGGGATTACAGGGGTCACGCTAGGTGAGCAGCTTCCTTCACGGAGCTGATGGTATCAAAGCAGGTGCCCCCGGCTGCAAATACCTTGCACAAACAAACAGGGCTGTCTAAGAGCAGGTGAGCTCGGGCACGGCAGGGCTGGGGGGTGCTCAGGGGTGGCGGGGGGAAGGAGGCTCTCTGTGTGCGGGGAGTGAAGCATGGGGCTCCCAGTGTGAGGGCTGCCTTGTTTTGCATGGGGTGGGGGGAAAAATGAAGTTGTGTGCCTAGGTACATATGTGGGCTCCCCATGCTGGAGATGTATGTAAGGGTGCGAAGCCCGTCACTCTCCCATGGGGTGGTGGAGGTGCCAGGACCCAGGGAGATAAATGGTGCCCCAACTCAGGTGACGGCTCTGGGGTTGCTCTGGGAGGTGGTTAGCTCTGAGCATCCCTCCTCTCTGCTGCATTTTGGGGCTCTGCATGCTGACATTGGGGATGCATCCCTCCCTGCTCCAGCAGCACTGGGGAACCCTGACTCTGGCTGAGCTATGCAGCAGAGAAATGTGGCCACAGCACAGCTCGATGTGGAGGTCACCATGCATGAGCACCATGCCCATGCACCCACACTGCCGCACTCTCCATGGCCCTCCTGAACTGGCCTGCTGTGCTTGGCGAGGGGCTTGGGCTGCTCACTGCAGGGTCTGGCCCAGGTGCAGCCCCGCTGGGCTGGGGCTTGGCTGTGTTGTCTCCAGCTGGGTGGCAGGGCTTGGCCAGCAGCTCCCAGGGGATGCTCTGGTTTCAGAGGTCAGGTTTGAGCTGCTTTTTCAGGGATGGAGGAGCAGGATGGGGAGCTGCTCTGCTGAGCGTGGCCAGGCAGCGATTTTCCTTGTGATGCCTCAGATGGTCCTGCCCCAATGGCTTTCTTGCTGGGTTTCAACTCGGCCCCAGGGCAGCTGAGAGGCGCAGCTGTAACCGTGCTGTAGGTGGGGCTGGTCCCCTGCTCCATGAGCTCTCTGTTGCTGGTTCCCACACTGAACTGCGGTTAATACTGCTTTTCTCTGGGGCTTGGCTGCCTGGGCTACAGAGGAAGCCAGTGGGACACCCCTGGAGATGCAGCATCCCCTGTTATCCCAGGGTGCAGCGGCTCTGCAAGGTGGGGCAGAGAGCCGTGGGGTGGGTGGCACCTCGGTGGCAGCAGGAGCCAGGAAAAGGACCAGCAGAGCCACCCTCAGCCAGGACCACCCTGGTGGTGGGTGTGATGAGTGTCCTGTTCTCTGCAGCGTTAGCTGTGCTATCCCTGTTCTGTCCTGCCGGGCAGTGGGCACAGGTACCTCTGCTATTGCCTCAGGGAGCCGCCGGCACCCTAACGTGCAGGGCTGGCCCTGGCAGAGCTGAGCTGGGGACACGTTGCAACCAAGAGAGGAAGCAGCAGGATCTGGAAGGGCCAGGCTGCTGGTAATTCCCATCCTCTTCCCGTCAACGTACCTTGCAGAGAGAAATGCCACCAGTGCACTCTGTGGGATGACCCCCCAGGTCTGGGGTCATCTCCTGCTCGCTGGTGCTTGGTCATGTGCTGGGTCCTCTCCAGTGTGCCTTGAGCTGGCTGGGAGCCTGGACATGTGGGTGTTCACCCCACCGACTGCTCTGAGGGAGAAGAGGCTTCTCCAGCTCTCGGCTCCACAGCAGGTGCCGGTGGCTGATTTACCACGGCTGCTCCCGGCTGCACATCCCAGCACAGGAGGTTGCTTACGGCCAGGCTCTGCTCCAGGCATTCGCAGGCTGTGATATCTGCTCAGCGTGTCTGTTTGCAGTGGGGATGCATGTCCCCAGCTCCACAGCACTGCCCAGAATGCAAGAGGGGGTTGTTTCCATGAAGGTGCTGCTGCGACACCTGTGGCTTTATGGTCTGCAGTGGGGGCACAGCAGAAGGTACTGGGGGAGCACGGACTGATGCTGGAGCAGGGGTTGTGCCATGAGTTGGGTTTAAACTCACAAACACATAAAGCAGGCGCTAAAGGTGAATGTGGTTGGGCTGTGGTAGAGAGCCTCATGCAAGACAGCCTGGGCGAGGCTCCATTGCAGCCATCCCACACCGTCCCCTCCTGCATCCCCAGCGCAGCCCGCCTTGCATCAGGGCGGTGTTAGCAGCTCTGCTCTAGACAGCCGCAGCTGCGATACCCGGAGGTCGCAGGTGTCCTGGCCTTCGACCCCTCCAAGGCGCGAATCTAATCGCTGTGGGCTGGGCTGTCCCTGACACTGGCAGGACCGTCACCGCTGGCTGCGCTTCCCTGCCAGGGCTGGTGGCAGCTGGGGGGACGGGGTCTGCCCAGAGTGGCTGGGCTGTGCCCCAAGGGGATTTAGGATCTGCCAGAGGGATCCTCCCAGGGAGGCACGTCGATGCAGGGAGCGCAGGGACCTTGTGGTCCTCTGTTTCCAGCCCCAGCGGTGGCAGAGCCCTAGGCTGGATGGGCAGGATTTGGCCTCTGCGGTGTCCTTGCTGGTGATGGCTCTGCATAGGAGCTGTGGGACACCCCATACCCCCTCCATGCCTCCAGCCCCTGCTCCCCCAACGGGCTCTTAGGGGGGTGGAGACCCCCAAGCTGCAGCACACAAGGTTTTTGGGGCTGGATAGGAGGGTTGTTGCTGATGGGCAGAGCAGAGGATGAAGAGAGCACAGGGGACAGGGATCTTGCCTATGGCATGTCTGCCCCGCTAGACTTCCTGGTGCTCAGCTCACAGGGGAAGGCTGTGGTGGGGCTGGGCCCTTGGGAGATGGGATTTTGGCTCCTGGGGAAGAAGTGGGAGCAGAGTCATTGGAGAGCTCTCAAACCCCATCTGAACTCCCTGGGTGCTTGCTCCTGTGCCTAGGCTGGCTCCCCGCAGCCCTGATCCATCCCTGCAGACCCTGGAGATGGTGTCTGCACCATGATGACAACTTGGGCATCTCGTGCATGCCATGGCCACGCTCCAGGATGGTGTGAAGTCCCCTACCACAGATGGTGTCTGGGAGAAACCAGTTACAGACTGCCCCCAGGCTCTGGCTGTGGTTTTGCCTGGGACTACATGCTCCCCGCCTTCCCAAAACACAGAGGTGTGCAGAGTGGCACAGAGACCAGACATGGCCCTGGGCAGGAGAGCTGGAGAGGGGCATGGTTCCTGTGCCAGCCCCAGTGCCAGTGTGGGGTGGGGGCTGTAGGGCTGATGGGAGCTGAAGGGCTGGGCTTGGATAAGTGCTAGCAGGGGGCTTTGGGGCAGGTCTGTGGGGCTGGCCAGCAAGCTGAGGGGCTGTGGCCAACCCGGGGGAGCAGCAGGTGCCATGGGGAGCGTGCCCACCTCGCCGCTTCTTTGGGGTTTGCTCTCACTGGCCCCGCCACCTCCCTCTGCTCCCCTCAGCTCTCTCTGGGCCGTGTGGGGTGCCCTGGGGGCTGGCTCCCCAGGGCTGGGGTCAGGACGAGCTGCGGCTCTGCCGGGCTGGGATGTCAAAGGGGCCATAACCCTGGTGTTTTGCAAACTCCTGGGGTCAGCAGTTCAGCTGCCACTGACACAGGGGCCCACTGACACACACGGGCATTTTGGGTGGATGCTGTAAGCAAACAAACGAAGGTAGAGTTACAGCCGACGGACAGCCCCCCCCCCAGCCACTGTTGTTAGTTTTAGGCTTAGCCCCCCCGCAGGCTGGGCGCAGGCATCCTCTTTCTAAGAGAACCCAAACCAAAGCCAAATCGCCCGGACCGGCTGGCTGGGAGCCAAGGCTGAAGCTGGGCAGCAAAGGTCCAGCGTTTTGCTTCTCTCTATTTCAGCTCCTCATGGCCCTGAAGGAGCCTCTGAGAGTCCATCCCACGGAGAGGACAGTGACCCCCGGCGTTGAGTGATGGCTTCCACCTTCCTGGGTGGCCAGTGGAGCCCCCTCCCACCCAGCCTGGCTTTGACCCCCCTTCCCAGCCCTGCCTGATGGTGTGTGGCTGGAGACCCCGAGGAGGGTGCTGCTGCTTGGGCTGGGGCTATGGTGCTGGAGAAGTTGTGCCAGCCAGGAATGCCTTGGGACCAGGTGCTGGAGGTGCTGTTTGGTCTGTGCAATGGGGTCAGGAATGAAGTGGAGCTGCTTAAATGCCACGAGCATGCATATCCTCATCCACATGTCCATGTGTGTCACACCTTCCCCATGCACATGTGTCACGGGCATTCTTGGTCAGGCTGCTCATTTACTGACCCCTGTTAGAGGCAGAGCAGATTCACACAAGAATGCCCAACCTTGGGTTTAAATCAGTCTGGGCTGGGGATGCCACCTTCTCCCTGAGCTGCTCTCACATGAACTGCCTTCGCTGGGAGCCTTCAGTCTTTTTTTCTGGCTTGCCTACCTCAAGCCCAGCTGTGGGACTATGTGGACCCCTTCCCAAGCTGGGTGGCCACAGAGCCATCCCAGTTCTCTCTCCTTGCAGGTGGATGGGGCCTGGGGGTGTGTCTCCCCATCACTGTCCTCCACAAGGCTCCTGGCCTCGCTCAGTACTGCCAGATCTTTACCCATGTGCCTGGCTCAGCTCTGAACCCCTGCCATGTGCCGGGTATGGATGCCAGAGCCGAAAGCAGTGCTAGTCTCGGCAGAGCCAAACATAGCCATGAGACAGATGCTTAACACCAATGGAAAATCCCTCCATGCATCCACGGACTGCCCAGGATGAACTCTAGTTCTGCCTGGGGACCAGGAGTGAAGCTGCCACGTGCTGAACCACCCAAGGCTGCCCCTGCCGCGTTGATGTGGGTGGTGAGCTCTTCTCCAAATCACCCAGCCTGGACGGAAAGCAGAGTCCAGCTTTGACTCCTCTGATCCGCAGGAGCATTGCTGCCTGGGAGTCAGCACGTGGCCACTGGATGATGATGGAGCCAGTATTGACACCAGCACTTCCAGGAGCACAGCCTGAAATTATGGAAGCAAAGGCCACGTTTCCAGAAAGCTGCTGGGCAGGAGGGACAGGAGGTGATGAAACCACCTCCAAAGGGCAGAGGAGTGAGCCCAGTTCCCTGAAATGAAGCCGTGAGAGCAGACTGCTGAAGAGGGACCTAACAGGGCCACGTCACCCAGGTTGGTCCTGCACAGGGTTGGGCACAGCTCCAGGGGGCTGCGACCAGAATGCAGGGCTAGTGGCCTGGCCTGGCGTTCCCACCGCCCACGAAACATGCCTCAACCCTGCTGCTAGTAATTGAATAGAGAGGAGAATTAATTGTGAGCGGGCTGTGTCTCCCCTCCCCGCTCCTTGTTTGCCCTGGGGCTGCCTTGGTGCTGTGGGTAGCGAAGACAAGGTCATTCCCATGTAACACATCCCGGTGGGGTTCGGCCAAGTTCCTTCCCTTCGGGGGGGGGGGGCAGGTTAATGGCGAGCAGTGGGATTGCCCCAGGCTGCTCTGTGCTGCTCAGCCATGGAGGAGCTGCTGTTGCCTCCGAAACGCCCCATTAATGCCGCGGTCCCTTTGTGAAGGATCAGTGGGCAGGGCTGGGGGTGCTGGGCTGCGGGGCTGGGGCTGGGAAGGGTGAGAGTGGAGTGGGCTAGCATCCATCTGGCTCTGCTGGGAAGCCTCCACGTGTTTATTCTGGGGTGGCAAAAGCCGGTTTATGGCCAAGCATCCTCCAGGTACAGCTGTAAAGTGTTACAGGATCCTGGTTTTCATGTGTTTTGGCTCTCCATCATATGGTGTTGGAGGGGAGGGAGATGCTCGGGTGCAGGGCAGCACTGCCTACGTGCTGGTGTTCTCATCTTTGTGTGCCCCAGCCTTTGGCTAACCCTCAGCCCCGTGGCAGCCACCCCACTTCCTACACTGTCTGTCCCCTTTCAAAGACAACTGCTCTGCAGACTCCCCGAGCCCTCTGTGCCTGCAGAGAGGAGGTCTCCTCGCTCTCCAGCCAGCTCAGTGTTGCAGTGTGCCGTTGCAGGTGCTGCTCTCCTCCATCAGTCGGGATTAGCGCTGTGGTCCTGTCTATGTCCCTGGCCTGGCAAGAGCAGGGAACTGTGCCTGGTGGCCCTTCTCTGTGAGTGACAGCAATGTCCTGATTGCTTCTCTGCCTGGTAGTTTCCCCTGGTAAAGAGGTGTTCAAGCCAAACCTCCTGCAGGTGTTTTGCTGGCTACCCCTCACCCCAAATTCTCCCAGCCTCCTCTTGTGATGTGGACTCCCAGTTTGCTAGGAGCCCTTGTCTCCACTTGCCCCTGTGTGGGCTGGTTGCCCCTAAAGCCGTGGCTGGTGTTGCTTTTCTTGGCTCTGCCTTTCTGAAATAAATGATGCTAGTGGGGAGGTTTTAGGCCGATGCTCAGGGAGGAGCTGGTAACAGCTGCACCTTGCTGGCTTCAACCTCTTGTAGGCAGCGGGGGCTTGTTCTGCCGTCCCTTGCCCTGCAGGAGGAGAGGGGTGCCTGTGGATCAGGGCACCTGGACTGGGATCTGACCTGGACTGGGCCAGATGGGGATGACTTCTGACCTGGACTGGGCCAGATGGGGATGATGCCCTAGAAGAAGCAGACTGGAAGCTGGAGCTGGGACCTGTCTGTGTCCAGCAGATGTGCGAAGGGACAGCCTGGGAGAGAGCAGGGATGGTGCTGGGGTGGCCCCAGGTGGGGGGGGTGCAGTGCTGAGGGTCACAGGGGGAATGGGGAGAGACCCCTGCAGCACCTCCTGCGCTCTCTCCAGTCTCTGCTGTACAGTGGCACAGGCAGACCCCTCCCAGGGGGTCTCACAGTCCCTCGCCTGCTGCCCCCTCCATCTCCTCAAATCCTCTCCCAGGCTGCTCACTGCTAGACTGCAGTCTAGGTTGCTCCAGGAGCTGCCCCCACAGTTCCCAGCTGCCAGGAGGCTCTATGTGGGGTGCAAAGGGGAGGTGGAGGTGGGGAAGGTTTAAGAGCAAGCCTGGACCCCAGCTGGGCTAGAACAGCCATCTCCACGTCCTGGTTCCTCTCTCGGCTCCTGCTTCTTGGTGTTGCAGCCCTGCGGCTGTGCCTGGGCACCCTCAGCTTTATGGAAAAAGGGGTGAGGGGGCTGCAGCTCACATCTCTGGCGTTCAATGCTTCATCTGCAGCATTTAACATCCCTGAAGAACGTAAAATACATGAGCTATTCTCTGAGGAAAACACACTCCTGTGCCTGCCCAGCCTAAACACGGTCCCAGTTCTACAGGTCAGGGCAATGGAGCAGTGGGGTACCAGGACGGGACCTGATGGGACCATGCTGGTAGCCTTCTCCAGGGATCACACCATGCTGGTAGACTCCTCCAGGGATCACAGCCTGACAGCTGCCTGGAGCGCTGGGGACACAGCAGGTCCCCAGGTCTTTCTGTCGGGAGGGGATTTCTTCCACCAGCTCCACAGCAGCTTGGCCTGGGGCCCAGCTGGTCTCAGGAGTGCCGGGCTGGGGTTTCTCTGCTCTGCAGGAGAGCCAGACAAGCCATTTAGCCTCAGTGCCTGGGGATGGAGGGGACCCTCACCCAGTGGACCAGGGAGCTTAGCTCGGATGGCCTGTGAAGGAGCTGATAGGCAGGCTGACTTCCCTTGTTCTGCCTTGCACGGGAGAGAGGCTTTCCAAAAAGGTTTGTTTTTTACTTAAAAAACAAAAGGGGGGGGGTGTCATTCTTGATGCAAATATGGGTGACCCCGTGGTGGGCTGGGAAGCACCAAGGGAAAGAGGCAAATGCCTCTGCGCAGGCACCCGACTTCCCTGCAAGGAGTAGATCGTGGCTACGAGCCAAGGCAGCAGCAGAGGTGGGATGAGCCTGGCAGCCGTGATGCTGCCAGTCCCCGGCTGCTGTCACCAACCTGCTCATGTCTCTCCCCTGCCCAAAGGTGGGGTAGGATGGGGGCTGTGGAGACTTTGGCTGTGGACCTGAGGATGGCTGGCAGGAGCATCGTCTGTCATCCGCTGTCAGGCGAAGTGTGGCCACCCCTGGGTGATCCCGCACCGGCTTGATTTTACAGCCATGACTGGCACTTGAGCCTGTTTGCCGGGGGCAGGGGGCACACGGGGCTGTCAGCTCACGGCTGCCTCTGACCCCGTACGGGACACCATAAATCTCCCAGTTCAAGGCAGCCCGGGCTGTTCTGGACACAGTGCTGTTGAACGCGGTGTGCGGGATAACACGCGGCCCGACCCTGCGCCCGCCGGAGGTAAAGCAGGGGTGGCCACTGGTGAGCAAGAGCGGCATCTGGGAAAGAGACAGTGCCTAAATTGCTTTGATTTTTTGTATATAAAGAAGTGAGGATTGTCTGAATTTAGAGCATCGGGAGTATCTAGCGCTGCCTGCTCTGGTTTTGCCTGGTTTTCCTTAGGCAATCCAGAGGGGTGGATACGGGGAGCTGCCTCACCCGTGCCGTGGCACATCAGCTGTTCACACAGCTTGACACGGAGGGTTTTTCTCCCGAGCGTGTGCTGGACCGACGAGCTGAATGTGCAAGTGTGTGCTGCCCATGGAAACCTGCCCCTGCTTCAGATGAACACCTTCAGTACCCATCCTGCCCATTCCTGTCACACTCCTGAAGTCTTCCAGTTAAACACAGGCTTGGCCCAAGACTTCTTTCTACATGTAGGAAACCCCCTCAGAAACATCCTTCCGGCCTTTTGCACCAAGAAAAAGGGAAGGAAAATGCACAAGGGGCTGATTTTGTGGGAAATTTTGGCCAGAATAAGGCAGTTGCCTGCCCTGTGCTGTGCTAGGTCTGACCATATTGATGCAGGGGTTGCTTTTCTCCGTGAGCCCTGCAGGGCCAGCCCAGGGATGGGGCAGTGCCCAGGCTCCCCTGCCGCCTGCAGCACCCCTGCGGCAGTGATGATGGTGGACAAGACCAGGTGAGGCCCCCGGGAGATCCATCCCCGGAGGTGACTGTAGGCAGCGTTTTGGGGTGAAACGCTGAGTGTGCGGTGGGGAGAGGTGGGGGCCATGTGTGTCCAGGGTTGCTGGGTGCCTGAGCAAGGGGCAAACTGCGCGAGCTGCATGTCAGTGTGTGTGTGAGAGAGAAACGTCCTGTGACTGCAGCTGGCATGTGCTTATGCGTGTGAGGTGGGGGGTGTGTGTATTTTTGGGGTAGGGGTGAGCAAAGAGGAGCACGTGTGTCTGTGCTGGGGGGTGCGCAGTGTGTGTGTACAGGGTTGTGTGTGTGTAGGGAGGCCGTGCGTGTGAGGGGTGTGAGTGGGAAGGAGGGGGCTGCATGGGAAAGGCTGTATGCATGTGCAAGCTGCGTGTGCATGAAAGGGTCTGCGCGGAGGGCCTGCATGGGTGTGCGTGTGAGGGCTGCGTGCATGCATGTGCGTGTGCAGGGGGGCTGTACAGGCGTGCGCAGGGCTGTGTGTGTGTGTGCAGGCGGGCCATGCACGCGCGTGTGTGCGTGTGCGGCGGTGCAGC
>NW_008795129.1:11631673-11631886 GCF_000699145.1 Aptenodytes forsteri
TCTCCCCCACAGGGGCCGGCTGACAGGAGCTGCCTCTCCAGCGGCGGCAGATAGCGCTGATTGCTGATTCGAGGAAACAAAATAGCAATTGTAATTATGGGCTCTGATAAGATAAAGGAGGGCGCGGGGAGCGCGGGGACCGGCAGCGGGGCACGGCCGGCAAATTAGCAGCTGTCACTCAGCGCCGAGCAGGCGGCGCCGGCCCCGGCCCCG
>NW_008795129.1:11633070-11635328 GCF_000699145.1 Aptenodytes forsteri
CCGCCGAGAGCCCCGGGCTCGGGAGGGAGGGAGGAGGAACAGTTTAAAACCCAGGAGACAAAAGTCGCCCGGCTGTAAAAAGCCGAGACCGAGGGGGCAGCCCCCCGGGCCGCAAAATAAGGTGCGGAGGTCTCGGGCTGCGGGGCAGGGAGCACCCGGGGTTTCAAGGAATTGCGCAGGGTTATTTTGAAGTAGCTTTAGGTCCCGTCCCCCCCACCTCTAAATAGCACTGTGGATACCCCCTTTCCTCTTGTCCGCGGTTTTTTTCCTACGCTGCTTCATCCAAAAAGTAAAGCGGAATTAAAAAGGGGAAAAGAAACCCCACCAAAACCTTACTAAAAAGCGCAGGTTTTGATTCAGATCAAAATTGTCAGACTTCAGCATCGCTGGTTTGTATCGCCAGAGACAGTAATGTCATGAATAGATTAAACAGCCCGGGCAGAGCTTGTGCAACACCCGCATACCAGCAGGCACGCGTCGCTGGGAGCGGTGCGCCTTCAAACCGGGGTGAAGCCCCCCTTCCCCCTGAGATCACAGGTGCAGAAGCTTTGTTTAAAATGCCCTTTAAGCCACTTTTTTTTTTTTATTTTCCTGGAAGCTTGGGAAAAAGAAAAAAAATCGAGTTGCCAGCTGAAAAGCGGAGGGAACGAAGCGCTGGGAGTGTGCAGTTGTATAAAAACATAGCTGTAATATATCTGGAGTATGAGATGGAGACCAAACAGCAGCATGGCTAATGACCTCTCTTCCACATGGTACCCTCATCAGAGCCGGGGAGAGAATCCTGCTGCATTATCCAAAACCCGTCTATAGGAAACACACATGCACAGGCAGAAGTGGAGGGAGAGAGATGACATTGTCAAGGGGAGATATCTCTATAAAGCCAGCTTTGGGAGAGCAGCGGCTTTTGCTTTTATTGGGTTTTTCTGTTGTTGTTTAAGACAGGAGGAAACCTTCCCATTTGACGTGGGGGTGGCGGGGGGTAGTCCCAGCCTTCTGATGTTGAAAGGAGCTATCTCCTAACATTTGCTCAGAATGCATCTTTATAAATGTCAGGGAGCAGCGAAACTTTCCAGACTTAAAAGCGGGATTTGAGACGAGGGGGGAAAAAAAGACTTCTGTGCAAGCTCGTGAGCCGGGGCTGAGGGGGGAGCAGGTTTGGCTGCTCACGAAAATCATTTAAAGCCCAGGAGCAGTGGTGTCGGATCTGGAGGGGACGGGCTCAGCTGCGGCTCCGGGGCTAACGGGTTTGGTGTGCTGGGGCTGGGGACAACCCTGCTGCTGGCACCAGACAGCTGGCTGCGGGTGAGGGATGCGTCTGCACAGGTAGCGAGTTAGTATCCTTGGGTTTTTATGCTACTAAATACCCAGGTTGGGGCACGGTTTTCTTATAATTCTTATACCTCGTAGCTCTACCTTCTCTGGGGACTCTGTATTTAAAGAGCTCAATAAGTGGGGCGTTTGGGAGCAAATAAAGAGCCTGGGACCCATAGGAAAGGCAGCTGTTGAAACCGATGGGGCAGTGGCTGGGGTGCATGTCCAAGGCAGCCGGAGCAGTAGTATGCTCCTGCAGAGGCGAGAGAGGTGTGGGACGAATGTGTCAGCCCCTCAGGGGGCAACCCAATGCCATCCTGCGTGATCCCCCCTGGACCCCATCCAGTGCCCAGACTCGATGCCTATCTCGGGTACCCCAGTGCCAGCTGGGACCTGCCGAGTCCCAGGGAGGCCTCTGGGGTCACCGAGCCCTGTCGCGCTCCTGAGTCACCTGCACCTCTCTGCTTAGGGCATGTCTGGAGCGGGCACGGCTCTGTAAAGGGCTCTGGTTGCTGCGTCCCGGAGCTTAAAGCTCCTTCTCCCGCGGAGGCTTTGCTGGCACAGGAGGTACCACCGTGGTCCCGGCTCTGTGCCTCCCCGTAAAGCCCAGCTGGAGGCCGGTGATCTCGGCTCAGCCCATTCGCCCCTCTGAGGAGTAGAGATTATAATGGTGTGTCGTATATTTTTTAATTTCCTAAAGGTAACTGTTCAGTCCCCACCTAATTTTACACAGCATGTGAGGGAGCAGAGCCTGGTGACGGATCAGCTCAGCCGGCGGCTCGTCCGTACCTACCAGCTGTACAGCCGGACCAGCGGGAAACATGTGCAGATCTTGGACAACAAGAAAATCAATGCGATGGCAGAGGATGGGGATGTGCACGGTAAGGACGGGTGATGGGGGCAGGTGGGGGGGGGGGGTGGCCCAGGGGGGGGTTTGGACCCCGGCG
>NW_008795129.1:11635501-11636324 GCF_000699145.1 Aptenodytes forsteri
GGACGGGAAGGGGGGGGGGTGGGGGGGGGTGGGGGGGGGGGGGAAGCCAGGGAGGTGTTTGCAGCCCAGTGCGGCGATTGATGATTTCCGTCCTGTTTGTTAGCCAGAAATCATTAAAATCGTTTGGCTTGCGGGGGCTTGTAAAGGGAGAACATAGGGGTCAGCGATCAGCAGCTGTGTGATTCAAGGTGAGGGCAGGTTCCCCGTGCCGAGGGAGGGGATCCGTGCTTGCAGGATGGGCTCTGCTCCTTCCTTTTTCATTCTTGGTTTGCACCTGACTCGGAGGGCTCGGGGCTGCGGCGTGCTGAGAAGCACCAATCATTTCAGCCCAGCTCTTTGCAGGGCTGGGTGTCTCTGAGACTTCCTTTTGGAAAAGAAATAGAAAGGAAAGTTGAAAAGAAAAGGGGGGGGAGGGGGGAAATGGCTGCTTTGGAAGCCTTCCCTAAACTAGAACTGTCCGAAGTGGTGTTTTCCCAAGGTACCCCCCATCCCACCCTTCTCAAAACAAATCCTGAGTGGAGGGTCAGCGAGGCAGTTGGCTGCGGGCGAAGATGCTGCGGTGTCTCCAGAGACAAAGCAGGGGGGACTCTGCGAGCGTGAGAGCCTGCGCTATGCCACGGCCCCTCTGCCAGGGGGGCCCTGGCACCCTCTCCCCAAAACCTCCGCCCCCCTGGGGCAGGGGGACCGATCCCTCCGCTGGAGACACCCGAAGCCCAAACAGTTTGATCGCGTGCACTAATGACACATTGGGACGGTCAAACGCCGCGCAGGGGTCAGCGGGGCCAGCGCGCCCCGGCACTGCTGCGGGGCCAGGGGCGGGAGG
>NW_008795129.1:11636353-11668728 GCF_000699145.1 Aptenodytes forsteri
TCCTGCACCGGGATCAGGGAACTGCCTGTACTCATGCATGTTGTACGTAGGAATCGCAACTGTTTTTCTTTGGTATTAGCTGCAATTTCCCTTTCTTGCTTGGGGAGATTAGTAGAAACACTTTTCTTCCTTCCCCTTCTGGTTTGTTGTTGTGTGGGGTGTGTTTTTTTTTTTTTTTTTTTTTTTTTTTTTTTTTCCTTTTGCTTTGGCTGAAAATTTCACACTGGACTTTAGCAGTTCAAGCGAAGCACAGATTGCATCTATATGGTATTCCATACATCCAGCATTAATCTTCCAAATGAATTATTCCCACCCTAGAGCAGCTCTGGCTTGAAAGGGCATTAGCCAATTTCCCAAGCAAAAGAATAAAAAAATGCCATCTTGTTTTACTCCTATAATGCCTGGATTTTAAAAGGCGTTATTTAAACGACCAGGTTTAAATAAGGCCAGAAGGAGGGGACTGGTGGTGGCTTGAAAAACTCTATTAAAATGTAATAAAAAAAGGTTAAGCATTTGAAGAGCTAAGGAGGAAAATGAAGACTGATCTAAACCAGAAAGAGAACAAGCAGTTTTTCAGATGTAAAGTTTTAAAAGAGTTGCAAGTCTGTAAATGTTAAAATAGAGGTTCAGGATTGTTCTATATGAATCTCTAGGGAGGCCCCCATGTCTGGAAGAACTATTAAAACGCTTCTTACTTTCACCTTTTTTAACATTTCCTGAATACTTTCTCCTCTTCGCAGTCCAGTTGGGGGATCAAGTGTGTCTCACTGCATTTTTTCAGCATTTACGTAGCCACTTTCCCTTCAAAGTTTGAGCATGAAACATAATTTTACTGGGATAAATCTGTCACTTAAGTGAAAGAATAGAGTTGAAAACGTCAAGCTCCTCCCCCTCAAAAAAGGAAAAAAAAAAAAAGGACTCCCCCAAAATGTTATTTAGAAATCCACTTTTAAAGAAAAGAGCCACCCTCCCCAAGCCCTTCCTTCTGCTTTTTTTTATCTCATTTTTGGGGGTGGGCGTGTAAAAGGGGTTGATTTATTTTTGCAGATGACCCCTTTCCCCACGCTGACATTTTTACAGCCGACTTAACATCGAGTCCAGCGTTTTCAGTTATCTGTCTTAATTGTCAATATTTGATTGACTTTTTTTAATTCTAAGGGAAGGTGGGCGGCCGGTGTAGCCTGGCTCGTCCCTCCTAGGCCGTGCCTGCCACCAAGCAAACCGCCGGCGGCTGCAGCCCGGACTAAACCCGGCGAGTGGCCGGAGACGCCGGTGCAATTCCCTGCCCACTTGCTGGTTTCGTCTGCGCCCGGGGTTTTCCGCTGGTCGGGTCTGGGGTTTGCGGGGTTCACAGGTCGCCTGCATGGGTCTAGGGGTGCAGGTCCCCGGGGACAGGTTGTCCCTGTCCTCCGCTGCCGGTGGCTGGTGGGGCCGGAGCGGCGCGCTGGCTGGGCTCGTGCGGGGCGGTGAACCCGGCCGGCGGCTGTAAATCACGGCCACCCTTTGGGAAAAAAAAAAGGCCGAAAGGGAAGTGATGTGCATCTTTAAAGTGGGGTTTTGTGCTCGCTGGGGCCGAGGCCTCCCCCGCTCCCTCCCTTCCTCCTCCCTCCCTCCCTCTCTCCCTCCTGGCTCTTTCTATCTCTCGGAGGGAAAAATCAATTCTCCTCAAACCTTTTACTGCCTCTGAGATCAATTCCCACCCTTTTCCCCAATATAGATAAATAGGGGGTCACTGTCTCAGTGCTTCATTTGCAGAGTACTGTGGCTGGTTTTGGGGGTTGGGGGTGCTGGGCGCGTGCCAGGCTTTGGGTGTTGGTGCTGGGGTGGCACAGCCTGGAGTTGGCTCTTCCCAAATTTCTTGGCTCTAAGTCCAGTCTGTGCCCAGCTAGGGGTGAGGGGCTGTGGGCACGGGGCAGTTTGGGGACGAGAGATGCTGCAGGGTGACGTTGGCAGGAGGGGGTGCAGGGAGGGGGTTGCCTGCATGTGCATTGAGCCTGGCTTGCCTGGCAGCGTCAAATCAGTTGGCCCCAGCAAATTTTGGGATGATCTTTCCATTGCTCAACGCACCTGCTGCCAGCACTGCCCACTCGCTGTCCCCACCCTCAGTGCCATTGACCTCAGCAGTGCCCATGATGCGAGGGATGCAGGACCAGGTCATCGCAGAGACAGAGAGGCAGCAGTTTGCTCCTAGCCTAGAGTGAGATTTAGGCTCACTTTAGCTTGTGCGTGTGCCCACAGCCTCCTTCTGCCATTCAAAGCATCCTCCTGCAAAGCCACCTGCTCCAGAGCCACATCGCTGCCCTTGCTGGGGCTCGCCGGTGGCTGAGCATCCTGGGGTAGAGATGTGCAAGCCGGGGTGAACCACGGTCCTGAGGAACCGAGCAGCCCTTGTGCAGAGGTCGGAGAGGAGAAATAAGGCATCAGGGGGCTTATTCCCATAATAAGGCTAAAGACTTGGAAGCTTTGTGGGCTGCACTCTACCTTGCCAAATTGCGCTTATGGCACTAGAGGCTGATGCTGGGCAAGAGGTGATGGTGGTGAGATGGGACAGTCCCAGTTGGCTTTTCAGTGCCGTGGGGAGATCTTTGGTGCTTGGCACAGCACAACCCTTTTGAGGTGCAAACATCCCCGTCAGGGCTTGCCCTGGGGAGGGGAGTTGGCTCTGGGGACAGCAGCTGCAGGGCCGGGGAGAAGGATGTCCTGTCCCCATCCTCCTCCTTCCCTGGGGATGGATGGGCTTCGGGGCTCAGGTTCCCAGGGTGAAGGCAGGGAGGGAAGGTGACAGGTCTATTTATAGGCGGCCCATCGACCCGGCGATTTGCATAGCTCCTTCGGAAGTCGATCGATGCCTCCATTAAAAAACTGAGACCAAATCAATACGCCCTCTCAACTCGTGCAAAGGTGAAAGGCATTAAAAGGATGGCCGTACCCTTCACGCCTCCCCTGCCAGCTGCAAAGTCACTGCTCCTCCTGCAGCCCTGGCCCAGCAGAGAGACACGGAGCGGTGACTCCTGGGCTGGGGACAGCTGGCAGCATGCCGTGCACTTCCAGAGGGTGCCTGCCTGCTTCCTGCCTGCAGGCTCACCCAGACCTGCCTGGGTTTGCAGGGCAGCTGGCTTGTTCTCCACTGGCCAGTGCGTGCCCTGCTCACTGCCCTGCCTCCCCTCTGTGACACCTCTGTGGCACCCAAACTGCTGAGCCCCACAGAGCCGGGCAAGGCAGAGCTACTCCCCCTCCAGCATGACTCAGGCTGGCGAAGGGAGGTGACCAAGGTCATGCAGGGACACAGTGGCAGGGTAGAGGGGCCGAGGATGGCTCTTAGCCTCGTGCCCTGATTTTAAGGCTGCAGTGCCCAGCATCAGGATGCATTGCTTGTGCCCTGATTTTAAGGCGCTCTCTGGCCCACTCTCCAGAGAGCATGTGCCTGCAGTGCCCAGCATCAGGATGCATTGCTGGGGTCTCCACCCTGTGCCTGCCCCATCCCGGAGCCCCTCTGACCTCCCTCTCTCTTTCCTCCCACTCTTCTCCCTAGCCAAGCTCATCGTGGAGACGGACACCTTTGGGAGCCGCGTGCGCATCAAGGGGGCGGCCACAGGTTTCTACATCTGCATGAACAAGAAGGGGAAGCTGATCGGCAAGGTAGGGTGCTGGGCTCAAGGGCATGGGCATGCCAGGGATGTGCCATGGACACTGAGCGGGGCTTGCCAGGAGAGGAGCTCTTACCCGATACGGAGCCCATCCGTGGAGATGGGGAGGCAAGATGGGGGTCCTGGGGGCTCAGTCAGCGCACCCCTTTGGAGGGCAGGGGGATGAGCCATCCTGCAGCCCAGGCGGCAGGAGGGAAGGGGGGGAGCAAGGGAGGCGGGCGGGTGCTGTGTGGGGCGCATTCCTTGTATCTCCCCAAACAAATAGGCAGATTGCTGGGCTATTCTCCCCGATTACATGGTACAAGTGGCAGGAATGTTAAGATGCTCCGTGGGCCTGGCCCCAAGGCCAGGCCCTGCCGTGCGCCAGTTAGTCACGCTCCCTCCAAGCCTCGACGCTCCCTCCCCGGGGGCGGAGGGGGCCGGAGGTGCAAAATCCCGCTGGGACAGTGATTGTCTGGGAGAATTTTCTGTGGCGGTTCCTTCCCTGGGGCTGGCCGATGTGAGTTCCCTCCCTAGTCCTGCTGCTGCCTGTAATGGGGAGGAGCTCAGCCCCCAGCTGCCCCCATGCTCCCTGTCATCTGCGTCTGTGGACATCATCCCCACGGCCCCTTGATGCCCCTCCTATATTAAACACCCTGGGGGGGGGGATAGGATGGGTGGATGAATTGCCACTGAGATGGAGACTTTGCTTATAGACATGCTGGTGGGGGAATCCAGCCCTGGCATGGATGGGGCCAGGATGGGAGCCGGCAAAAATCTCCCTGTGGGTGCAGTGGAAGTGAAGGCTGGGACAAACCATGTTGGGGCTTGCAGCCCAGTGCTGGCATCACACTGGGGATGTAAGCTGCAATGAGCAGCGTCTGCCTGTGCCACAATGCCTGCTCCCCCCACCTTTTCTAATGAAAAACAGATTTTGGGCAATTCGGACCTGTAGAAGAGCTGGGAAAAGTGAGCCCTTGGCTGCCCATAAGCATCGCAACCCTGCTGCCACCCCAGCCAGTCCAGCTTGGGGTAGGGAGAAGCAGCCTCTGACCAAGCGCCCGTTGCTTAAATCCCCCCTCTGTCCCCTTCTCAGAGCAACGGCAAAGGCAAGGACTGTGTCTTCACGGAGATCGTCCTGGAGAACAACTACACGGCGCTGCAGAATGCCAAGTACGAGGGTTGGTACATGGCCTTCACCCGCAAGGGCCGCCCGCGCAAGGGCTCCAAGACCCGGCAGCATCAACGGGAGGTACACTTCATGAAGAGGCTTCCCAAGGGCCACCAGACCACTGAGCCCCACAGACGCTTTGAGTTCCTCAACTACCCCTTCAACCGGAGAAGTAAAAGGACTAGAAACTCCAACTCCAGGGCGGGCCCTTGACTTGCCTGCCTCTGCCCGCCCCTCTCCTGGAGGACTCTCCTCCGAGCTTGGTGGACTATATGTAGAGACTTTCCCATATGGGTATTAAACAAAAACAAAAAAAAAGGGAGGGGGGAGGATAAAAAAAAAAATACTCATTCTAGTTGTTGATAATTTTGGGGGGTTGGTTTGGTTTTTACAAAAAAAAAAAAAGAAAAAAAGAAGAGAGGCTCTATTTTTGTACTCCAACTTTAAAAGAAATGAAACGTTCAAAGACTGGTGAAGGGGGAAGAGCCCTTCGCTTAGAAATGTTCTAGTCTGTTTTTGGGGTCGCATTTTATTTTGTAATTTTTTTTTTGTAGCTCTAGGGGGAAAGGAGGGGAAAAAAAATCACCATTTAAAACAAACAAGCAAAAAAAAAAAAGGAAATCCAAATCTGGGAGTGATGTGCTACTTAAATGAACTGAATTAACGCTTACCGGAGAAGATGGAGAGGTTGGAAAACAATTAAGGGGAGGGGATTTATTTCAGGTGGTTGGAGGCCTCCCGGGTGGGTTTTGCAGCCTGGGTGATGTCTGGGCACTGCCTGTGGGGGCTGGCTGCGACGCCTGGGGTCAGGACCGCTGGATGCTTTCCTTCCTCAAATGCACCTACTTCTTCAGCTGAGCGAGGGGTTGCTGGAAGCTGCTTGCATCCTTCTGAAAACGCTGCTGGCTTCCCAAATCCCAACTTATTTTTTTTTTCTCAGGAGGAGACAGGGGTGACGGACGCCCCAGAGAAAGTCCTGAACTGACTTGGTACCTCTTACCCACAAGAGCATCTTTGGCATTTGTTTTGTTTTAAACTACTAAGGTGAGGCAGTGGGCGACGGCTGCTGTGGAGCGGGCTGGTAACTGGGTTGTGGGGTTTTTTTTTTTTTCCATGTGGAAAATGTGAACTTCTCGCCAAAAATTGATATTTTTTTCTGTTTATATTTTTTTATCAGATGGAAGTTTTAATCCGTAAAATTAAAAAAGTTTACAAATTACTGTGGAGCCATTTCAGGCTGGTTTTGTCGTAATATTCAGTTTGTGGTTGGCACTTCCATTGTCAGCCGTCTCTTCCAGGCTTGCTCTTTGATGAGAAATACTGCCATCCTTGTCCTCCTAGGAAAGGAGAGGTTTTCTTTCAAAATTTCTGTGTTGACAGAAGCCCAATTTTCTATTTAGGAAAAAAAAAACAAACCCGAAGGAAACATTAAATCTCTTGAGTGAACATCCCCAGCCAGCCCAGCTCTGCACATGCTGCCCTGGGACTGTGACTCTCTCCAAAGGGTTAAAGCAATTGTTCTTCACGGGGAGGGCAAACAAAGACACTGGATAGGAGCCAGAACCAGGGGTGACTTTTCATCCAATCTTTTTTGATTGTTTGTTTTTTCTGTTTCCTTGAGGACTTTTGTTTTGTTTTGGTTGTGTACAAATTGAATATGAAATGATTGAAATATTTATTTAATATGTGCATTAAAAATTTGTATTAGTCTAACTGAGCCTGATGCTTTCCAGGGAGGGGCTGGGGCTGGAGAGGCAGGTTGGAGAGGTGCAGGATGGGGCTGAGGCTGCCGCTTGGCGTGAGCCCCTTCCTGAGGGAGCAGATGTGGGAAGTGGGAGGATGCCCCGAGACATTGGACCCAGATGAGTCTTGTGGAAATGCATGGTTTTCCTTGCAGCAAATTCCAGGTTTAATGGGCAGATGCCACCTCCTTGCCCTTTGGGGGCAGGCCCATTGCAGGCTGGATGGGAGCATAGTGCAGCAGAGCCTTGACCACCGGTTTTAAGCATGGGATGAAGCTTTCCAAGAGAGAAAGCCGGTATCTGCTCCCCTCTGGTCTAGATGAGCTTGGTGTCTGTGCCAAGTTGTTGGGCCCCCTCCTTTGGTGGATACTCAGCCCTGCTGAGGTTCTGGGTCTTGCTCAGAGGGGCTGATGGGGGACTCGGACATGGAGTGGTCTCCTATATGGTCAGATATGGAAGGCTGCAAGAATAATAACGTTGTTAAATATGTTTTTAAAAAAAATAATAATTGCAGAAATGGAGCAGCCTCGCAAGGTGAGAGTCTCACCATCACCAGTGCCAGCCCCACTGGTGCTGCCATCCTTAGGGGGTGCCTGTGGCATCGCTTAGTGCTCAGGGGGTTGCTTGTCTGCAGGGTGCGAGGACAAGCCATCCCCTGGCTGATGCCACAGGCTGGGCTGAGCTGTCAATATGTATCATTAATTTCAAGGAGGGAAGCCTGGGGACCAAGCATTTGGGCATGCTCTTATGTCTGAGTGTCACTGCTGTGTCGCAGAGGTCATGGGTGATGCTTGGGCCATAGGACAGCGCTGTTAAAGGCAGACGGCGTTTGCCTGGCTCTTCCAGGCGGGACCCAAGGACTGCAGAAGCTCAGAAGCCGACAGCGCTGGGGCAAGCCCATGTTGTGGTCTCCAGACTACAGGAACTAAAAGTGAATGGCTCCTGGCCTTTCCCCAGGCAGAGATGGTGTTTGATAGTCCTTAATGGGTGCTTTTCTTTCATTAATTTGTCTAATTGCTTTTCCTAATGGCTTTGTGAACCTGGGTGAATTGGTGCTGGGTTGCTGCTCCAGGTAAGGGTAGCAGAGAGGCAGGACTGGCTCCATGCAGGTCAGCAGAAGTCCCCTCCCTTGTTATCTGTCCCCCAGGGACAGTGGTGGCAGGGAAGGGTGTGGTGTGGGTGCTCGGCCTCCAGTAAGGCTGTTCCCTCATACCTGCCATCCCAGGGTGCAGTCAGGGGCTGGAGCAGGGGACACCCAGCACCCTGGGGGTTTAAGCCGGGGAAGAACACCCCTGTGTCCTTGCCCAGCTTTGTACCACACACCATCCCCAACTCCTGCCATCTGCTCTGCTGCAGCCTGCTTTTGTGAAAGGCACCCAAGCCTGCTCCTGGGAAGGGACCCCCTGCTTTCCCAGCTCACTTGGTCCGTGGTTAATTAGCCCCTTTTCACTGAAGGGCTTTTAGGTGGCCATGCTGCCTAGGACCACTACAACTTGGGGCTTTGTTTATTGCTTGAATTTGTCCAGCTTCAGCTTCCAGCCAGCAAATGTTGTTTTGCCTTTTCTTGGAAGATTAAAGAGCCCACTACTAGTTAGTTAATGAGTAAGTGAATTAATTAATGGTTCCTCATACCCTGTCTCTGCACTGATAACGCTTAGTCCCTGGCATGGCTGGAGCAGCTCACGCTCTTCCCAGTGACCTGGGCCTTGCAGGGTCCTAAGCACGTGGTCCTCCAGGGCTGGTAGCTCCCACCGTCCATGCAGGGAGATGGGGACAGTCCCTGGTGGTACCTGCTGTTCCTCCAGGGATGCAGAAACACTGGCTGCTGGTTGAACGCGCAGGGTCAATCATCAGCCCAGGAATCTGGGACTTTCCCTCCTCCTTCATCATCTGTGGGTGTGGACCAAGCTTGAGAATCACAGCCACCCAAAGGTCCTGGGGACTGCAGGACACTGAGCTGGGGCTGGACCCAGGAGAGCGCTGGGAACAGGAGGCTTTGGAGGGGTGTTCGCTTCCATCAACTCATGCTGTTAGCATGGGTATTTTGGGCAGAAACCCCTGCTCGGAGCTAGCAAAGTCCTTGTGACGGGGATGTGCCTTTCCCTAGCACCACCACTTGCAGCGTCACCCTGCTGTCCCCTTGCTGCCACTGGCTGGCCGGAGGGAGGTGGCAGATGAAGCAGGAGAGGAGCCATACTGCCCTGGCTGCTGGCACAGGGATGACTGCCCTGTCCTGAGCTCCAAGCAGTGGTGCATGTGTGTCCCTGCCCGTACAGGACTTTGCCGCACAATGCCACCTGGACACAGCGACAAGGCTAGAGCTGAGCGACGTTTGGGAGAGTCTGCCTCATGAGACGAGACTGGGAAGCTCAGGTGGTCGAGCCAGCCAACGCAGGGTAAGAAGTAAATGTGGGGTGAACACACCAGGGCAATGCCAGGCAGGGAGAAGAGCTGTTTTCAGGTTAAATGTGGTTATGGCAGATAAACAGCAGGTGGGCAGGAATAAATCAAAGTGGCAAGAAAAGAGGTCTGTGCTGTCTGAGCAGGGGCTGCACCTGGGCTTGATCCACCAAGCCCCAAACCTTTCGGCACATGCTGTCTCCACTCCCATCCCTTCTCTCACTTTACAAACACTGCTGGGCTTCATTGCAGGGCCAACCCATAACAACTTAGCTGTGAGGTCTGCTTGGGGAAGGGTGCCCACCAAGCAGGGTGGGCTGCATGATGCTGTGGCAGGGTTGGGGCTCACCCAGGTTCCTTTGGGCATGCCCTGGCTTGGGAAGAAGGACTGGGGTGTTTGTTTATTGCATCAGGCTCAGCTTTCAAACATCTCCCTGCCATCCCCCTCCCCCTCCTTTAATTAATTCTGGGTAAGAAGTCCTGGCTTTATTGTGCCACCGAGCTGAGGGCTCCCTGTGGGAAAAGTCACACCTTCTGAACAGCTTCTGATACCATGCAAATGAAGGACAAGTCCAGGAAACGCTTTCATCTCGGACCTGTCCAGCCCCCTGCCCATTAATTACACACATTTCATTTGTGTGAGAGCAATTCCTCTCGGGGAGGGGGCGGGGGACAGCCGCGGCTTGTGGATCATCTCAGCCCTGCTCTCTAAAGACCCCTCCTTGGAAGGGGGTTTATAGCCAGAAACGGGGATGCTCAGGGGCTCAGTGGGGGATCCCATATCTCTGCTCTCACACAGCTACTCCAAATCAAACTGTCTCATCAGCAGGCCGCATCAGGTCAGTGGGGAGGGTGCAGCATTGCCCCACGCCCTGCTTGGTGCCAGCAAGCCCCAGCTGTGGACCCAAATGCCGCAGGAGCATCCTGGAGGGAGGTGCAGGACGGAGCAGAAATGAGCTCAGTGCTCTCCCAAGGGAGTGACTCTCCAGGGCCAGGAGCTCATGAGATGGGTAATTTTGGGCAAGGTGACCACAAAATGAGTCCCATGTAGGGAAACATCTTTCCACACTGCTACTGAAATGTATGTGTTGGGGGACTGCGTCACGCTGTGACAGGGCACAAAGCCTTCTCGGCCACATGTGGACCAGGCTGAACTCTCCTGTTGAGCCTTGGTCTCTCTTGTGCTCCTTTCCTTTCTGCACAGCCCCTCTGACCACGGTGTCCCCGGCATGGCTGCAGCTGAAGGCACCTCCAGGCTGGCTCCTGTTTTCCTGGGGGTGATGGGGAGAGTTGGCTCCAGATCCTGGAGAAGGTGCAGAGCGAGGGGATGTGGAGTACAGTGGGTTTTCACAGCCTGTTTCCTGGCCATGATAATAACACTTAGCACTTCTGTAGCACCTGGGATACTCCAAGTACCTACACATCTGCTCCTCATTACCACCCCGCTTCACATTTGCAGTGTCTCTGCCCCCTCCCCATGCATGCCCACAGCAGTAACAGCTCCCCTCTAGAAACGGTGCCACCCTCAAACTTTCCTCCTGGAAATCTCCTTCAGGGCAGGGTCCCAGGGAGCTGCAGCCACATTCTGCTCTGGGGTCAGGGTCGGAGGCTGCCCTCCAGGACTGGGGTAAGCAGATTGGGGTGGCTGCTGTGGCTTTGCTGCAGAAGACCTTTGATAGCCAGGTTTGCTGTTTGCCTTCCTCCTGGAGTGAGGATGTGCAATCTGTGTCCTCTGGTGTTGACAACCCATGGGCCTGGGGACACACGGCAGCTGTGGTTTGGTGCACCAGAGGAGCTCTTGGGAGATGTTGGAGAGAGATTTGGGACTTGGTTAATGGGAACCTGCAGCCTTTTGGGGTCAAAGTCAGCATGAAACTGATGCTGGGCTCTAGCAAAGCAGCTCGTCCACCCACTGGCCCTCTGCCACGTCAGCCAGAGGATGAGAGAGGGCTCATGTGTGGATGGGTTGAAGATTACAGCCATTACTCCAGATTACCTGATTAATGGCCCAGGCTACTCTGTAATGAAACACGCTTTAGATGTGCTGTACTGGGAGCCGAGGGGATGCTCTTGGGCTTCATGTGACTTACAGCATCTCTCCTATGTTCATAGTAGCTGTAGCAGCAGAAGGTCCCTCCAGGCTGTCAGATGTTTCATAGAATCATTAAGTTTGGAAAAGACCTCTGAGATTGTCGAGTCCAACCGTCAGCCCAAAACCACCATGCCCACTAAACCACATCCCTAAGCGCCTCATCTACATGTCTTTTAAATACTTCCAGGGATGGGGACTCAACCACTTCCCTGGGCAGCCTGTTCCAATGTTTAACCACTCTTTCAGTAAAAAGTCAGCATGAAACTGATGCTGGGCTCTAGCAAAGCAGCTCGTCCACCCACTGGCCCTCTGCCACGTCAGCCAGAGGATGAGAGAGGGCTCATGTGTGGATGGGTTGAAGATTACAGCCATTACTCCAGATTACCTGATTAATGGCCCAGGCTACTCTGTAATGAAACACGCTTTAGATGTGCTGTACTGGGAGCCGAGGGGATGCTCTTGGGCTTCATGTGACTTACAGCATCTCTCCTATGTTCATAGTAGCTGTAGCAGCAGAAGGTCCCTCCAGGCTGTCAGATGTTTCATAGAATCATTAAGTTTGGAAAAGACCTCTGAGATTGTCGAGTCTAACCGTCAGCCCAACACCACCATGCCCCACTAACCACATCCTTAAGCGCCTCATCTACACATCTCAACCACTTCCCTGGGCAGCCTGTTCCAATGGTTAACCACTCTTTCAGTAAAGAAATTTTTGTGAACACACCAGGGCAATGCCAGGCAGGGAGAAGAGCTGTTTTCAGGTTAAATGTGGTTATGGCAGATAAACAGTAGATGGGCAGGAGTTGGGAAGAACCACTCCAGCCATGCCCAGGTATTGCCACTTTGCTAAGCTTGTGCTGTTGATTGTTGTGAATGATGTGATGCTGAGGGCTGCCAGAGCCTCCCAGTTGGGTGGATACCTGATCTGTGCCCCTGTTCCTGTTCAAGTCCTCTGTTCAGCCATGGATTAACCCCTTTCAGCCATGATCATGGCGCTGCAAAGAGTCCTCGCTTCCTGGGCTGGCCTCTCCTGCCAACATGTCTAATAGTCTTTTTAATTTTTTTTTTTCCCCCTCTTAAAGCTTTTATAGCAGAAGGAGAAGGAAAGACTCAGCTTCACTCTTGCTGTGATTATTTTGCCAACTTTTTCTGCTGTAGTAGTACATCTTGGTGGCTGGAGTCTCCTCTTTTATGAGTTGCTCACAGAGTAAATGGCAGCCCTTGTCCCAAAGATATGCTGTTTTGTATGGTGGGCTGTAGCAGGTGGCATAAGCTGGCGAGACAGACCTAACCATAGGTCTAGTTGCTACCCCAGCAAAAGGGAGTCCTGGGAAGGATTTGAAGGAGGGCTGGAAGGTGTCCCTGTGGAAGTTCATAGCAAACATGAGAAAAACTCCAATCACAACATCCAAAAAAAGCTGCTGGAGTAGCTGAAGTGCAGGATGATGAGACCGAGGCTGTACATGGATAGGAAAATTTTGGCTGCTGAGATGTGAAATGGGACCTTGCGTGCTGGCTGTACTTGCGTGCTCAGGCCCCAGGATGTGGCTGCTCTCCCCATCGCCCCGTGAGAAGCAGATGCTCAGCTGGGAGCCAGCCCTTTGGTAATGGCCTGCGAATTTCCCTCGGCTCCGTTAATTGCCACCTGGCTGCTAGTTACAGCTCCGAGTCAATTGCTGGGAGTGTTGGTCCCTGCAAAACAACCCCTTGAAATCAGTTGTTAGCCCAATTAACAACCAGTTTGGCTTCGGTTCAGGCTGTTAACCATCAAACAGCTAACTGCTGGTAATGATTGATTTCTCAGCAGTTGGGGCTGCAGTGGAGGAGCCAACCTGTTTCACAAAATGCCATTAAAGCCAAGACTTTGTGAACGCATCTGGCTCAGACAAACATTCAAGCTGTCCCACACCAGTAGAGCAGGCAAGGTGATGGCCAGGATTTCTATCCATTTTGATTAAAGCACGGGTCATTGGGGTGTGTTAGGATGAAGTGGCAGCCAACGGGCCAGTGCTGCCACCGCACCATGCTCCAGGTAGGCAGCCACCGTTGTTTGTAGGGCAACCACACATACCCATGGAGCATCACAGTGTTCAAAGCCCCCATGGATGGGAACTGCTCGGTGTCCAGCTCTCTTCCACAGTTGCTGTTCCAGCCAGTGAACCTGCAAAGATTAGTTTGTCCCATTTAGATGTTTGTGTCTCTCTCCAAATCACCTGGGCCATTTCAATCTGCACAACCAGCCAGGGGCTTGTATGGGGAGAGTGATTCCCATCAGCATACGCAAGCCTGGGGATGCCTCCAGAGCAGCCTGGGATGCTGTCCTGTGTCTGCTGGTGGGTGATGCAGACTCATCTGCAGATGTGGGTGTCTCTATGAAAGCCGTAAAATACTCTTTGAGTCCCAGGTAAGGCTGACAGCCTGGGGTTCAGGCAGGGTTTTGTTTAAGATTGCTGGTCAGGTCTTCATCCATTTCCCTCCTCTGTTTCAGGCCCTGTTCCTCCACTGTGCACTGGTGGGTTGGTTCAAACACATTGCTGGTGCTACATCAAGGGCTTTTTTCCCTGGGATATTTTCTCCCTGATCAAAGTGGTCAACTCAAGCTGTAGCATGTACGGGGAGGAGGGAGACAGCCACCTGTTAGGGAAAGACTTTGAAAATGCAGAGGACGTGCTGCAGAGGCTGACCTTGTGAAATGCACACTCTGACAGCGCCGGGTAGCAAAGCAGCGCAGGGCAAGGAGTGAGTGCCTTGGCGTGCAATGCCACAGTGGTCCTGCATTTGAGGGCACTCGGGGACCTCTGGTCCTGCCAGGGCCTTGGCACTGCAGCCTGAGCTCTGTTTCTGAAGCTGGGTCCTGGCGACTTTCAGCAGCACACGGACACCCGAGACCCGTGTAGATGTTTCAAAGATCTTCCCACAAGGTTCCTCCAAGTGCAGATCTGGTTCCCCCCAGTGCCGTGCTTTTACTGTCCTTTCATGGGAGGTACGGTCATCCCAGTTTCCCAAGCAGTACATGCGCCAGCATGGCACGTTTTCTGTAATTAGCTGTGTTAGGTATTCCTTGTGCAAGCAGGACAAAGTTGCTTATTTTATCATATACCTACTAAAAGTAGCTCTGCTCTCTCCCATGCTGGGATTACCTTGCCACCCTTACTGAGGAGGCTGGGGAGGCCAGGTTGTGGCTGGGACTCCCCCTGTGCTGGGCAATGCATGTGCAGTGAGCTCCTGCATCCTGGGGGTCGGTCAGGATTTCTCCCTCCAGTCCGTACAAGGAGAATCTGATTCTCACAAAGGGAAAAATGAGAAGTTTGAGGTAAGCAGGAGACCTGACAACCCAGCTTTCCTGCTCCTTGGGTCTGTGAGCAAATGTTTTATTTGCAGCTTGTGTATTTAACTGGGCTGAATACAGCAATCCTGGTCTGTGCATCTTCTGAGTGTCTCATTCCCCCTCAGCTGTTGCTAAATGCATCCTTCCAGGAGGTGGTGACGGGTGCCTCTCACCTGCCGGAGCCGGGTGAGCGCTGGCTGCTCAGACTTTTTCTGTATAACAGAGAAGGTCAGTTATAAACAGAAACGGTTGGTTTTTCTTGGGGGCTTTTTTTAGACATCAAAAATGCTCCATCATCATCAGGCTGGCTTAGCTTTCAGCAGCCAACGCAAACGGAGCCAAACCCTCAGCAGAGAATTCAGCAAGAGAAGCGGCATAGACTTTCCAGGGCTATATTGCCAAAGTCTTGCATCCTCATCCCTCCTTTTACCTTGTGCGGCAGCAGCCGATGCTGTTCTGGGCTCTGCGCAGACACCGGGTGAGCCCTGAGGAGCTGCCAGCTGGAGCTGAAAGCAAGTGGCATAGCTCCATTTTAGAGAAGGAGTGGGGGTAATCAGTGCACAGAAAGATTAAGATCTGAAAGAAATCCTGGCAGAGCCACGAATCAGCTGAATCAATCTGCAAGATTTCTGCAAGAAAAGGTATGGAAGTGGCCCAATGGGGGAAGCAATGTATATATGCAATAATCTGAGCTATAAATGGAGTACAAAACCACAAAACTGATCTTTTTCTAAACCTCACGTCTGATTCCCCAGCTTTGACTGAAGGTTGGACTCTGTCCTGTATCCCGACTGGAAGGAACCTGCTTTTGTACATGAGCAGATTTCAAGGTCGTGGGGATTACTCTGAATGTCCGTCCCAGTCTTCTGCAATACTCAGATGAGAGGATCCTGCTCAGTGCCTTCTGAGTGAAAGCCATAGTCCTTGTTTAAGGAAAAGGAAGGAAGGATATCCCACGGGGACTGCCTATTTCAGTATCATTTGGTATTTTTGGTTCAAAGTTGCCTAATTTCAACTCACGACACTTGATCTTGCACTCTTCTTCTGGCTTACAGTGCCACCCAACCTGACCAAGCTTCTGCAGGCACTGCAAGTGGGTTTTCCAGGTCTCTCCAAGCTCTTGTAGGGATTTTTTAAGCTGATTCCCATCTGTCAACATCTCTTGTGCAGTGCAGCCAAATGTTTTGGCCGCAGCATCTGGCAGTAAAGTCCATTGTTGGCTTGCTTGTGTCCAGGATCTTGAAAGGAGAAATGATGCAGTGACCACCCACTGGAGTGATGTCTCTCTGCTCGAGGATGGTGTTTTCCAAGAGGTTCTTTCAGGGACTTGCAGAGCTATTGAAGCTGACTGTGGAGCTGTAACCCTCATTCAGTTGAGACCATTGTAACTCCAGTCTGTTTTGAAGAAGAGAGGCATGGATGATCCCCGTAGGAGGTGCAGCTAAGGCATGGTTACAGACTCCTGTCCCTTGTTTCCTGCTGCAAAGGCTACAGCACATCTCTAAAACAAAGATAGCATTTATTTTATAATGAATCCTGAAATCCCGAGTCTCACACTTGCCCAAGAGTGCTCCATCTCTGGTCATTCGAATATTCAGTTGGTGAAGTCTGAGCTATTTTTGCTCTCAGTTGTGATGGGTAAAGCCACAGTCATTCCTCCGACTTCACTAGAATCACTCTGCATTAGTTCAGATGTGAGTAGAGGTTGGTTCAACCTAATTATCCTCGATGCCCATATCTGCAATTCTCCTACACTAAGCCAGCACAGCGACAGCAGTGAGTGTGGAGGTTTTCATATGCCCAAAGATTTTGGCAGAATCTGTGTTTCAAGAGCTGGTCACTGTCCCCAGATGCTGTCCCAGAGCACTTGCTGAGGTGTGACCTAAAGATGGAGGGGGCACGACTGGGCAGGGAGAGGAAAGGTGCTGTGGAAACTGCAAATTCCCAAGGGCATGGCTGCGGCTTGTGGCAGTATGTACAGCACCTGGTACACTGACCCAAATCCCACCACTGTCACGACCTGGTTAATCATAAGAAAAGTTCTTTCCTACTAATTGCTGCTGGCTGGTAAAGGGGCATCCCCAGCCCCTAGAGGACTGGGGGGACCCGGCAGGGAGAGCAGTGGTTGCTGACACACGCTGAGCCCTCGCAGCCTCCATCATGGGGCCCGGAGAAGTGTCCGCACTTCACTCCCTCTCAGAGCGATCATTGCGAGGAGCCGAGGGTTTCACCACCTCCCCCTGCAGAGCCATGGGTTCGCCGTGCACTTGACACCGGCGCAGGGGGATGACTTGTGCTTGACGACTATCTCCACCGCAGCAGCTGCCTGTCCTCCACCAATGCTTCCCTCTGACCGCCTTGCAAGGAGGAGATGTACCGTTCCCTGCGCAAGGCTGAACACCAGGGTGGTGTGGTGTGACGTGGAGGTGGCCTCCCCATGGGCCATGCTGCCAGCTGATGCGGTGGGATGTGGCAGCCCGCAGGACATCACGGTCCCAGGCACTCCAGTCCCCAGCCAGGGCTCCCCAAATCAAGTCTGGGGCTCCCTGGGGGAGCCAGCATGCCTTAAGCATCAATGAAGATGAGAAACTTCCCTACAGGGAAGAGAAAATCACAGCTGAGATTTCTGCCCTGAGGGTGAGGCTCTGTAAGCTGGGATTTTGGACAAACTCTCAGCACTGTGACGTGGGATCACATTACATGTGGTGAGGATGGGGCATTTCTTTTGTATGTGCTACCTACGGTGTGGAAGGCTCTCCTGGTGATGGTGAGCAAAGGGACAAACAGCGGAGGGGACAAAGCAGGCAGGAGCACAGGTAAGTCCCAGCTGGAAAGGCAGAAGAAGGCAGAGGAGCCCTCTCTGCTGGGCAGCCAGGCTCGCCAGCAGAGAGAGGAGGAGGGGGCTGTGGGTCCCACCCCTGTGCTCCCTAAAGTACATTTCCTGGGAATGAATGTCTGTGGGGAGGAGAGGGAAGCCAGAGCCAAACAGTCAGTGAAGCACATGGGCTTTTAGTCCTCCTGTCACCTTGAGGGCACCCAGAGGTGACAAAAGTGCAGCCTCTGCTATTGAGACCAAGTGAGCCCCTAATAAGCTGCTTCAGGGGACCCTTGCTTAGAGAAATGCCAGTGAGGCAAAACCCCAGTGACACAGGCAGCTATTTCATGGCTAGTTTGCTGGGTAGCACCCACTGCTCACGGCTCCTCTGCTGCCTGCTCCACTCCCGAGCTGGGCGCACCCCACGGTGACCTGGGCTGACCTGGCTGTACCCTGTCCTGATGCATTGGTCCAGAGCAGCTCCACTGACTTCTTGGGGGAGATGTTGGACACTGAGATCAGACTCTGCTCTGCCGTCTGGGCAGCATCACAGGTACTGTGCACCGAAACCATCGGTACTTATGGGTCTGGCCTTCTCGGTTGCAGTTCGTGCAGGAAAGCTCTGAGTGTGCTGACTTATTCCCAAGTGTGCTCCCTTGCTGGTTTTTGTGCATGGCATACAACTGCCGTTGCTGTTACCTGAAGCAGGTTTGGAGCTGTTATTTGAAGGAGGCCACCTGGTAAGCGGCCACAATACAAAAAGCCACAAGCAGCCCAAAGAGCTGTCAGCCAGGCAAAAGGTAGGGCGGGTGCTGGTGGAGCATGAAGAGCTCGGGATGGGGAAGAGGAGAGTTGTCAACATAGTACAGAGCCCTCATCCCCAGAAACCTTCCTGTGTTGCTGCTTGCTCTGATATAACCTATAGCTGGTCCCTATGGAGGTAGGAACTCTGAAGCTGTTTGCTGCTATGTTGTTTCAGGGACACACATTGTGGGGAAGCAAATCTTTCCCCATCAAATCAGTGAACCTATACCTCTGCCAACAGCCTACATGGAGAAGGCTCAGCCCTAGACAAGACCGGACGCAGCAGGGTGAACGTCAGGATGCTGCAGGAGAGTACTGTGGACTTAAGCTGCAAGCTGGGTGCCCAAATCACTGGTGAGAGCTGTCATTGCTGTCATGGAAGGCAACAAGTCTCCTTGAGTTATTTGGCCTGTATTGAGCCGCTAGGGAAATGTCTGACCTTCTTTGAAACTAGAGCATCCAGACCAGCCTGCTTACCCTCAGCAGTGATCTCTGGGCAGGAAACACAAACGTGAGCGATGAAGGCAGCAGCTTTGCTGAGTAAATGCATTTAATTCAATCTACACTGCAGTTTTTGTTGGAATAAACGTTGATGCAGTAACATTCTGCGCAGTAACTAGGGGTGGATTAAAGGTCATAGAGATAATGTAGCATGCTGAATTCATAAGCAGTAGATGGGAAGAGTCCTAGACCCACTGGGAAAGTCTCCCTGAAGTGTTTTCTCTGCAGCTTTGTCCGTTCTACTCAAGGACTGGGTTTGCTTCTCTTTCCTAGCAGGTTTTACTCTTGCCTGGACCTTTTTCCTGAGATTTAACCCACATTCCCCTTTTCTTGATTTATCCTAGCAGCCCCAGTTAATACACTTCTTTGCCATGCTAGCTGATTTTGCTCAGGGATGTTACACCTCTGCACGCTGGGAATGCTTGGCTAGCAGGTCTGCACCTGAATCTTTCCCCCATGCTTTAAATCATGGGGTGGCAGCGTAGCATGGTGTGGGTGGAGCAGGGAAATGCCTTCTACTTGTGATGCAGAGACAGCCCCACAAGAGTGCACACAACAGGGTCTTGCTGCAGAGCACACTCCTGGGCGAGGGGAGGAGAGGGTTTCCCCAATCTGCTGCAACTTTTGTGGTCATCTGAGGTTGATGCAAAAAGTCTCCTGTGGTGGAGAGCAGATCTGTGGCAGAGGCATTTTAAAGGACTGTTCTCAGAGGGGTTAAATCCAGCAGTGTAGTGTGGGAATATGCGTCTCAATGGGCAGAGGAGAGGGCCACAGACTTCAGCTCGTCACATGGAACAACTGGTCGACCACCTGAGCTCCTCCTGCCCGCTGCCTAAGACGGAGTTGGTACCAAATCACTTCACAGGTCACTGGAAGTTTAATGCAAGTTTCCCAGAGGTTTTGGAGCATGCAGTGAAGGATGCTGCAGTGCAAAGCATTGCTGTTTATTCCACCGTTATCACCCAGTGGAGAAAAATGCAGGGTTCATCATGACATCTACTGAAATGTCACGGGGAAGAAAAGCCAAAAGCCCAGCAGTGAAGTAACCCTGTCCTGCAGACAGACCCCCCCCAGTATTTTGTGCTCTGTCCCAGCAGAGGGAGCCCGAGTTTATTAACAAATCCGATCCCGGAGATAGCCACTATCAAGGTGGTACCAAAGCCCGGGCAGGATGCTTGCCGGTGGTTGAAGGCTGCAGAAGGTGGAGGGGGTCTAGCGGTGATGCTGAAGGCAAGGCTGTGTTTCCAACCAGAGAAGCAAGCTAACGGTTTGCCAGGAGGCCCTGCAAGTAACTCTACTCCTGGGACACTGCAACCATGTCAAGAGATGGATGGCCTGCAAGAGCCAGTGGACATGCTCATTGCATGGGGAAAAAATTTTGCACTGAAAGATGCAGCAGAGCCGTGCTAAGATAGACAAACTGAGTTTAATTCACTTCAGAGACTTCCCCAAGGAACAGTCAGTGACCTGTGTACCTGCATTTGTACTGGGCTGGCCAGTTTTGATCCTGTCATCTAGACAGTTCTCCCAATAGCGTTCAAAACCATCGATCACTGTGGTGCCAAATCCATAGCTGTTTGCCATCTCACGCCTCAGTCTGATCCCATTCTGGCTGCATAGCAATGCTCTATAACCACTGCACGCACAGGGCTGTGGGCATGATCCACAGCTCCTTAAACCTAATGGGAGCTTTTGCACTGATTGCCCTGGGTTTTGGAGGGTCTGTGTTAGTGCACAGAGGGCTCTGTTCAAGGAAGCAGGAGCAGTTTTAGTGAATAGCCTTCTTGGAGCTCGTGGGAATGCCCTAAGTTTTCTCTGCTGCTAATGTGAGATGAAATGTCTCCTAGGGAGACAGATGAGTCTCGGCTGTGTGTTCTTTCTTACAGCCAGTAGTCGTGCTGATGCCATGGATGCACACATGGATACGAGATTATTTGGGAGAGGGAAGGTTGTGGGATTGGGATGCAGGAGGGTCACAGATCATTTTAGGCCAAATCCAAAGACCATTTAAATCAATGCAAAGCCCCTCGTTAGCCTGAGCGAGCACAGAGACACTTGTTTTAGAAGCCGAGTAAGAAACTGGGACATTTCGGGGCACAGGGATAGGAAGGCAAATGACTCAGGCTGCACTGCAGAATGCAGCAGATGGATATTTTCCAAGGCAACTTTTGAAAGGAAGGTTAAATTTCTCCAAGATAAGGAGAGCTCCAGCGAGCTGGAATGCATCCCGACACCCCCTCCCCAGCTCATCCTATGATAACAGCTGTTGTGTTGGAAACCTAATGCTGATGAAAGAGTTAAAGGCTGGTTGATGGGCAATATCGGTGACACACCTCTGAATTGAGCATACTCCTGGAGTGAGACTGCGGACTGGTGTTACTCAATGAATAGAGGCCACTCCAAGGGAGTTTTTCCTTGAATAGAATGGGGTCAGGGAGCCGCTTTGGGGAACAATGGTTGCCACCGGCTAGCTGAATTTCTTACAATCACACACCATACCCCCTGATCAAATAGCTCCTTTGTCAGTCTGATATAAAAACATGTCATACAATGATGATCTGGAAGAATGACAAGAGCTGGCCTTTCAAAGAGATCAGAAGGGCTTGTTTCGCACAAAAAGAGCCCCCATCAGAGTCAAGACAGAAAAAAAATGGAGAATAAAAGGGGGTGAATGGAAACAAACAGCAATAACAACAACAACAGAAAAGAGGGCAAGTTGGAAACTTGGGTCTGGCTTGTTTCACAGCATCCCATGGCTGCAGCAGCGCAGCACGGTCGAGTTGAATCTCTTTCGGTATGGACGTGGTTGTAAGATTGCGCTGCCATTGGGTTCCCATTGTCATTCTGCACTGGGACAGAAGAAATTGCTGGATGGGAAAAGGTCACTTGGCCCAACGAATCATCTCCCCCCCCCCGAAAGTGTCTCAACACCATCTCTCTGCTTTCTCACTGTAGTTCTCTCCTCTGCCTTTCTAATACAATGTTCGTCTGCTGCCTTTATGCTCCTGTACAAAGTTCAGATTGCTCAGAATGCTATTCTTGTCCATCTGTTCGTATGAGCGGGAAAATGTCTTTATTCTCCCCCATTCCCTTGTTAACTTTCATATTTTTTGTTTCTTGGAGTGTGTACACTCTTTTCAACCCTCTTCCCAGGATTTTCAGGGACATAATTGAGAGTCTGGATGGAGAGAAAGAGTTTTTCCCCAAGAAATGTTTTAAGATGTGCAGGGAAGTGGATCCCTCTTGGCTGCTTCCAGGGGAACTGCATTCCTACAGTATCTACCGCAGGAGTCCCAAGAGATGGCATTTACACACAATCATGACAATTATTTGCAAGCTAGAAAAGTTCAGCAGTCCTGGAAGTGAGCAACTAGAGCTGCCAGGCAGTTTCAGCACCTACAAGTGTTTGAAAAAGCTTATATTCAGATTTTAATCTTGTATTATATAAAATGAGGAGTCAGAACAGTCAGAAGAAATCATAGCATGTAAGAGACGGAGCTCTTGGGAAACCGCTCCTGAAAATATGTTCACAACAGTGACAATACACTGAAGCTTTGCCCCATGTTTAAGTTTTTTTACTTTTTTTCTTTTTATCACAATGTTGTTTTTCTCAAAAAAAAAAAAGGGGAAAGAAAAAAACCAGTGCTAAAGTTTCTAGGAGACCGTTATGTTTGTATGATTAAGCACGCTAATTAGGAGGTACCTCACAGTAGAGATAACTAACTCTAACCACTTTCATTTATGCTCTAAGACAAATATCTATTATCATCTAGGATTTCCTCATTGCACAATATTTTATTTGTCCTTTTCTGCAGTTTTGTAGAGAATCTGTTATACTGCATGTTACTCGGCATATATTCATTTATAGGAAAAATACTTGGTAAACTGTATTTACACAATACACTGTTTATTAAATAAAGAGAATATTTATAAACACACACATAACACTGATGTATAAACCAAATGAAATTCTTGCTGACCTGAATGGCTGAGCTCTTCAATTCCTTTACCTAAAAGTCTGTGTTGCACAAAATTAGGGTCATAATTAATCACCTCTTCTCCTGAAACACAGCTCTGAAAAGCTGTGCAGCTGGCTGAAAATAATTAGGCCACATTCTGAGTGCGGCCAAAATAAAGATACTTAGAAGATACTGGTTACAAATCTCTGGTAGTTCAAGTTGCAAGGCAATTACGAGATACTACCAGTGTATTTGAGGTGGTAGAGGAGAAACAGCCCACGCTGATTGTGAAATGATTTGGAATTGTAGTATTAAAGCTCCTATCACAGCAAAGTAGTACAAAAGGCAGGCGAGTCACAGCACATGTAGTGTTAAGAGTCAGAAGCTAGACACTGAAAACAGTATTTAGGCACCTAAATAAAATGACATTTCCAGTGATGTTGAGCACCCAACAGCTCTGCTTGACTTTCACAGATACTCAGCAGGCAGCAACAAGACAGACAACCGGCTTTGAGTTTGTCAATCTGGAAGGCAGGTTTTAGTGCAATGGCTTGTATTTAGGATTGCTCCAGCCTCCAGCTGGAAACTGCAGGTAGCACAGAAGGTGACAATTCAGTTATTAAATGGGATGTACCCCCCCGGGACCGGGTGATGGATGACGTGACTCTAACTGAACGCCTTGTAAGCGGTGAGTGGGTTTCTGCAGTGCTAGTTTTGATCTAGCTATTGTTAAAGCATATCAAGACCTCGCCATTTTGTGGTCAACTGGGGCTACATGAGAAGAAGCTCTTGGCATGACATTTTTTTCTGGCTGGACTTTGCAAGTCTAGTTTGACTGGGAGAGTGTTGATGTTTTTTAGGGCAAGCTATAAAATCCCCCCTGGGGCTCAGGCCTGCTGGGTGGTGGTGATAACCTGCAACTTCGCAACACCTTTATTCTTCTTGCTTAAACTGTTTTGCAATGGTGGTGTTTGGCTTTCATTGGACATTTCTGTTTTGTGGTTAGTCTTGGTTGCTGGGTTTTCTTTATTACGGAAGTTCTGGATAGGCCAGGTGGATAATTTTTGTGTTGTCCTTGGGTGATACCCTGTTTCGATGCAAAGCAGCATAATTCTGTTAAGTGCAGTGAAACTGTTGTTTACAGCAACCTCACATTGGCCCCGAGACGCTGGATAACTCAGGGAAAGAAAAAAGTATGTTAAGGGAACACTAACTGCGTAATTAACTATTCCAAAGATTGGAAGGCATAAAAGTCAGGTTGCACGCACATCTTAATTCTGTCCCTTTGTCAACAGGTGGTACGATCAAAATTTAAGTGACACTTCTGCCTTCTTCAGGCTGCTGGCTCTGCTGTGCTGAATCTCGCCTGTTCAAATTTCCAGTGAACCTTCTTGCATTCTCCTCTGGTTCTTACCCTGCAGTTATAACCTCGGTATTGGGAGCAAGCCTGGAAAATTTCAGAATGAAAACTGAAACCTTCCAAAAGGTAGGAGCAAATAAAAAACAGAGGATATTAATATAGCAACAGCTGGACTTCAGCTTTAATAATGTCTTTTTTTTAGAGCACGTAGCAATTCAGATCAGATACAGGTATTTCTGCGCACTTCTGTTAAATCAGGCCTCTTGCCAGTAACACAATGAGAGGCTGTTACACTATATTAAAATATTAATTACCAAGCCCCTTTCTTTTGACGGTTCTACTAAAGATACTTCAAATGGATATGTGAGAATTGATCAAAGATTCTGCAGGTTGTTGCCACTGCTCACTGGGCATTTCAAACCAAAGAAGAACCTGACTCCCATGAAAAAGATACTGTGTTTTTACAAGCAATAAAAAAACACTGGTCACTTGATTGCTATGGGGATGGATATAACTAAACTGGGCTTTCTTAAGGCAGAGAGCACGATCTAAGAGAAACAAAAAAAGACATGGGAGAGGGAGGGAAAGAGCGAGCGAGAGAGAGCTGAATTGATTTCAGTCTGTTCAGGTCTATCTGGAAAACACAATGCAGTGAAACGGTCCCTTAGTCGGCAAGCTTCTTTTCCTAGGTTTTTCCCATGGTTTGAAGTGGAGAGGGAGGGATGGTATTAGAAAAAATGTGTGTGTGAGAGAGAGAGAAGGCTGTAGGAAACGCGGAGAGATGAGAGACATCATTTGGAAGGGTGCAAAATAGTCCATTCCTTCTGGGGAGTGGAAAACTTTGATGTCCGTGTCTCTGGTTTTAAAGTGGCAGTGTCAGGTTCAGGCTGAAAGGCCCTGGTATTCGAATCTTTGTCTGTGCTTGTGCTCGGGACTTTGCCTGTGCACACACCTGCTCATCCAAACACCTGCTAGGGCACCCACGCAGCAAATGGGCCTTGCACTTCAGAGCAGGCAACAGAAAATAAGCAAGTAGATGGCTTCGCTGATTCCTTGTACAGAGGTTCATGCTGAAAAAAAAGCACATTCGTATGTTTGTGTGCATTGAAAGAGAGATAAGCAACAGGAAAAAGTGCTGTGGGCTTTACCCCTTTTAAAAAGCTCTTCTCTTCCTGGCAGTTACAAGGCTCAGAGTGTGTGACAAGGCTCACAACATCTAAACAGGCGAAGCAGCACAGTTACAGGTAAGGAGGATAATCTATGAGAAGCATTGTGATTTGTCAGTCATCACATACTAGTAAATTCAGTTTCAAGAGTCACAACTGACGCCTGTAAGTCGGAAGCCCTTTCTCCTCTGCAGGGCCATGGGCATCTTGCGCAGCCTGGCTGTTTCGTCCTTTGAGATGCATTTCAATGTAATGCTACTAATAATTCAGACACACTAACAATTATAAGTCCACTGCAAGCCTGCAGGAAAAGAGAAAGAATAGGACCAAATTTATCACTCGTGGCACTCAAGTGAATTCTAGTAAGAGTCGATCCAGAGTGCAAGTGGCTCTTTCTCCTCTCCTCCCTTCTGAGAGCAGAAAGCTTTGCACTCATGGTGGAGCTGCGAGGGCTCGTGCTCTGCTGGGTAGCAAGCTAATCTCACTGGAATCTGCACCCAAAAATTGCACCAGGCACTGACAGGCTGCAAAAGCAGAAATGGTATTTGAGAATTATGCAGAGTTTCAGATCAAGCCAACAACAGATGTAAATGTTACTGTGATGGTCTTCGACTGTGAGGTCTCAGTTTCTAGCAAGAATAGAAGCATATGTGCATGGAGTGGCTTGTGGGTCCTGATGGGAGACAGACAATGGATCAATTTATGTTCAATTGACAGACCTCCTTTACTGGAGGGGGAGATTTTGACTTGAATCCCTGGAATGTCGGCATTTTCCTTCCCAATACTCATTTTCAGTTTAAATAGAGTGAAAGGCCTATTTTCATGGCAGGTGGGCTAGAGAAGGGAGGTTTTAATGACTCTTTATTCTTGGATTTATAATCTGACACGCTGTACGCACATGTGTTTGTCACAAAACTGTGTGAGGTGCCCACCACCCATCCACGCATTGTCCAGCAGATGTTAAAGCCATCAAGTGTGTTTGCTTCCAGTTCCAAAGGAAAACATTCTCTATTTTGGGACGTGGGATTTTTTTTTAAACTGATCTAAACAAACAAACAAAAATAGTCTTGGAGAGGTAGGGCTTACATGATCATAAGAAACCTGTGTAAATGAGGATCTAAGGCCTGTTCCCTGACCCATAAACTGGGTTAGTAATTAGTTGTTCCTACAGTTTGTTGTTCTCGTCACAAAACCTGAGGTTAGGCTGAGGACTATTTAAAAATCACGTGCATTAGCAACATGGGATATCTAAACATACAGTTACTGCAGTGACAGAGCATTTGTGGCTCCTTATGGTAATATCTGAGAGCCTGCAGTCACAGCAGAGGTCGTTGAATGTGAGGTACTGTAGCAGCATAGAAAGCACAGTGCTTTCCCCAAGGGGTTTACAGCTGAAGGCCTCAAACCTACAGATGAATCTGCTAGGTGGGACCTTGCACTCGCATGGTGCTCCGTTGCAGGACTAGGACCTACAGTGTATGGACAGGGGGATACCTTACTCTCTGTTTTTTAAAAATACACGTGTGCTTTATTAATAAGAGAATAGAGGGTAAAATTTGCCCTATGGCTTGGCATAAGCTGAACTGAATAGAAATAAAGGCTGTTTCTAGCACCAACCAGATTCCTGTTCCTGCACTATAAATCTCTTAACTTCAGATTGATGAATTCTGTGTTTCAGTGATGAGATAAAACAGAATTAACCATCAAGAAATAAAAATTGGCAGCCTCCTGATTGAGAAATCCTACTGTGCAAGAAAGGACTACTAGTGAAATGTCGCCTCTGCAGTAGGGGAAGAGAGAAGGAAGCCTAGAACTCTAGTAATTCTGCAGATTTGTAATTGTTGCAGGTAATTAGGCTCTGTCTTGGTTGCCTGGTCAAGGCAGACTCACGACTGCTTGTAGGATTAGGTTTGCTCACTTTCCTTGAGCAAATTATTACCTTGTAAGTGATATGACAGTGGAGCATCCTCCAAGAGTAAGGGACCCCTCTGTACCCACGGGCACACGATGTGTCAGGACACCGTCAGACAGGCTCATGGACAGGCTAGGAACTGCATGAAGTAGCCATGTAGGTGGAAGGCAGATGCAGGATAAAACAGTATCATAGTCACTGCTACACTGAGGATACTCTTACATTGCTTTATACACTCCACAAAGTTTCGGAACAACCTGTGGAATTCATGAAAACTGAGCTGAAAATCTCTAGAAACAACTTTGTGAGTCTTGATCTTATTCTCAAAGAAGCCAGTGCGTATTTGAATGTTTAGTTCCTCAGGCTCTAAGTATGAAAGGAAAAAGCCCCTAAAATATCTTCATAGGTAGCCCCTATAAAAGAACAAGATTCAAAAGCATTCCTTCAGGAGATCAAGGACGGTCCAGCCTTTGAAGCCTGGAGGATTGGGAAATTTAAAGATCTTTGTGGCAATCATATTGTGCCATTAGAAATCTACCATTTGGAATTGTAAAGCGTTTAAAAGGAATGATTCCAAATTCCACAGCTGTCTGGTGAGTGACAACTTGATGTGGCCTGGGGGGGAGGAAGAAGGCCATTGTTGGGAAAACAGTTAAAATGAACATTTTCTGAACAGATGCTTTAGATAATACTTTGATAAATGAGGTTAAAAACAAATAAAATATTCTGGGTGACTTCCAGAAAATAACAGATTACTAAAAAAACTAAACAAAGCTCAAAATGCAAAGACAATAAATAGGTATGTGGCTGGTACTTAGCAAATAATAGAGGATTGTTCAAAATAAAATGAACAATAAACAGTCTGAACCAGCAAGATGAGACAATTCTGCTGGCTATGGGAGGTGATACATTTTTTTTATTGCACTGCAGTTTTGCCAAGCAAGAGAGCTTCTGGAAGGCTCGGCTGTTCATTTTGATACACTAAAATATTTGAGAATCCATTTTTATTGCCTTTTTTTCCAAACCATTCAAGCAGCTCAGCTGCTGATCAAAATACAAAAGCATTGCATGTACCTAGCAAGTGGATAATGAAAGCGATCCCCTCAGTTTAGTATCTTTGTCAGCAGAGTGCAGTGAGAAAAGTAAACAAACAGCATCACTGATGACAAACTGATTTATGGAATTGTTTGTTTTCATAAATTTCAGCATAATTATGACTAAAGGTCCCGATCCTGTGGCTGCTGAGAACCTTGTAGGGATGGCTGCTGGCTGGGTGCCCTTAATACTCATTAAAAGCTCCTTGTAGATGTGGTTTGGAAGCACACAGAATAGGGTCTGTTGGGATTATTTTTAAGGGATGTTTTTTCCTCGCCCTTTAACAGGACCCATACCAAATAGCTTCTAATCCTGATTTCTACTGGCAGACCTTTTATAGGTAAAACCAAATCAATATGTATAATTTGGGGTAAAAAGGAGACAATTTACCCCCAAATTCAGCATAACCTTTTAATTTTATCCTCTTTAATCCTTTGATAATTTTTGTGCTTCTCCTGCAGAAAAGCAATTTTGCTAATCACCTTTGTGCCAATCCCTGCATTCCTGACAATAGCGTGAACAGCTTCCATCAAAGTCTTTGATGTGGGAAAGACACACACACACATATAATCTGAAAACAATTCAGCTCCTTGGTTCTCAATGGTGAGCACTCTGCTTTAATAGAGTGCAAGTTCCGTGGAGGTTTCTAATCCTTTCTGCCAAACAGAAGAGACACAGTCAGGTAGCACACCTTATTCAGAAGTTAAAATAACATGTTACTTGCTCTCAGAGAAAATCAAAACAACTCAAGATCAAAAACAGATTCCGCCAACCCTAACGGGATAGACTTTCTACTCAGATAACTCTTGATCTAAGTGTGTAACAAGTAACCTGCTTTAATCCCTCAAAGCGATGGTGTTACAGATAAGTACTGTAGTAGCAGAGGAGGTGTCTTAAGTTTCAGAAATACACAAAAGCATTGGTTGGAAGGAAAAACAAAACAAAGAGCTGTCCACATGATTGTGTCTTTAGCTGGAAAGGTGTATTTGAGGGCACTGCAAAGAATAAAACCCCTTGAAGACAGCAAAAAAAACCCCTGACAGGCAGGTATTGAAATGGTGTTTCTTCCAAGCTGGATTTCATTGACTTACACTGTTAAAGCACAAGCTTTACAGGTATAAGCCCCCCAATTTTTAGCTTACAAACCCTGCAAGCCATGGTGCTGTAATGGTCTGCTACGTCAGCACAGAACCCTACCCCATTTTCTAGGGGTTCAGAGTGGTCATGGGCCATGAAAGGACTGGGATCTTTGACTGCAAGATTTGTGAAAGATGCATTATTGACTTTACGATTATACTGCATTGAGCACCTGCACTGAGTCCTTTATTAGAGTATGAACAATGTAATGGAAGTAATCATGCTACACGTACAGTTTTAGTCATGGTTCAGAATCTTCCTTGGTTCTTGCTCCTGCAGATACCTACATATGCACTTACTTCGGCATTTCTGGGAAGACTAGTGCCATTTAGTTCTTAGCCTGTGATGCACAGCTTTGACAGCTCCACAGCAGTCACAGTAGCTGAAATCATGCCTGAGAACAAGTGTATGCAGTTGCAGGTCCATTTCTCTTAAAAAACAAAGAAAATAACGGATGATATCTATGTTTTGGGCAAAGAATAATTATTATTACTATGTTGTAAGGCAATTATCCACACTAGAAAACAATGCTACTTTTAAGAGCAACATATCATAATTTTTTCTTCATAGTACTTTGTGTCCCCTGTCTGGAGCATATTTGACCCTCTCCATGATTACTACATGCAAACATGTTTCATCTTAGCCAAATATTTCATAGTTGTTTATACCTTGGGTCACAAATTGGAGAGCACTAAGGCCCTGCTTCTACAGATGCACTTATCCATACCTTGGTCCTGGTATCCCAGAGGGTCACACTGCACGTGTTACTTTGCACCCAGGCTCCTCCTGGACTGCACCAAGTAGTTTCCTTGGTAAAGTGGCACGGCCACAGACTGGAGACTACTGTACACTGGAATATGGGTGCAGGGAGACATGCACTATGCAGATGTAGCCTCTGTAGAGTAACAGAGCCTAAGACCAGAAGGGACCCCTTTGACTGTCTTAGTCTGATATCCTGAGTTAGGACCAGCCAGGTCAATTCCTGGTTTAAGTTTTAGTAATTGTGGTCTAGCCAGGCTCTCTCTCTAAGGGGAAAAGAACCACCTGATACTGTTTTTTAAAAAATCCAGTAATAGTGAATCTACCATAAATCTTGATAAGCTGTTTCAACAGTTAATTTTCTTCGCTACAAAAGCATGCTTTATTTATTAATTTGTTTCCCATCACCTTCTGTCAAGAGATCTTATCTCTTTGTCTGCTAAATTGAAGATCCTGGTATTACCAGATTTTTCTTCCTGTTTCAGTGCTCATAAGGTATGATCACCTCGCACCTTAACCTTCTCTTTAGAAAGCTAAATAGACTGAGCACTTTGGGTCTCACTATAAAACATGTTTGACAGTCCTGTAATCATTCTTACTACTCTTCTTTGAAACCCCTCTAGTTTTTCAACATCCTTCTTGAAATGTTGGCTGGACAAATTATTTCCACAGCAGTCACAACAGAGTCAAAACCAGAGGTAAAAGAACCTCCCGGCTCTTGTTTGTTTCCCAGGACAGCACTAGCCCTTTGGTCACAGCACTGCAGAAGGAGCTCACGTTCAGCTGATTATTCATCTTAATGAAGTCTTTACGGAATTGCAGCTTTGCAGGATAGAGTTACATCCTTTCAGTGTGACCTACATTCTTTGTTCCTAGATGTGAGACTTTACATTTGGCTTGATTGAAATACATACGATTTGATTATGCCTAAACTTAACATAGGATTATGCAGCCATAAGCATCCTTTGCCTCTTGCCCCATGCTTTGCGCCTTCTACAAAGCTTTGCTAATAATGATTTCAGAATTTTTTCAGGTTGCTAGTAAAAATATTAAATAGTGTAGGGTCCATTAGCTGTCTCTGTAGGATCCTACTAGAGAAGACCAACTTGATAATAAATCCGTCTTTACAATAACAATTTAAGACGGAGAAGTCATTCAGCTTTTAATAAATTTAATGTTTCAGACATTGCTGAAGTCTATTACAAAAGAGCTAAGTTTAATGTCATCAAAAAGATGTTAAGTTGATATAAAACTACATTCACACCAAGTTTCCATAATCTCATGTTAAGCAAAATTTGTTATATTACCTCCCTTTCAATTGGCTATTTAAGTCCTGTACCAGATGTGCTGTTATTTCACCTGAGCTCAAACTTAGGTTGAGAAATTTTTAATTACTTGGGCCATCTGATTCACTCATTATAAATGCTGACAAAACATTTGCTGCCTTCTGGAACTTCCCTGACTTCCAGGGTGTATTGAAACTCGGTGTAAATGGACCAGACAGTTCCTCAGCCAGCAGTTCTGAACCTCTTAAACACAAGCCTTCCAGAGTTGGTGGTTTAGTCGTATGAATATTTGAGTGCTTGAGATTACACAGACAAGATGACCTTCTGGAACAGGATGCAAGTACTGTCTAAAGGCCTGTATGCTATGGTAACCTCATTATATGCTGAAATTTATTTTCCTACTCCACTGTGCAAAAGGAGATGTAGACTGTGGTGGGTAAGTGATACCTGTTCAAAGCATTCTAGGCAGATGATGAACTTCTTATAATTTATCTATTTTTTAATTTTGAGTGAGAAATTTCCCCAAGCATTTCAGGCTTCTGTAGAGTGGAAAATACTATAAGGAAGAATAACACAACACTAGACTCATATTTTCCTGCTCCACTGTCTGTGTAGGGCTACTTTGCCATTTTGGACCAGGATCCTTCTGTGTTGTCAGTACTCCAGGCTCCTGTGGATGGCAACAATGACTCAGTTATTATGAACTGTTCTTTCGTGGCAGTGTGCTTGTATATAATGTACACACATGTGTGAAGTGCCAGCGCTTTTCAGCCCCTGCTCTGTGGAGCCCTGGAAAGGGGAATGGACTGCACCAAAGGGTGCCTGTGAAAAGCCAGCCTTAAATCCACTGTAGCAGGGCCTGCTCTTACGTGGGGAAGACCCTTTCTTTTACGTGGCCCAGGAATTTGGGAGTGTTGAAAATTGCTGTGCAGCACCAGACGACCCCTGCTGTCACTTCGTGGGTGACAGGTGCTCCTGACCCTGCTCAAGGATAATTAATGAGCATTAATCACCTTGCTGTTCACCTTCCTTCGCAGGGGTGCTGCGCCCAGCCGGGGTTGCTCCAGGTGGTGGAGCAGATGCTCTGGTTACCTGGGATCATCGTCCCCACCATTAATTATTCACGTTATTAATGAATACGTGGATCAGGTGACGTTACTAATCTCAGCTTGGAAGAATACGGACCCGTGCGCCGGGCCGCGGGGGGGGGGGCAGTTGCGCA
>NW_008795129.1:11669487-11670622 GCF_000699145.1 Aptenodytes forsteri
GTAAGGGGGCGGAGGGAAGGGGGGGGGCTATTCTCGAAGCGCGGCTGCGCCGTCTTTAGTCTGCTCCAAGAGGGGTGGTGAGGGTAGAGGAAGGGCCGCAGCGCTGGGCCCACAGTGGGGCCGCCCCTGGGAGGGGAGGGACCGTGTGTAGCGGCTCCGGGGTGGTGGGGCCTGACCCCGGCTCTGCCCGGGAAGGTTGGGGGTTTGTGGGGAGGCGCTTCTTGTTCCCGCGAGGAAGCGGGCGAATATGGCGGAGCCTTTCCGGCCCCCCTCAGCGCCAGGCCCGACGGGAGCAGCCCTCAAGTGTTGGGGCTGAGGCCCTCTCCAGATCAGTTCGGTCCCCCAAACTCCTCCTAACAAAACACATAGGGTCGGGGGCTTCAAGCTAGGGGAGGTGGGAGCACGAGGAAACAGACAGAGCTGCCGTGTGCAGCTGGGGTGACTCCTGTGTGTCCATGCTCCTTCCCCGCTTCTGAGCAGCGGCCCCTGCGTTGGTCTTGAAGACGCCTCGGAGAAGAAGCTGCAAGGGAGCAAGGCCTGGGCTGGTGCCTTGGGGAAAGGCTGGAGAGTGGGCTTATGTACGTTATTAGGCACAAGAGCCTTCATGGCAGGGAGCCCCAAGAATACATGTTTCTTGGATTCTCCTGCTCACGGAGCAGCTTGCTGGTATAGCTGGTGATGGCTGTCGCAGAGAAAGTGACTCTTGGACTCTTCGTGGCTTCTGGGTTTTAAAGTTTAGTGGATAGGGGTTGTTTTTCTTTTTTTTTTTTTTCTTTCTTTTTTTTTTCCCCCCAGTTCAACAGCACATCATACGTTAAGAATAGGTGCGAGCCTTCTTTGCTTTGCTGTGTGTGACACCAGCATCTTTCTAGATGAAGTACTTTTGGGGCTTGGGCCTTGGCAGTGGTTGGTAAGGACCCAAAGGTTGCCTTTCCCCTCTCAAATTTGCTAGTGTACGAAATGCCACTCGGAGGCAGCCATGCAATGTGGGCTTTCCTTGCTGCTTTAGGAATCCCAAGAGGAAGTTTATGTTCTTAGGATCTATGAATCATAGAGGGCACCCCCCACTTCCCTGGGCAGCCTGTTCCAATGTTTAACCACTCTTTCAGTAAAGAAATTTTTTCTCGTGTCAAAT
>NW_008795129.1:11672285-11675087 GCF_000699145.1 Aptenodytes forsteri
TGATCTTCCCAGGCACAGATGTGAGACTGACTGGCCTGTAGTTCCCTGGATCTTCCTTTTTTCCCTTTTTAAAAATGGGGGTTATGTTTCCCCTATTCCAGTCAGTGGGAACTTCACCGGACTGCCACGACTTCTCAAATATGATGGATAGTGGCTTTGGAATCCCTTCCTATGGTTTCACTTTAGCTGCCAGCCCAGGATCTTGTTTGTCATCCAGTGACTCAGTATTGTTTCTGTAAACACTGTGTTGACGTGAATTAAATCCCTTCCTATGGTTTCACTTTAGCTGCCAGCCCAGGATCTTGTTTGTCATCCAGTGACTCAGTATTGTTTCTGTAAACACTGTGTTGACGTGAATTAAAAGAAGGGATGTCAGGTTTGAGGCCTATTTTGCTGTCTCATATTGCTACCTCATCAATAGCACAGACTTTAAAGAAACAATTATGGCTCCTGCTGTCAGGAGCAGAACTTCGGCGGTGCTGAAAATCCTTGTGTTGGGTTTTCAGGCCAGCACTTCAACCCATTCAGTCTTCACAGCGTGAAAGTTAAGCACAGTTCCCTTGGAAGTCAGCAGGAATAAGTGCTGCAGAATGGCTGTGTGTTGGGCTCTGTCTACTGTGATATACGATTTTGTCTCCTGAGGAAATGAAGTTCTGTATTTTTCATTAAGAATAAGGTGATACTATGCTCCTTCAGTTGCGGGAGGGATCAGGTGTACAGCAGAGCAGGTGCAGCGTGTGGAAGGACCACCACTTCCCCCTGCAGAGGAATGAAGGTCTATAAACAGCTACAGAAGAGGTTTGCTAGGTCAGAGGGTTTAAGTGAAGGGAAGGCTGCTTGAGTATCATAAGCTCCCAGGGATTTCAGTGCTGTTAGGTTTGCTATGAACAGGGTTTTTTTAGTAATTCTAGGATGTGCTTTTTGTGCTGAGTCCTATTTTCAGGTTTTCTTTAAACAACTCTAGTACTGAGTGCTGCTTTTAGCATTGGTCAGCACTGCCCTGGTCCTAGGGAGTTCAATCATGGGTAACACATCAAGTGATGTTACAAGCTAGTTATGCAGGAACCTTGAGATATATCTGGAGGATGAATCCTTTAATTACTTTTAACTTCATGGAAGGCTCAGACAATCTTCAGTTCTTTGAAATAGCGTGTCAGATCTTCTGGAGAATACCTGAAAGCCAAGCATTTGTTTTCCCTGTGTGGAGATCCAGCATCTGGGGGCAGTTGCAGGAGTTTTGCTCCAGCAGGGTAGACAGTTCTGGCAACAGATAAAAGACAAGGGCATATCGCAGTACTGGGGGGTCTGGGTATCTGTACATCTCCAGAAGAACCAGCGTGAGTGTGTGTGTTGAGTTGTGGTACAGTTGTAAAATTTGTACTTAGCTGGAGAAGAGTTTAATAGCTTGAGGGTTTTAAATAGCCATGTCTCTTCCATGCCACTTGCTCCTCATGCATGTCTCCAAGATCAAGAGCAATGTCCAAGATTGCTGCTCTTGCAATTTGCAGAGAGATGTTATATTTTATTTGACTAACCGATACAAGTTGGGGAAGGGGGTTGAAGTAAGCTTCTGGGCACAGAATCTTTCTTCCTGATAGTAACTCTAAGTAGGAACCTGGTCGGTTGCTCATTGAAGGTTAAATTTGAGCTGAGTAGGTATTTAAGCTAAAATATCACTGGGTAAATAGAATGGTGATGAAGATGATTGATAGCTGGACCTTCTTGATAACTGTGCTGTCTTAGTGATACAGAGTAAATCCTGAGTTTGTAAGCTTGGTTTTGACTCGCTTAAGAGCTGAAGCTTCTGTTGCCCATTCTGGATAACATTGCATGAGATGAACACTGGTTTTTGCTTTTAAGAGGTTTTTGTGCAATACTGTCCGCAATTGAGAAAGCAAAGGCTGGAACCATTTATGGTAAATGTACTTAATGAAATAACGTGCATGGTTCTAACATTAGATCTTAAACTGATGGTCCCTGGGAGGCTGGCATAAGTTAAAAACTAGTCTAGGGAGTATTTACTGTTTAAAACAAAAAGACATCTCGGAATAGTTTGATAATTTCTGCTGTTAAATGGCTTTTGATAAGCCATCTGTTAATGCTTTGTAAATAGAGATAAATTTGAGCCTAGAGTGTAAGATAGCTGTGAAACTTATCCCCCCACCCCCACTTCCCCATTTTTTAAAAGGGTGATTAACTTGAAAATGACACCATTTCTTTAAAATGTTGTTTCTGTTAGGTATATCTTCAGATAATTGTAACAAGAAGATCAGAGGGAACAGGCTTTAGCTTGTATGTGAAACAACTGTTTATGCAGTCAGCTTGCTTATAAAACTTCTTTATGCCGAAATAGGGAAAAGAGAAAATTTATAAGAAACTGGATGCAAAACCCTAGCAGTTAGCAGCATGGAAAACAGAAATTGTAGTATATCTGAAACGATTTGATTCAATTTTTAAGATTATGTATTTCTCATCCTGACTACCTACCTTTAAAAATTGCCAGCTATGGTTATCTCAGCACACATACTTAGGCTTAAAAAATGTTAAATTGATTTGCTAATGTTGTCAAAGGAAGATGGGGACTTAATCCCAGATACTAGCTGTTATGCTGAAAGGCATATTCACAACATGGGCGATCTCAGATTTGCCCTTTCTGGTAGATTCAGCTAATTGGGAGCTGCGGATGTAAGTGAAGTTAGGTATTTAAGATACTGATTCAATTGTGCACTTGCAGAAGAAGAAAGACATTTGCTTTGAGCAATGTTTCTGTACACTTCATTCTTTGGGGGGGGGGTAGGGGGG
>NW_008795129.1:11675441-11735533 GCF_000699145.1 Aptenodytes forsteri
CCTTTGTTTGTGGGGGGGGGGGGTAGGGGGAGGAAGGGCGGAATCACTAGGTTCGAATCAGTGTGAGTTACTGTATATTACGGACAGCAGGGCCTGACTTGGAAGGGTTCTTAAAACACGTTCTTAGTGTGAAAAATGTGCTGTTTCTTCTTTGAGTCAGCAGTAAGCAAATGCTTAATAGAATATTGTGTCAGTATTATGGAAGTATAGAGTGGTTTTAGATGGATGTGATTCTTGGCACCTGTCCTACAAGTCTTTCTATGTCAGGCTGCCACTTGTTCTCTATACTCATGTTAATTTTATGTATAGACCTGTACTGCAACAAGACCTTGTCATGGGGATGGTAAAAAGATAGTCCCTATGCTGAAGATTTTTGCTTCACTCAGTCATAGGAGCAGCTGAAGCAAGAGTCGAGCCCTGTCTTCGTGACGTAAGGTGAATGGAGCATTTTTGTTCCAAAAATGCATGGCAGCATATCACAGAAAAGTTAAGGCTTAAGAATGCTTTCTGTAGCTAAACTGTAGCTGAGCAGTAGCACAAAGCCTTTGGGGTTTTTGGTGAGTATAGTGATATTACAGTTGTGTCTGGTAGCCTGTGTCTGTTTTGCCAGCTGTTGTAGAGGCCCAGCAAGAGCAGTCTCTGCCCTGACGAGCTTGCTGCCTAAATAGCCAGGGTAAACAAGGGCTGGGAGGGGAAGTGGAGGTGGAGAGATGTCAACCAAGCTGCCCTCTGTGCAGCAGGTCAGTGTCAGAGCCAGGAATAGCAGAGGGTGCTTTAAACTTTCATCCAGTGCCTGCCTGCTGGACCACCTTGGACTGGAGAAATCGGAGAGGCAAAGAGCTCATTGCAAGGTGGTTCTTTATTTAAAGCATGGAAGAAAGGAATAAAGTTGCAGCTGGGCTAAACTTATTTCCTCTTTGTTACAAAGGAATTTTAGAGGGCAAGTTAAAAGTTGCAACCTAAATAGCTTGACAGTGTGCTCTTTGTAATATATTAATAGCTGTTGTCAAAATACAGAAATGTTCCACTGCATGTTTTCTCTCTCCCTGTCTCCTGTTCTGCCTTGCCCACTAGGATCATGGTATATTCTCCAGTTCAGAGAAACAGATTCATTAATGGATGAATTTATCATCTTTGAGTATTTAAGAGCTTGTATAAGCATTTCTGTGAGTTAATAAAAGCTGTGTTTTCTCCAGATCTTGGAAAAATATATACACCTGCAGGAGCAGGAAATGGCCAATCTGTGCAAGTCAAATCCAAATGCAAACTGCAGCAATCATAGGAGACCTCTGCCTTCAGTACTGGAGGGGGAGGGAGTGTGAATGCCTGTAAAGCTGCTTCAGTTTACTTAATCTTTTAAAACTTATTTTACCGAAGTTTCATTACTTTAAGTCAGAAATGAAGTAGGCAATGATGATGCAGAGGGGAATACTCTGGGGAGGATATTGTAATAACAGCAAAAGCCTGGAAGAGGGCACACAGCTATTGCTTTGTGCTGGAGAAGTCAGTGGTTTTTAGAAACTCCTGTTAGATTCGTTCTTATTCTGTCTTAAACTGTTAGTTCTGGGCAGGACAGATCAGCCAGGACAGCTCCACAATATTGAAACTGCTTCTTGTTCTGGGAATGTGAAATTGTAAGAGTTCTTTCAGGCCTGCCTACCCTTCCCTTAAAATCTTCACGAGGTCAAAGTGTAAGAAGAATTTCATCTAGTTCAGGGCTTAAAAAATGTGTGCTGTGCTTGTTGCTATTATCCCTGTAACCTGCACAAGTGAACTAGCTATGGGTTATTTCACTCTATCCAAATACTACCCTGACAGTCTACTCTTTCAAATCAGAATATACATGACATATTGAGCAACTGCAGGTTTCCTCAGGTCTTCCCAGGGCTATGCATTTTTTGAAGCAGCCCAGACTTCATCTCCAAAAAGCCTACATAAGTCCCTGAGAGAGGCCAAACCCTGCCTGGAGTTTCTAGCCATGATCCCATTGCAATCACTTGTGAGGGATAGGGCATCTGATGGCAGAATGGTCTGGCTCAGTCTTGGTGATGATGTTTTTTGGGAAGCCTATGTGAAGGTGTGTGTCTTTGCTGCGTATACAGAAATTTGCCTGCAGCTCTGGCTCTTACGAGAGTCTCTGGCTTCTTCATGCAGGTGAATTGTTCATGAGAGCTGTGAGGTGGAGCGTTAAACCTGCACAGCCTGGTAGCGTCTAACTGAGATAGCGTAGACACACAAAAGGAGGCAAGGAACAGTGAGAGAACAGTCTGCAGAGCTCTCTTCCATCTCAGAGTTATTTGAACCCATGTCAAATAGGAAGGGGGGGAGCGTAGAAGACAGACTGAACATGGCGGTAAGCTAAATAAGGGTCATGTGCTAAAGGAATTCAGGTGGAATTTTTGTCCTGGAAGAGACGTTTTTGAAAGTCGGCCGACTTGTTGAGGACAGCAACAGGAGCTCCTGACATAAATAGCTATTCCCTCTCGGCTGTCTGTTGGTGGCCCATGACTTGCAACTGCACTGGGACCCTGCCACTCAACAGGTGTGTCCCGATTACACAAATAAGTGCAGTTGGTCTCTGTGTTAGCCATCCCTGCCACAGGGCCAAGGTTGAAAGTGGGGCTTAGCCACTGTGACCTATTTGTTCCTCTGTATGACCCTTCCAGTCAGGCCTGAGGCAGGCTGGTGACAGCTTTTATGCAGACAGCAGATTTTGTCCACAGAAGAGATTCGGTCTCAGCAGGTCTCTGCAGACTTGTGTTTCCAGATGAGCTCTTCAGCACTTACAACGTAGCAAAATGTGAAGGACTTTGGTGGGTTAGAATGCCCCATGCAGCTGGGAAAATACACCGTATGACATGTTGGTGTTATCTTCTGTAACATGGTATATGTTGTTGCAGGCACCATTGTTTTGGCACATGCTGAAATTGTAGACGGCCAGTAGAAATCTCCCAGGGATGCAGTAAAGCACAGAAGCTCTTACTGTTGCAGAAATACCATTTCTGGTGGCAAAGGACTTTGGCTGGGGAGGAGATCATTGAAGGCAAAAACTGTTGGAGGTGAAGCTTTAGGAGGAGATGTGCTTAGTCTCTGGCTGAGCAATTCTTTTGTTGCTTTCTTTTGGGGCCCAGGCCAGCAACTGCCATGGTGGCTGAAGTCACCTGGGTTAGTGGTGCTGCGGGGGGATAGTCCCAGTCTCTCACTTCAGCAGCTGGGGAGTTGGCTCCAGAAGGAATATTACATTTCTTTTGGTAACTCTGCCAAGAAAGAGAGGAAATCCATAATTTGAGCAAAATACTTTAAATTTTTTGTAGGGTGGGATGCGGTGGGAAGGGGGAAATGAAAAATGGGTTGCTTGGGATGGCTTTTATCCTGGAACTCTCTCTCAGGCTGTAAGAAATTTTCAGCTTCTGTTTCTTAGTGTAGCAAAGTCTTTGTAAAGGGAGCTTCCATCAGGATTGCGTACAATTGGAAACATGCGTTAGTTCAGGTCATGTATTGCACCATATGGTTTGGGATCCTGATAGAGTGCTTTTTGGATTAATTAGCTAATAACAAAGATAGCCTTGCATGTTCCGGATCATGTAACTTTATCAGCTGTTGACAATTGTGACACCCTAGCAGAGGTGGTAAAATGATGGACTCTGATGGGCTTTAAGAACATTTTGCTTGAATTTCATAGAGTTTTCACATTCAGTGTTCACTGGTTCCTTCATCCTCTGTTTCCTGTCATCGTTCTAGGATGTTGGGCTGTACTTCAGTTGCTTTCTGATGCAGGGCTATGTAGGTCTTGGTAAGAATAGCAGTCCTTCCTCAGTGAGTCAGCCTTCAGCAGTCTTGAAGTTCACTGTTGGGTGGCTTCTCTGAGAACATGAATGCCAAGATCTTGATTTCACAGAGCAATTAAGCATGTACTGAATTTTAAGCACGTGGCTTAGTATTTTGCTGGATTGCATACTAAGAAAGGTCAAGGTATTCATTGGCTGGTAGATAGTGGTCCCTCCACAGCATTTTACGTAGCATTTGTCTTCATAAGGTGGTTTAGTCTCCTGAATCTTTGGGTGTTCAATCCAGTTGCCAAAGTGAGAGGTACTTGGTTAAGTCAACCACTCAGTGTAGATGTGTGATGTCTGTTGATTGTCTCAGGTCATCATGGAACAATTCTTAAAGATTTGCATGTATAGAAAGTGTGTTGATCATGATTGAAGCAAAATAGTCTTTGTAGGGGAGAAAAGGATCTTTTTTATCAAATGATTAAGTTTATACGGTGATGCCCTTTTTAACTTTCTAAGACTTGAGAACTGTTCTTGTGCATTGCAGTGATGCTCATCACCTTTTTTGATGTATTCTGGGAGTTGCTCTGGGGGGTGCTGTTGACGAAGCAGATCAAATTATATCTCAGCACTTGATTCCATCACTGGGCTTGATTTAACTTCTCTTCTGGTATAGGGGATCAAATCTCTCTGACCAACACTTGAAAAATCATTGAAGTTCAGTCTCTGCTGCCCTGGTATTGGCAAAGGGGAGGGATGTATCGGTCCAATTTCTACATCCCCTTTCTCATGGCCTCCATATGTTCTGTCCCCTTTCTTGCCTCTCTTTTGAATAAATAAAATGTCTGGGAAATAAAAGGTGGATGCTTCTAAGACATGTTGAAATTAGCTGGATCCAGAATTGCTATATGGAGGAGGCAGGCTGGATGAATAATATACCTATTAACAGTAAAATAAGCAAAAAGACAAACAAAACCCCCAAAACCCCACCAGACCTCCTCCATATAGTCCTCCCCACCCAACCCTCGCTCCTTCCAGACAGGAACTGTTGATTTGTGTGAAAGAACGAGGTGTCTGTTACAGGAGTAACTGCAGTAGTGAACTGGTTCTCTGGGCCAAGCCAATGTGTGACTCTCTTCTGAAATTCCTCTTTGAGCAGCAGGAGGATCAAGGCCTGCCCCCCCAACTAGAAAAGTGACCAGCAGTGTAAGATGGAGGCTGCTTTTTTGACCTTGGATTCACCTTTTTCGGAGCCTTGGAAATTACATCTAGTCTTAGTAGGGTTTGTGCATTGAGCTCAGGATGTCTGGTTGGGCCAGTACGCGTTGGGAGGGGGTTGTGGCGTGACTGTGTTTTCCATCACTGTGCAAGCTGGTGACTTAAAATCTGTATGTGGGGAGAACTTAACTGAGGGTTGAGTGTAGGGAGGAGAAGTGTTCTGAAGTAATGAATGGAACTGGATGTAGGCGGAGAGCCTGAACTCTGTCTGGGAGAGTAATAAACAATGAGGAGGCTGCTGGACCTGACCTGACTTTTCAGTGCTGTGTATTCCTCATCTCAGATGCTATCTGGCCCCATGAGCTCCTGCAAGTGCTCTCTTTAAAAAAGGAACTCCTCTTCTTGCAGCCTAGGCTAACTCTATAGTTTTATTAGTTTATTTTTTTTGAAGGGCTAGGAGAAATAAAGAGCTCGTAGCTTCCTAAATTCAGTTTTATTTGGTGTGGCTCTACTGATCATAAACTTATAGTTGCAAAGCTTTCTAGGGGGCAAAAAGCTTTTCTGTGTGTGGTTTCTGTTTTTGTTTAAAATGGGTCACATGCCCAGGAATGCAGTCAAATTATAATGGTGACTAAGTGCCGGAAAGCATAGGAAAGGGGAGTGAAGGGTGAGCAGAAAAAAAGGAGCCTGAGGCTATGGAAGGAAGGCTGGGAAAATGAGAATCTGGCCAGGCCCCAGGGCCAGGTTAGAGATTCCTACACCCATTAACAACCACAGGAGATGTTTATTTACAGGGAGCTAATCTTTGTTTTAAAAATGACAGAGTACCCAGAAATCCCACTTTTGGGAAGTGGATTGGGGGCACAGTAGGGATGGGAGGAGGGAACTGGTTCTGATCAGACATCAGTCCCCATCTCTCAGGGATCTTCCCTTCATCCTATGCATCTGGGAACATTGGCTGTTGAGAAATGCATGAAAGTGGGATGAACTTTTGTAATCTAGTAAGTGGTTCACAACCCCTAGTTACAAAGGATAACTTCAAGAGTTTCTTCTTGTTTGTACTTTTCTGATCTTTTCTACCTAAGCAGCTCCACCAAGGATATTGAATAATTAAGTTTATGATATGAGAAAGATGGGAGGTAAAGCTGCCTTTTTTCCTCCCTCTTTAATCAACCCTGGATCATGAAAACAAAACAGATGTTGAACAGCTGCTTGAACTGGGTATGTTCATGTAGACTCTAAAGAGACCTTGGTCCCAGGTCTCTGTGATACCTACCTTTTGTCACCTCTTGAGCTGTGTTGATCTTGGCTTGTCTCAGCTCGTCCCAATAACTTTGATTTGTATCCCAGCAACTGCTTATGAACTACAGTCTCTCTTTTAGTAACTTTGTTTGACTGTAAGTAGAGAATTTTCCAGCAATGTGGTGGAATTCTCTATCCTTTGGTGAGCTGCTGCAGAAGATGGGCCGTCTTGGGGTGTGTGTGCATTGGGTGGTTATACAGATGAATGAATTTTATTTTTAGTTTGAACATATCTTGACTTCTAATTATTCTATGGTATTCTAATTATTGTATGGTTATACGATTATCAGGCAGATGAGGGTCTGGAGCAATTTCTTTACTAGTCTTCTGGCTAGACACACTCTTCTGGCTTCCAGTTTCAGTATTCTCCTGACTAGTGTTTCCTCCATCCGTTCTTGTATGGTGGTGTCCTTATCTTAACTGGCTTTCTTTAGTCTCTATTAGAAGAGTGATGTCCTGTTTCTCTGGTTGTTCTGGTAGTTTCTTTCTGTGTCATCTTGTTTTGATTACATTTTGTCTGAACTTGTGTTGCATTCAGTATACTAGATCAGGTCTTGATCAGTTTTAAGGCTTGTACACTAGTGATCATCAGGGATGGCTTTCTTTGCTGATAAGCACCCACTCTGCTCGGTGTTCCTTTCTTGTTAACGCTCATGAGTATGCTTGCTCTAGTGTGGCTCAGGCACCATCAATGTTTGTTTGCCAGTTCATCATTTGTGGAACCAGAGTGAGAGCATACCTGTGACCAGCTTGAGTGTATTTGTTGTCCGTATAGCATCAGTCCTGGTTGCTAATCTCATCTCTCTTCCTTTGTCTGCAGAGCGGCTGGCATTCCAGTGAAGGAAAGGGTGAAAGTCTCTCAGAACTGGAGGCACGGACGCTGCCGGAGGGAGACGGTCCTGAAATGGAAATGCAAGCAAGTGGCTCCTTTCTCTTTGTTCTGTGTCAGCTGCTGTGGGACCTTGGGTTTGCATCTGTGCCCTGAAATGAGATGTTTCCTGCTCCTTGTGATCCACGGGGGTCTTACAAGTGATGTTGCTGGCCTGTTTTGGATGTTGCTGGCTAGCTGGATGTGGGGTAACTGGAGTTGCTGTCTTGCCCTAGAGATTCACTCTGAGAGTTGAGAACTCCTCTCTTAGTAAGAGCTTGAATTTGGCATTGTTCTGATCTGTGCAGTTCTAGTTGGATTTAGCAATCTTTACTACAGACTTCAAACTGTTATGTTCCTACCTATTGCTGTATACCGTGAGCAATTTTCTGTCCTGCTCTCACGATGAGCATACCTTGATCCCAGATGTGGACTTATGTGTCCCCTCAAAATGTTTGGTTTGTCTCCCATGCTTTATCCTGGGCCCTGATTTGGATGTACAAATCTAAAATGCTAATTGCCATTTTTCTGCCTTATGCTTCTTCATTCTCCTACCTTATGCTTCCCTCCTTCACTAAAAAAAAAAAAAAAAGCATATTTGACATTAATGAGAGATTGTTGTTAAATTCTTGCTTGCAAAGGTGTACTCAGCTTTCAAAGCAAAGCATAAGATAGGTCTCTTGTCTGAACAGCACATCTAAATTTTCAGGCTTCACATCATCAGATAGAAGGAGAAATGAGAAAGACTATGGTTTGTTAGATGCTGAAGAAAAGGGACATGCTACCGAGCTTTCATGCCTTTTTGTGCTGTGTAGATTGAAGCCATGGCTAATGTGCCACTGCTTGTCTAAAGTCCTGGGAACAGCTGTAATGAGCAGAGTGGTTTTTGGTGCAGGTTGCATACCTGCCTTTGAAGTGCTTGCGACCATCTGTGAAGACAGGCTCTGTGGATGTTAGAGATCATTACTAAACCAGCTTCCCAAGTGAAAAGGCAAGGACTGATTTAATGAGGCCACCATACAAACTGCATCCTCTAATTTTCATTTATCCTGCTTCAAATTTGTTACTTCTCCTTATGAAAAAGCCATAGAAAAAGGTAAAAAGCTAAACTGCAGCAGGAGGAGAGCCACAGAAACTGGCTGTAGTTTAGGTAAGCTGGATATTCACTTGCTTTTAGAGGACTGCGTAGGAGTGGAGGAACGAAGGGAAAATCAAAGTCCGCCTAAAACCAAAGCTGCTAGTCCAAAGATGCCTCTTATTTTTTCCATGCATATGATCAAGTCCCAAATGAACATCATAACCTATGCTCAACTGCTTTGTCCATGTGACTAAAAGCCTGTTACTGGAGATGAATGCAGGCAAGCAGGAAGCTTCTATCTAATAAGCAATCTTGTCCTCTTGCTTGTTTCTAGTCTCTCATTGTGATGTTATGAGGTGCGGCTGTGCATAATGGCTCTGCTGACACAGAAAATCATGAACTCTGAGGAGGAATGATCTGCAAAAAAGAGGGGGACAGGTTTTTATGAGAAGCCCCCCTGCTTTCAAAACAGTTTGTTCCTGAATAGTTTGAAAACTGAAAGGCTGCTCTATGGAAAGGCTCTGGTTTTGCTCAATGTTTGCATGGGTGTTGGTGCACTCGGAAATGACTGCAGAGTGGAGACAATTTCACGCACCCATGCCCCATAGGATGCAAGCCCCATGTCTCTCTGTATCTGGCCTTGCCATATCCAGAAGGCCTATTTGCTGATTCTCTGGTGGCTACACAAAAGCAAGATCTTAAGCAAAGAGCGCACTGCCTAAGTGTGCATTATGGCCTGTTCTGTTTTCTGTATGTTGGTTTTGTTTCAAGTACAAATAAAATTCTTGTGATGACAGACTTGATTCAGACATTGCTTGAGTGTCATCTTCTCTTCTTGGTCTCCCAGGAAGTGAAGCATATTTTCCACTTCAATCTTCAAAATACTTTGGAACAGCTCCTTTAGCAGTCCACTGTTCTTGGCCTGGAACATGTCTGTAGGAAGCTGCCACTGTCCCATAGATAGCAAGGGACAGATAGGGTGTATGGGCTCTTCTGAAAGGTGGGCAACAGAAGTCAAGAGAGGTTGCTCTGCAATTGCTTTTGGCTCAGCAGTGGAAGAGGTGCGAATGTAGAAAAATACCTGCTCTACATGATGAGCACAAAGTTCTTAGATAGCCTCAGGCTTACCCTGCTGCTTTATGTATTAGCATACAGAGAATGCAGGAGGTGGAGGACTTTGTCTGTAGGAAGACCTGTGTTATTTGATGTGACCTGCTCCCCTGCTCAGACACGTGTGAAACAGTGGCAGCTTTGTGGTCTCTGCTGGGCATCAGCAAATAATGTGCGGGATCAAGAGTGACTGTTTGCACTAAGAGCCTCATATTGAAGGCTCTGCTAGAAATGCTTGGCACAGCTCACACTAGCCTGATTAGTCTAGTTTCTTAAAAAGTACAGGGCTCATGAATAGGGGTCAGGGAGCCTTAAGTATTGCCTATCTAAACTCACTAGACTCTTGGCCATCTTCTCTTTCAGAGATTCCATGCTTCCTTTTCCTCAGCTCTTGGTTAGAAAAATGCCAGCAATGTGATCTGCTTTGTATGTTGCTGGAGAAGCTTCACTTCTTAGCTGTGCTACTATATTAAGCCCTGCTTTTGCATGTGACCAGCAGCTCCAACTTCACAGTTTTCTTGAGTGGGCATTTGCTTTTGTTGATATGTTTACATGTGCAGGTTTTTTTTTTCCATTTTGTGTGTGAGGTTTTTTGTTTTGTTTTCTTCTCCCCACCCCTGCACCCCCCCAATCTGCTCTCTGTTTGCAGTTTGATGCCCTGGATGGAGCTGGATGGCGAGTATCTCTACCTGTCTCAAGCGGAGAACATCCAGGCCTACCGGCTCTGTCCAGATGGTACAGGTTTGCAGCGTCACCCTCAAGCTATTTTCTCTGGCCACCAGGAGGACGTATGTCGCTTTGTTCTTGTCAACTCCCACATCGTCAGTGGAGGGGGGTAAGTTGGGTGAATGAAGGAGCCCAAGGAGTGTGGCAGTGAAGTTGGAAAGGTTTTGTGTAACTAACTCCAGCCCGGAGCAGGGGGGTCAATCTTGGTACACAGTGTCCTCATGCTTGGCTGTGTTCAATTGCTGCTGCTTCCTCTCTTATGATTTGGTTGTGTCCTGAAAAATCTTCTACTACAGCAGTGGAAGAGCTGAGTCTCATGCTGTTGACCTTATAAAATGTCCTTTTCTCTTTTGAATTTGTGTAGATGTCCACAGGATTGTTTAGTCAGGATTGACTGATCAGACAATCCTGACTGATGTGCAATTTTCATTTCTTTCCCTGTTAGAGTGAGAGTAGCTAGACTGTGTTCTGATATTCAGAACTGCTGGTTAACTGCGACCGCAGTGGTGCATAAAGCTTTCTAGAGACAAGTATATGTTTGTTAGACCTACTGATATAATTGCAGAGAGGAGGAAAACTGCCAAGCGTTCCAGCACACGCACACTTCTCCAATTAATTTTGCATTTGACTGGCCTTTTTCAATTACAGCAAATGACAGAACTGTTATTTATAAAGTTTTAGCTATTAATATACACAGCACTTAAGCACAAAATTGGGAGATGCAAGCATGGCTGTCTGCCCTGGATATCTTGAGACTCTCCCCTGTGAACTGTAGCCCAAAATTCAGGTGAAAATGAAGGCATGCGTTTAAAATTCCAGTAACTGTGTTGGTTGAAAAAAGTCTAAATGTCTTTGTAGTTAATTCAAAGCACAATACCCTGCACGGCTGCTCTGAAATGAATGAAAAGCTGAGGCTTGGACATGGGTGAGAGTGACCTCTCACTTGTTCCCTTACACCAGCCTTTCAGCATCCAGCCAGGATTCTGGCAAGCTCAAAGCAGTAGGAGGAGGAATGGCTGCTCTGCTAGTTTCTGCAGCTTAACACGAAGTGGAGGGTAGAAAGACAGCCAGGAAAATTTTCATGTGTGGCAGATCAGGCTTTGACTGGCCAGATGTGGGATTGCAAGAGAACAGGTGATGTGTGAGGAGTGGAGGGTTAATAATGCATGAATTTCAGCTCCCATGGGAGATCAGTCCTGGTCTTCTTGTGGCGCTCCTAAGCACTAATGGAAGTTGCATGGGCAAGGGAGATCCAGCTGATACAGAGTCCTTGCCTGGGGATTTGTTTTTCAGAGATGGAAATATTGTCCTTCACAAGATCCATGGCTCCTACAGCGTCAAGTTCTCTGCGCACGAACAGGAGGTGAACTGTGTGGACTTCCAAGGTGGCCTCATTGTCAGCGGCTCCCGGGACAGAACAGCGAAGGTGAGCAGTGATGTTCCAGCAGGTGCTGCTGCAGAGGTGACCTCAAAGGTCTTGTGCCATGAATGTTTGTCAGCAGAACAGTTGTGAGCCCTGTCTTGTATGTCTGCAGGAGGAGCGCCAGGTATCTTGGCATAGGCTCATGTCTCTGAAAAGACACCTGCTGTGCCAAGCTTTTAAGAAAGAGATTTGGCAGTACTTTATGACATCAGCTGCTGGTTTAAACTAGGAAGTGCAGAAGGCAGCAGCTGACATTTTGCTTCTTTCACTGTACATCTGTCTAACACTGTAGCAGAGGTCCATGCCAGTTAGTCTGAAATTTGCCGTATGTATCTCAAGCACATCCTTGCTTTGTGATGCAGTGCTGCTTCACATACTCTCTGTTGTATATCCGATCCCTTTAAGGGATAGCATGATGTTGTTTCCACATCTGTGGGGTTGTGGTTTATTTGTTTGTGGTTTTGTTTTTTTGTTTTATTTTTTTAATGGTTCCTGGTTTGCAGACCAGGAGTGAAGTTAGTCTGTGAATACTGTTAGCTCCCATTTTTCTCTTCCATTAGCATCACTGAATCCTGTCACGTAATTTTTGGCTATTTCTTTTTGAGGCAGGACCTTGTTGATTTTTGTCCTTCTGGATCTGGTTGGCAATGCTGTGTTCCTACATTGACCTGGAGAGTTGTTCTCCTGAGCTGTAACCAGCTCTGTTTTAGTAGTTTAGGAAACTCCACGTAGGTGTTTCACCCTTGTCCTGCTAGCATGATGCAGTACCTGTAGCATCTTCACAACCACTCATTTCATTGTTAGAAATGGTTGCTGCATGTTGAAAGCTTTGCCTGTTGCTCAGGGCAGGCTGATGGATACTCTTGGTCCCTGGTACATATCGTAGAGCATTAACAGAGGTAAGAGGAAAAACTGCTATTCCTATTTTGCAAGAGGGGAAGTTGGGGCAAAGAAAGGCTTAAAAAGTCTCTTTCAAGGTTTTATAGGAACTGTGTGGTAATGGAGAACTATCTGACAGGCTGCTGAGCAGCATGATCGTATCTACTCTTGTTCGTCCCTCTGTATGGGTGCACTCCTGGGTAAAATCATTCCCAAGTAGAGCACTGTTCAGATGCAAAGGGCACTGTTGGGGATGCTGCTTGCCTCCTGGGAGCAAGGCCTTGATGCTGCTTTGTCTCACATTTAAGCAGGGCTGCTCCTCTCTGTTCTGTGGAGCCTCTTTGCTGGGAGAGTGCCTTCTTGCTGCTTTGCTGGCAGCTGGAGGACAGACCTCCCCAACCCTGAGAACAAATTCCTGAAGGCCAGAGGGGAATTTAAGGCTGTTTTTCTTGGCGCTAGCGTGAGATCTTGCCCACCCAGTGCTCCCCACAGCATAGGCTCTAGGGATGTTCACCTCTTATTTTTTATCATCTCTTTTTGTAGGCTGCCTTGTTTGCATGAATGAGACTCTTGGAGGGTGGAAGGGAATCCCTACCAGCCTTTTAAAGGGGCTCTAAGTGTCTAAGCTATTGAGGGCTCTGCTGAGTGTTGATTAGGGCTAAGCCCTGAAGAGCTGCTAATGTACATTCCTGTGTGATAGGCACCAGATAGTGTGTTCTGAGCAATATTTTTAACCTGTAGGAGATAGGGATGCCTTAAAAGAGTTAAGCTTTTCTGCTGCTTTTGCTGACACTAGGTGCTAAATTCCCCGCTGACAAGAATAGCCTGCAATCCGGGGCATTATCAACAAACAAACAAATAGGGCACTCCCAGCTTTGAAGTCTTGAAGTGAAACATTGGGGGTCGGTTACAGAGAACTGGGGCGCTCCAGTCCTGTGGGCCAAGAATGAGGGCAAAGTGGGGGAAATGAGGGCCACGAGCAGAGACCCCAGCAAGAATCTGGGGGACTTTATTAGGACCCAGAAACAAAGCGGGGGGGTGTGGTGAACTGGTGGAAGGGGATGTGCATGTGTGCACAGATGGGGGAGGGAAGAGATTGTCTCACATTGTCAGTGAGCAAGGGGGGGCTGTTTGAAAATAGCCTGGGATACACTTAAGGAACTTGGTCGAAAGGGGGTGGGTTTATAAAAAACTCTTTTACAGGATAGCAAATGATTAATTTTATAGATAATATGAATGGAAGTTTTCCAGGGATGGTACAGAGTCTTCCCACACTGTTCAAGAGAACAGTAGAAATTTGAACAAATCCCACTTCTTGTTTATTTGACTACAGAAGATGAGAAGTCTCTGCGTTGAGTGCTGCCCTAGAGAACATGTGGTAATAGGGGTGCTCTCTGTTACCAGTGGGATGGAAGGTCATACTCATAAGCTGAATCTTTGTGTAACTTTAAGTGCTTGTTTCTGCCAGTGATTGAAGGCTCTGCTCCTGAAAAATAAGTAATGGGAATTCAGGGAGAGGATCTCGGGGAAGGTGAGCATGGCAGTTTTGGCAGCTCTTCCAGCACAACGTTAGCAGCGTGCATCCTACCTTCTGCACCTTCTGGGTGATGTGGCATAACATGCATCTCTCTCTTTAGGTTTGGTCCCTGTCCGCGGGCAGAGTTGGGCAGTGTCTACATACAGTGCAGACAGAGGATCGAGTGTGGTCCATTGCTATCAGCCCATTATTAAGGTAACTGAGATCTCTTTATTCCCAATTTCCAACAGAGAGAAGTAAAGGAGTTGGATAGGCTGTGTGTCCGCAAATCTCTACGAGGCACCAGTGTGACGCTTTAGGGACTTTTGATGTGGGTGGAGGCTGATCAGGTGCTTGTGCTTGCAGCAGGAGCTCAGGGAAGAGCATGTGGTCTTTGTTCCCCAGAACAGCTGAGTGGTCTCTTCATAAGGATGTGAAAATGGCCCTGCGTTCCTGTTACTGTCCCCGGTAGGACCTGTTCATTCTTACTTGCAGAGCGAACTCTCTGACTTACTCTGCCTTGCTAATTAGAAGCAATGAGCTGGATCCTCTTGAGGTTTTCTGTACTGAAAAGATGCCAACTTGTATTCTCATTCTCTGGCAGAAGAGATGCCAAGAAAAAAAGTCCCTGCTTTTTTGCTTGGGAAGCTAGCTTGGAGCTGTGTGTAGTGGTTAGTGCTCAGTTTTCTTGGTAAATTGATCATGCTGGACTGGGAAGGATGGAAGTGGAGTTCAGGTATGAGGTTTTCCAGCTTCTACTGCCTGTAGCCCTGCGCTTCTAGTATGGGCATAATGCTACAACTACAACTTCAGTGTGGGAGACAATGGCAGTACTTACACCAGTGTCTTCCAGGGTGTTTTTCAAAGTGCTTCTGTTCTTAAGGAAGTGAAAATCTGAGAAACTTAAGCTCTTGCTGTTAAAATCTTCTGCTGGCCAGCAACAATCTGTCTCTTTGGTGCACTGTTAAGCTGGTCTTCTGTGTTCAAGAGAGATTCTTCCTCAGCCTTCCTCAAGGGTTGGGGGGAAGAAGAGCTGTTGTTGCTGTCCATGTGATATCTGCAACTAGTGAGTTTTAGGCTTGTGCAAAACCAAAATACTTCCCACAACTGCTGTCCTCATTAGATTTCCAAGCTTGTTTTGCAGGCAGCAGAAACTTAGTGGTACGGAGCTAATGGCATTATCAGGGAAATGACCCTCGAGGCCTGCTATGATTTTGCCATTCCCTCGTCCCATTGCTCCGAGTGTTTGAGACAGATAGTGTTTCTGAAGAAGTGCCATGTGTGTTAATGCTGCTGCAGGATGTTAGATAGAAGCCCTTTGCCGTCTTCTGCGCTGCAAGGGCCTCTTTTCTAGCAGACAGGCTCTGGCTCTAGCACCATGTCTGGTTAGAGCCCAGTGGCACGCTGCTTCCTACTCCTAAGTGATGACCTACTGAGGTGGCCTCTTGTCAGGACAGTGTTCCTCTTGCTGGTGTGCACGCTTGTGCACACTCTCTGTCACAATATTTACCCACTGTCTCCCCACCCCCACTTTCCTCCCTGCAGAGTGATAAATGGGAGGTGGTGGAACAACTACCCCATGAACAAGTGGGCTTAAATTGTGCACTCTTTTTTTTTATGAGACTGTGGACTCCCCCATGACGGTGGGCTTAAATTGTGCACTCTTTTTTTTTATGAGACTGTGGACTGTCCCAGCCTCCCCCCCCCCCCCCCCCCCCCCCTTCCCCCTCCATATTTTGGGGAGGGGGGGTGGAGAATTAGAGCCAAAAAGCCACGTCATTAATTCTTCAATTTGACGGCTGATATAGCAGGGCCTGAAACACGCTGCTGACCTCGTATAATGGGAACCCTGCTCCTTAACATATTGACGATGGGAGAAGTTAATTAAAATTCCACAGAGAGAAGGTGTCGGCTAACCTATAAACCTGTCGCTTCTCAGAACAAATCGCAGCCATCCTAGAAGAGAGAGAGGATCAGAGCAGGAGGGCATGTGGTGGGGGAGGGCCAGGGCAAGGGGCAGGGGAGATGAATTTTTCACTAATAGGTTTTATTGCTTGCTGTCCAATGAGTGTGAGTATCAAAAAGATAATATCTGGTTTCTAGCAAGGTCTGCTTTGGGGAGCTCTGTGGTTTCTGTTTTATTTGCCAGAGCCCATATTTCACCCTTACGCATTCCCCATGCACTTGTGTGTGAAGCTTTTCCTCCTTTGCAGTCCCCATCCTTCTTGCTGGAGCTTGGATGCATTTGTTCCTCAGTGAGGCTGAACGTGGCCTATAACCTCCACTTCCTCCTAAACATTTGACGTGCCCTCCCGATTCTCCCTTCTCACTTGTGCTGGTGTAAACTGAGAGCTCCTCCGTAAGAACGGATAGTGGTGTAGAACTGCTGTAAAATCAGGCTCCAACCACTGAAGTATTTTGGCTCATCGTTGCTGAGAACCCACCAGCTCTCTCTACTATGGACACATATTGCTCAGGAACAGCTCAAAGCAGTTGTGCGCGGTGGGGTAGAAGCAGGGAGGGCTCCTCTAACTGTAGCGATTCAAAAGTGCTTTGGAGAGCCTGCAGTTTCCTGACCTGGAGGTTTGGCAGGACTAAAACTCTCTAGAGTAGTCAGCATTATATTCTTACTGAACTTCAACTGTTAATGGGCAGGACTGAAACTCCTTGCTTTTCAGTGCTATCTTCCTCTGTGTGAAGCTTCCTTAGAAAGTATCCCATGCGCTCCTGACCCACAGCTGTGTTTTCTGTTGTGTCTGCTGTAGTCCTGCTCTGCAGGACTGCTGCTCTAATGGGCAGTGCCTGTATGCCCAAACTAAACTTCAGAGACTTGTGCTCTTGAAGTGCAGCTCCTCTGGCTTCAGGCATCTCTTTTGAGTATTCTGCTTTGCTTTGTCCGCAGTTTCCCTGTGGCACTACAGAGATCCTCCTGCAGATGTGCTGAACTAGGGAGGAGGCTTCCTTGCTCTTTGTGTAGTGATGCTGGGCTGGATGCTCGGAGGGTCTGCAAACAGAATGATGACCGTAAGGGAGATTAAGCAGGGTAAAAGGGTACCAAGAGTACTGGATCTTCTCTTACTGTGCAGGGGAGAACTGTGCTTAGTCCTTTGTATAACCTTTTCAGCCATGGAAGTGTCTTCACATCCATGTGTGTTATTAGAGCTTCATTGCTTTGGGGATCCCTAACAGTGCCCCGCAGGGTAGCAGGGATGGGGAGGGTGTTGTGTTCCTTCTGGGTTTTCAGCAGGTCTTCTGCATAGCTGTACTGGTCGGTGCGCTTGGGACAGCAGGTCCCACATTGCCTGTCACATCAGGGACTAGAGAAGAGTCTGAGAGTATCCTTAAAACAGGGTGCCTCAGCTTGCTCCAGCAACTGTTTTAATTGGTCTCCAAAGCTGTCCTCCATGGATTAGTAAAATGCTGTACTTACAGAGAGGCTGTGTACCCTAAACCACGTTTCTTAGCTGCTTGTAATCCCCTTCCCCCCAAGTTCATTTGCCTTTTGAACTCTGCGTCATGCAGATGTTAAACTTTCATTTACTGGTGCTTACTGCAGTGACTTATGTGTGCTCAGGGACCAGGGCAAGCCTGAGTGCAGTGGACCAATTCAAATGTGCAAAGTGAGGCAAAGCCAGGGGTTTCTAGTGGAATAGTGGCACCTTCATGCTTTGTGATTCCCTGAGGTGGCAGTAGGCAGGGAAGAGAAGTGACCACTGTACACTGTTTAATTTGAGGGATAGGTTTATGGAGAAAATGAGATCCAATTGCCTGGCATTTATGGCTGCAGAAACATAAGGCTTATGATATATGTTGTACTACTGAAATGTTCCTTTATTTAGGGGAAAATTTGTTGCAATTTTTTTTCCCTAATGATAGAGAAGCTTGTAAACTGGAGGGGAAAGTAAAGTGGACCTTGATGTTAAATTAATTATTAATCTTGGATTCAGAAATTCTTTGGTGTTGGATTAAAAAAAGCATTCAAATCTAAGCTGGCTTCTCCTGCTGGGTCTGGCCATTGGCATTTGCTGTTTAGATTTTAAAATATTTATTGTTAGAGCTGGTCTTCCCGTGTTGTACTTGAAGTGTGTTGGATTTTAAACCAAGAAAAGTTGATGGAGGCACAAAAATGGTTTTCAACGTGCAACTATAGATAGAGAGCTAGGAAACCTTTGGTGCAATGTGAGACAATGTCAGGCAACCCTAGTGTGCCCTGTTGCAGCAGAGATGTGCTTTGGGTATGTAAGCCCAAAAGACGGTCTCTCCTTTTCCAACTGTGTCATCGGTCTACTGCAGTACATGACCTCTCCTTGCAAATGTTGCCTTGGTGAAGTGCAGGTTTACCCCAGAGAGGAGGAAATCTTGTGCCAAAGACTAGCTATCTGCATTGAATGCTTAATTTAAAGGAAAATGAGTAGTTCTGTGAGCAGTTGAATTTAAAAAGCCAGGCTTGCTCTATCTCTTCTATGCAGTGTTGTAGCTGAGACCCGACTCCTCTATTTTAACATGCTAATTTGAATCTCTTAGCCTAATTGCCTCTCCCATGGAATATTATAGGGAAGTAATATCTGGGGAGACCTCTGCCCCTGTGGACAACCTCAGACAAATTGTAAAACATACCCAAAACTTGCTGGGGAGAGGAAGGAAGAGAAGGGTTACTGACAGATGCCTTGACTGAATGGGCCTCTCTTCCATTGGGAACAATCAAAATGATTAATTTCGAGGGCTTCTTTTTAATGGTTATTTGGAAACTTTTTGTGAAAGTGAAACAATCTGATCTTGCAGATTGCATTAGAGCAAACCAACCCACTTGAGTCAGAGCAACTTTGCAGTGGCTTTAACTGTACAATTGAAGCCCTAACATGCAGCAGTTTAAATGCTTGATAATCTTCCCCCACCCTCATTTCTTGCTCCGCTTTTATCAGCAGATATCCCCTACTGCATATCAAGATGAGCTGTTGGCTGTAGTAGTGCTCTGTTTTGACCTACCTTTGTGCAGTTAACCTCTCTGAGTCTGCTACGACTTGGGACAAGTAACTGGGTTTTATTCTGGTTTGTGCATCGCCAGCAAAATAGCAGGCAGCAATAGCTCTGCTATCCTTGGGGATCTCTGTAGAGCCTGGTCGTTTTGAATAATTGAGAGGGGACTCTGACCTGCAGCTGTTTCTTAAGCAGGGACAGGAAGAACCTGCTCAACTGTGAGATCCCAGGGTGGACTTGCGGAGTTAGTGGTGGCGTTAACTACCATCTCTTACTGACCTTGGAGAGTGATCTGGATGCGGGTTTCTAGATATATGCAATAGTCATAACTGACTTGGTGCTCTTTCACCCCAAAGCTGAAGAGCAGGAAATGAGTATCAGTTTCTCCCCTCTGGAGCTAAAATGACACCTGTGTCTTATCCATGTGCCCTGACTGTTCCCTTGATGGGAGGAAGAAGACTTTGTTTTACCTTCTTAATTGTGTGATAATGACTCTATTTGGTCGTCTTCACATGGGTGAACACGTGAACATACATGTCCCTTTTCCCTCTCCTCTAGAAACAAACACATAAGCAAACACTTCTATAAGTTGAGAAACTGTGCAACTTACCTTTCTTCACTTCAGTTTCTTTCTTTTGCCCTCTAAAGCTCGCGTGACTGATGACGTGCTCGCTTTTTGTCACTTTTGGCCAATACTCTAATGTATATATTTTCTATGACTGTGTGAATTGGCTCACTAGTGGTTGTGGGCAGGTGAGCAGGTTTTGGGAGGCAGTAGCTAAGTAAGTTAGAACCCAGACATCTGTTTCTAATCATGTGGAGCTGTGTTGCATATTGATTTTTTTTTTTTTTTTTTTTTTTTTTTTTTTTTTTTTTTTTTTTTTTTTTTTTTTTTTTTTTTTTTTTTTTTTTTTTTTTTTTTTTTTTTTTTTCCCCCTGCAGTTTTTTCTCATCTTTCCCCTTGCTTGAGGGGAAAGTCTGTCTTGGAAAGCTTGGGGGAAGCATCTTTCTTGTGCTGCTTGGTTTGCACGGGAGAATCCATGTCTGTTTAATCGATGTGACAGAAGAAACTTAGTTGAGGGGGTTGGCAGCCTTATGGTTTGAGGTTTCTATTTCCAGTTTGTGATCATTTTCTCTTTGCTTTTTAAATTCGCAGGGGGAGAAGGTAACTTCACCAGACCTTGGCTGCTGTTTACCTTTGCTCGGCTGTGCAGCGTGCCTTTGTTTTTCCACCTTTGATCAGTGTCCTGCCAACAGATAATTTAGCAATTGCATCCCAGGGTGGAAGTGTGGAGTTAATGTTAAAATTAGGGTTTTTTTCCTCTCCTAACTTCTCTGGCTGATGGAGCAGCGAAGGGGAGAGGGGAGGTGAAGGGGGCCATAAATTCTAGACCTGGTGATTCTGCTCCTTGTAGAGAAACAAGCCTCTGATGTCTCTTCAGCACTTTCATTAACATTTAAATTAAGGGTTTGTTTTTCAGGTGGCTTCAGTCGCAGCCCTTTCATAGCCTGACACATAGAGGCTGTTCTCTCTCTTTCTCTGTCTCTCTTTTTCCAGCTTGCAAATCAGTGTACAATAGTAATCACTGCTGTATTTTTTTTTTCTGATCTCTCAGGAGGGCAGCGACCTGACAAGCTGTACCAGAGGTTCAAAGAGGATCAGAAACGGAGTGCAAAGGTAGTTGGGCAGGAGGATGCCAGGTTTCACTCCTACAATTAGCGCGATGTCTGTTCCCTCCCCTGCCTTTCAAAGGGCTGTTTTTGTGGGCGGGGAGCGACAGAGAGGGATGGACCTTTCTTGCATGGCGAGAGCCCCAGGTGCAGATGCCTCTAACCAGGCTCAGCTTCCACTGTTACTCCTCCCAGATGAGGCCGGAGGTGTCACTCAGAGGATGCGAGCTCATGCCCTGAGGTGGGAAGTGGAGCTGTAGTGTCCTAAGATAGCAGCCTAGCCCCTCTAAAGGAGTGTTGATTCACTCTGAAGGCAGCAGGAGGCTGGTCCTCAGCCTGCCATTGGCATTTGAAAGGAGGGCGATAGTGGAGGATATTGCCCTAAGTAAGAAACTCACCTCTGTCTTCTGTGCTGCAGTGCTGAAGTCATGTCTGCTCTGAGCACTGCACCTTATTGTAACAGTAGAGGAGATAGCTGGTTTGAAGTGTCCATTTGGAACTTGGCTTACAACAGACTAAACCAGGCCATGCCTTGCTGTAGCTAAGTAATTTCTGGTATAGGAGCTAGTTGGTTTAACATCAAGAAGAAAAAACTGTCTTCCACCTGCTTCAACAATTGTGTAAGAGCCAAGGAACAAGGGGACAGTTTTAGGAATGGCAATGACTTGCAGTGGAGAAGCAGTATAGTAGGATTTATGTAAACACATGAGTCTCTGTCCCAAAGCTCTTCTGGAATCTTCCACTTCTCCTCTCCCACCCAGTTGGTCACCACTGGTAGGCGGTTATCTTCTGCGGGCTCTCTGACGGGAGTTGGGGGACTCTGAGTAGCACTGAACCTGGTGTCTTTCATGAGCTAAAAGTAGATAAAAGGCAGAGGAAAACGAGCCAACACATGAGCAAAGTGTTTAGCATAATGAAAACTGCAGCTTGGTTGCTGTGACTGTCACACTGTTCATTTCTTCACTCTACCACCACCCCAAATTCGCTTGCCTTTCACTAAGAGCTTGATCCAGATGGGCTTTGAAGGATGCCAACAGGATGAGAGCAGCAAGCTGGCAGTGGGACTGGAAAGGGTATTCCCTGCATGCTGGTAGATATGGTGCATAAAGAGGGGTACCAGATGTTTCTGTTTCTTCAAGATTGGTTTTACGTGTGCCGGTGGTGGCCTTGATTTATACCATGTGGCTCTTCTGGAGGACCTAATTCAAAATCATGCACTTGCAGAAGCCTCCTATATATGCTGGAAGATGTTTCTGTTCTGGGGTTTGAATTTTTTGCCTTTTTGTGTGAACTAGCGCAGACTGTAGTCTGTCACTTCTTGTGTCACTGTTGTCAGGTTGAAGTATCGTGTCTAACTGTTCTGTTACTGAGTGTATGGTGATGGCTCTCAGACAGTGAGTGATACAGAATGACTTTTCAGGGGCAGGTGATCTTGTCCATATTCCAAGTGCTCTGCAGCTGTGTGGTGGGATGTGCTTCTCTGATCCCATCTGACCCATGCTCTAACTGTTTTCTAACACTCATCTGATTGCTCTGTCACTGCAGGTGGGTCCTAGCTCCTCTCTGTGAGAGATTTCTGCATAGTCCTAAGAACTACCACCATCAACGTCGTCTTGGTATCTTCATCCTGTATAATGCAAGGGGGATTCAGAATATCTGCTCTGCACTGCTGGCATCCATCCACTCTTCCAGGTGCTTCAGCTTTTGGAGGTTCATAGGTTCATGCCCACTGAGTTTTTCTTCTTCAGGGCCCGGTGTCGGATGGTGCTGAGCATGTTTCGTGAAACCCACAGCCTGTGCAAACCAAAGCTATTGGGAATGGGAAAGAGGATGCTTAGTACTTGTCACACAGGGTCCTCGATCATGACTTCTGAGCTACCTCCAGTATTGCTCTGGAGGTAGTCTGTAACTTTTCAATGAAGAAAGCTTTTAATTTAAGCTCTCCTGAGGCTGGATGCCAGCATGGAGCCTAGCTCAGCTGCCCCAGCAGTACTTGGGGCAAGTGTGCCGCGGCACTAACTGGGGTAACTCCTACTAAATTCTCTTTGGAAGCTCCACTGTATTTATGAGTTGGGAGGGTGGGGGGGATGCCTGCCCTCCCACCTTCCCCCATGTTGTCTCAAAAGGCCCTGGTGCATCTTTGATTAGGTGTAGGTCAAAAGAATTTCCACATCGTGACCTTAATAACTGGGGTTGATTGGCAGGCGGTCTGCGGAGGGGGAGCAGCCTGTCCCTTTCATCTCCCTTGGTGCCGTGCTGGGACAATGGGCCAGCATATTTTCCTTGTTGTTCCTCATTTGAAAAGGGTCTGGTATCTCTACTAGGTACCTGTGACATGGGGGTCTTGATTGGGGTCTCATAAAGGGCCCTGTCAGTGTGTCCAAAGGCCAGGAATACAAAGGCGATCAGTGGGTGGGGGTCTCAGCTGACCACTGAAGAAGGGAGGGGAGGGTCCTGGAAGCAGTGGAGGGAGAAGCAACCCCTGATGGGAGACCTTAAAGGGGGGAGTGGGGGAGGAGGCAGCCCATTTTTGTCCCGAACTCATCAAGCACATCTGCAGAATTGTCCCAGCCGCTGCCTCCCAGTTTCAAAAGAAAATGATCGTTTGATAAACCGTCCTGATTCACCACTTTCTCACAAGGGAGGGAGACCCACCTTTGACCTCTATGATTTCACATTGGGCCCAGCTCCCCCCCATCCAATTGCTGGAGAAACTTTGAAATGCATCCCTTGCGCTCCCTCTCCTTCTCCCTCTTTCCCTTTACTCTCTCTTCCCCCCCCTTTTTTTTTTCCTCCCCCTCCTCCTCTTCCCACCACCCCCACCTTCCCTGCTCTCCCGCTTTGTAAAAAAGCAGGCGTACTGCTTTGGAGTTTAGGCAAGTAATTAGTAAAATCTTTTCTGCAGCACAATAAAACCGCAGCGCTTGGCCCGCATATTCCCACAATTTACATACTCGCGGGCATTCGAGAAAACAGGTGGCATTCCCAGTGCATCGCTGCCTATGAAAATCATTTGGAAGGCAGGGAGGGGAGGGTGCTGGGACCCACTCGCTCCTGCGAGCTATAGGAATGTGCATGAATATATTAAAATGTTTTCACACAATGCTTGTATTTTCCAACGGGAAGAGGCATCTTCTGGATGAAAGGCGGCTGGCCCAGACACAGGCCTCTTCCAAACGCTCTTTCCCACTCGGGGTTTGTTCGCATGGACCAGATAGAGAGGGGGCCTGGGGGGGAGGAAAGGGCAAGGGTGCTATCTATGAAGAGTAAATCTTTGTGTGCCTCCTACCCGCTCCGTGTTTGTGGTCCCAGAAAGTCAAGTTACGAAGGAATCGTGTCTGTGGAGGGGGGGCAGGAGGGGGGGGATCACCAGGACTTTCTGCAAAAGCTTTTGGAGGCATTGCAAACGTAGAGAGGAAATAGCTTGTAATGGAGCATATAGTGCTCTGACTGACGGGATTCAGGGGCTGCAGCAGGAAATGACTGAGAGGGAGCTGGCTATCTCGGGCAGTATTAGCAAAGTGCCTATTAATAACAGAAAACACTCTTGCAGTACTTTTCCAGCTTCATCTTATTGTCCAAGAACAGGCTGCTCAATGCTCAGCCTGGGCAATGTATCCAGCTGTTCCTCTCCTTTTTCCGAGAGGGTAGGTGTTCCAGACTGTGCCACAGGTGGAACCCAGCAGTTCCCCCTCCATTTCAGTTGGGGACCACTTACCTGCATTGCCTCCAAAGAGGTTCTTTGGGCGCTTTCAACTTGTAGGGTGTTGACAACAGATGCGTGGTGAAACTTGTGTCTACAGAGTGTAGATCAGGGATTTCCTTTCTAACGGACAAGAATTGAAGGAGAGAATTGAAGTGAAGGGTGGGAGAGGCTGAACACAAGTAATGAATGTCTTGGCTTAGGAGCAGGGTGTGCATGTAGGGAAGACCCTGGGTTCAGCTCCAGGGATACTGTTTTGTTAGAGAATACTGGGGCAGGCTGCAAAGGGGCCTCGTTGGGAAACAGAGGTACATTGGTGGCTGGATTTTTTTTTTTTTAATTAATATTCTTCTGGTGAAAATGCCCTTTGAAATTTCTGTGGGAAGTGGTGTGGCACCAGCATGGTGATCTGGGTGCCTCTCTCGTATGTGCTGCAGATACAGCCTTTGTAGAAAGCTCTTCTGGGCTGGCATCCTGTCCAGATGGGTTCTGCCTTGAGGATTTACAAGCCTGCCCACAGCCAGCCAGAACCACAGCAGCACAAATTTATGGATGCCATGAAGAACTATTCCAAAGCCCACGCTACCCAGCAAAAGCCTCTGCTCTCCTGAAAGAACTTACCAAAACACAGGCTCCCAGAACAAGGCATAACCATATAGAGAGGAGTGGGAAGGGCTTTACTGAGACTTTCTCCTCAGCTAAGCCAACTTTCCTTGTCCTTTCTGACCTTGTCCTCTCTGTGACAGGTGGGAGAGAATGTATTCCCCAGCCCTGCAAGGAGCTAAACAATTCAGCATCTCAAAACCTTTTGCAAAGGGGTATTCTTGCATGGCAGCTGTTCCTAAAATGGATCTGCAGAAGTAGCAAAGCTCTGTAATGCTGTTTCTCCCAGCTGGCCTGCACTGGTCATGCTGGTGTTGGTCATGGTGCAAAGGTCTCTAACCTTTTGTTGGAAACAACCAACAATCCAACTGGCAAGAGGACTTACTTTTTATTTTTAATTATTGTCTTCCCGATTCCCTGCTCCTCCCCTTCATCTTTCTGCATTTCTTAAAGAGGCAGTGGAGGGAAAAAAGCTTTGGTTTTTGTTTGGGAAGGGGGTTAGGAAGGGCGACGTGGCCCCTGCAACCTCTCATAGGGGTGTCTTGTCAGGGCGCGGCATGAAGGGCACAAACAGATCATAACCTTTAAATGAAAATGTGATGGAGGGGAGAGATGAAAGCAGTGAAACAAATTAGATACATCTAGAGGGGGTGCTCAACTGGAGAAAATTAGCATTTCTTCCTAATTGGAGTGCAGGGCATTCCATTACAGGGTTTCATTACAAGGAGGGAAGCACTGGGCCTCTTTGGGGGATTCCCCCCTGCCTTCAGTTCTTCTAAAAGTAAAAAATATTTTTGGCAGAGAACTGAGAAGGGACTGCATTTATCAGAGTGAAGGTTTCAGACTGCTGCAGGAAGAGGAATCATAGTAAAGCATCAGTTCTCTGTTTATTAAGACAAAGTGATGATTCTGTGCACATGAAATCAGGTGCTAGTCCTAGTTTTCCTGAAGGAAACTAAAAAGTTTACAGGAGGCTGCAGGTGATGGTAACTTCCTGATGCTAGTACTTGCTGCCTCAAATTTGCAGACTGTATCTAAAGTGCACTAGTTTGTTTCAAGCGTAGGGATATATGTTTTATGACTAAGATCAGTGGAGTCAATTCAAGCCTGTTTTACACTACATATCAAGTTCGTGCTGTGCAAAACATTTGTTCTAGGCATGTCTGTCTGATTCTGCCTATAACTAGAACTGTTGTATCCAACAGGAATTTGGATATATCCCTGGGAAGGCCATGGCTGACTTCCAGCACGGAATCTCTTGTGGCTACACTGAGGCTTGTGCTTAGCTTTGTGGTCCAAATAGCTTGTGCCAACTTGAGAAACAGGCATGCGTGGATGTTCTTTATACGTGCATCTTTACGTATAAATGGGTGCTAAGAATAACTTAGAGGGAATTCAAGGGACAAGGTTTTGCATTGCATCTCTGGATTAGTTTCTTTTTTCCAAGCAGGGATTGGATTATTTATCAGTCGGTGCTCTCAGGAAAGGGGGGAAAAAAGAAGAAAAAAAGAAAAGCAGACTTGCTTCAGGTGTGTGGTATGCAACGTATGTTGCTCTGCCAATCTAAAGTTACAAAATATCCTGTTCCAGCTCAGGAGAGGGAATATATAAGCATAGGAATGTAGATTGTAGGGAACTGCTGAAGGAAGGGTCCTGTCTGCACAGAAGGTGGTTCCTAGCAGAGTGGGAGGATGTTTACAGTAGCAGTGCCTTCATCCTGGGCAGGCTCTGTCATCTGTGCGCCCAGGATGAGGTTGCAGATGATATGAATTTACAGAATTCATAAATGTAAATCTCTGACTTAACCCTTGCTGCTGAATTTTGACATTTTGACACAGAGCATAGCACTGCCCACAGGAATATCTTCAGACCTAGAGAAAATACTGTTAAAAATGAAAGCATGGCTCAGAGATGGGCTTCTTCTATATTGGGTCTGACACACATCAGGATGATGATGTCTCCCATCCCAGCCTTCTCCAGCCACTTCAGTTCTTGCAAAAGATGCTTGGCAGACTGTTTAAAATGAGCAAATGCATTAGTCTGGCTCTGGATTAGTAAAGCAAACTACTTGTGAAACACTGGGAGAGGTAGAATCATAGAATCATTAAAGTTGGAAAAGACCTCTAAGATCATCGAGTCCAACCGTCAACCCACCACCACCATGCCCACTAAACCATGTCCCTAAGCGCCTCATCTGCACGTCTTTTAAATACTTCCAGGGATGGGGACTCAACCACTTCCCTGGGCAGCCTGATCCAATGCTTGATAACCCTTTCAGTGAAGAATTTTTTCCTAATATCCAATCCAATCCTCCCCTGGCACAACTTGAGGCCGTTTCCTCTCGTCCTATTGCTTGTAACTTGGGAGAAGAGACCGACAGCCACCTCGCTACAACCTCCTTTCAGGGAGTTGTAGAGAGCGATGAGGTCTCCCCTCAGCCTCCTTTTCTCCAGGCTAAACAACCCCAGTCCTCAGAAGACTTGTTCTCCAGACCCCTCACCAGCCTCGTTGCCCTTCTCTGGACATGCTCCAGCAGCGATGAGGTCTCCCCTGAGCATCCTCTTCTCCGGGCTAAACAACCCCAGTTCCCTCAGCGGCTCCTCATAAGACTTGTTCTCCAGACCCCTCACCAGCCTCATTGCCCTTCTCTGGACACGCTCTAGCACCTCAACGTCCTTCTTGTAGTGAGGGGCCCAAAACTGAACACAGTATTCGAGGTGCGGCCTTACCAGTGCCGAGTACAGGGGCACGATCACTTCCCTGATCGTGATCGGGTAGAGAGGAGATGGGAGCAGGACCAGAGAGGCTGGAGTTTGGAGAGGAGCAAATGACTAGGAGGAGATGGTCAGGCTTGAAGGGAAACTGGTTCCTCTGAAGAACTGGAATTTCTCCTCGATGTGTGCAGTTTTGCATCTGGCTTGTGTGCTAATATGCTTTAAAATACAGCACGCCAGAGTGCCTCTTGCCTGCTTCATCTTCCCTGGGTAGCTGGCATCCTGCGTCTCTGTTGCGAGTGGAATCGGACACTGGAAATGTGTGGACAGAATTGTGTGGCTGTGACTCTCTCCTTGGCTCTGTTGCCTCTGGTTTCTTTTCAGAGCAGTGTGAGACTGCTCCAGACTGGAAGGCAGATTGGAAAGTCTGTTCTCTCTGTGGAGTGTTGCCTGCAGTGTGTTCTGTGGATCGTTATCTAGGATTTGTCAGGTCTTCTCTACCTTCCCTCCCACCTGCACAAAGCACAACTGCTGCAACTACTGTCTTGCTCTAAAGAGGTGTTATGGGTTCATGATGCTCCATTCACCATCTCTGCGCATACCTGCGTGTGGAATGTACTCTTACTGCTTTGTAGGCGTCCTGACGCTTCACAGATGCAGGGCTAATTTGGGGCCAGGTATTACAGGCAGCTTTTAATGTGCATTGCCCTGTCTAATTAGTATATCCTTGTTTTCTCTCCTCTGAGATTGAGGTACATATTCCTCTAAGTCTAGCCGTCCATCAAAGAGGACTTGAAATGAGGCCCTGCTATGGTTGGTAGACACGGGCAGCTAATGAAGAGAGAGAGCCCATTTCCTTTGAGGAGAGAGACCTGTACTGAGGTGATTGATAGTCCCAGAGATTTATTAGTGTGGGGGCTGGACAGAGGCTTGCAAACTGGAACCCAACAACTTGTTTTTTTCAGGGTAAAAAGAAGTCTGGTGGTCATCTGTGTGTGTACCTCTTCCCCCCTCAAAAAAAAAAAAAAAAAAAGGAAAAAAAAAAAGAAAAGGAGACTAAAGAAAGAAGTGAACTGATCAGAGGAAGCAATTACAGACTAAGCTGGGCCAAACAGCAACTGCTACTATTGCTGTGCTTGGTCTCTGCCTCCCAGTGCAGCTGTCTTGAGCTTTGCACCTGCGCTTTGTTCGGTCACCTGCTTTGCCTGTGCTGGCTGATTTAATGAGGGATGGGGATGGAGCAGGACTGTCTGATGGAACAGGTTTTCTCTTGCTTCTTATCTTCTGTCTTGCACAGAGTATTGATTAGTGCATGTGGCCTAGAGCATGTTTTCCTTTTCCTTATACTCCCCCTGGATTTTCTCCTCTTTGACAGTAGAGAAGCAAGGGAGCCTGCTACAGAAATTAGAAAAGCAATAACGTTTCTCTAGCATCTGTCTTCTGATGGTCTCAGAGCAATCTGGGAACATGGATTGTGTGCAGACCACTTCAGATAAGTTTGTAGCCTGGCAGAGCAAGGACTTCATGCTCCTGGTATTTGGTGGAAAAATATCAGGTACTTTAGTAGTATTGAGTGCAGGTGAACAGTACTGTTCCCACTGTGCAATGGCTCTGTCCTCTGTTGCCCAAACTATGGTTTGCGAGACCCTGATGCTCCTTAGACCCATGTTGGCTCTCTAGCTCTCACAGTGAAGCCAGTGGTATGGGTCCCTGCTGGTCTAGGAATGACTGAGAGTGGTTGAAGCCTCAAAGCTTGGAGCAACCAATTAACTCTAACCTGCCGTAGAAGGGGCAACAAACCAACAGGGTCTGAAGAGGAGATACAGCAGAGGAACACTCCTCTGTACGAAAGAAATGGCTGCGTTACTAGTTTGTATCTTGTTTTTGTGGTCTTTCCCCATGTTTGGTCCCAAGTCAAACACTCTGCAGAAGTTACTGATGTGCTGATACTTGGTTGCCTCCACTAGGCAGTTCTGATAAAACCAGCCTGAAAAGAAATATGGAGAGTAAGATGGTGGTGGGTAAGCTTGAGTGTGGAAGTGTTATTCACCAAATCTTACAATAGTAGAACTAGAGACATTTGAAATTACTAGGAGATTGTTTTAAAATGGACAAAAGATAGCATTTCGTCACACAGTGTGTAGTGAACTTCTTGCTCCAGAAGGTTATGGAGGTGGATGATGCCAGCAGTTTTGAAAGGGATTTGGCAAATTCATGGATGGCAGGTCCATAATGAAGGACTAGGTGGGGATACACTCCCTAAAATCCTTAATACGGCAATTGTGGATGCTGGGGCAGTACAGAGAATAACCACAGAAAGTTGCCAAGCTTGCATGTTCTTCCTAAACAGCATGTGCTAGTATCACTGCTGGAGACAAAACGATGAGCTAGATGGGCCGTGGCTTGACCAAGGAGGGCATTTCTCATGTTCTTCTGGCCATGGTGGGTCAGTCCAGCATCCATCTACCCCAGCGTTTGGTGTCCAGCAGTGGTCAGTAGTTGATGTCTGGGGAGAAGGGTAACAAACAAGACAAGTGCAAAAAGATCCTTTCCTGCCTGTTCCTTCCCAGTTTCCAGTGATGGGGAGATTAGGGTTTCCGTGGCTAGAGTTTGCATCCGGACCAGCTTTCTTTCATATTTGCAGAGGCTAGCTCTGTGAGCAGCTTGTCTCTTCTTCCTGAACCTGTTAATGTTCTGGTCTTCATAGGCTCCTTTCCAATTCAGTGTTGTGTCCTGAGAAAGAAACACTTTGTTCTATTTTTAAACCTTTTGCCTGATCGTCTTATGGGGGTATATGGTGAATGATTCCTCCCTCTGGATACCCTACGCTCTGTTTATGATTTTCGTATTTTTCCCAAGCCACCCCAACTCTAGTATCAATGGCCTTGTGCAAAGCTGTAGCGAACCACGACTGTTGCGAGTACTTGCTGGCCAGTTGTTATTTAGAGTGGACTTCACATGTAGGCGTCCCTGAGATGTGGTAAGCTCATCATTTCCTCCCAGTGCAGCCTCTGACTGGAGTCCACAGAGATGCAGCCTAACCTGAATTGATGGTCATGTAATTGGATCTTCTGTATCCACATGATAAAGATCAGTGACAGCTTCGACTGGGACACTCCTAACTTGATGCAGAATCAAATACTGACACTTTAGTAATGTGCTCATTTCAGTGGAGGACGTGTGAGTGAGCTTGGTTCTGGCATTGCTTCATGTGGGTGTTTGACTTGCCAAGTAAAAATGGTTCTTTTAATAACTGTTTTTGGATGAGACTTCCTAAACTCTCAGAGCGCATGGGAATAGGGCAGGCCATGGAAAGGAAAGGAGGAAACTGTGGTTTCACACTCCTGCCCGCAAAGCTGCCTGTGCATCTAAAGCTTCCAGACTTCTGTTCCTTGAAGTGTTGGAGGACTGACTGCCAGCAGGTTGTCCGTCTTCACCTAGGCAGCAGCTTACTGGGAGGCAGGAGGCAGTGTGGTACTTCATATCCCTTTATCAGACATTCCTTGACATCAAAGGACAATGTGTTTTAGGGAATCCTCTGTTCCATTGCAGATTTGGGAGACGTGCCTGAAGGGGCTCTTTCCCAGTCCTTTCCAGTGCAATCCTTTCCCTCCTACTCCATTTTCTGTGTCATTTTTTTCCAATATACTGACATTAAGCATCATAATAAATTATTCCTCACCTTCTTACCTTGTCCTTTCCCTATATCTACAGCATCTATTTTGCCTGATCCCTTTCCTATCTTCATCTGGCTAATCTCAGTTATCACTGAAATTCAATAGTTCTTGGCCTGTCTTGCAGTCCAGCCTGATTACAGATACTGAAGATGATAACTTGTGCTGTGAACCTGTGTTTTATTGTATATTGATGTCAGGATGGTTTGAGCTCTTGCTCCTGCAAAACTTTTTCAGTGGGTTTTTGGGTAGTTCAGGATCTATGTGGGAGGTGGCCACTAAACATCCTTATGCCTTAGAGGTGTGTTGTCTGTTTGGTTGTTTAATGAAATCTTGTGTGCCTTTCTCTGCATACAGGGCTGGGGCTTTCTGGCCTGACTGGCGGGTTTTATTTCTCACTCTGGTGCTTGCTCACAACCAAGCATGCCCTGAACCTACAGATGGAGAGCAGGGGCTTCATTCAGGATCTTGGTTGCTTAGGGGCAAACAGTTGACATGCTCCAAACACTTAGCATGAAAACCCTGAAGCAAATCATATTGCATAGAGTGGAGAGCTGGGGAGGGGGAAGCTGCCCAGAGCTTTAAGGGCAAGTGAATTGAGGTTGTTGCAAGCGTGTCCGTGTCAGGGCTGGAATGATCAGAGCAGGAAAGCTCTAGGAGTCATTTCATGGCTGAGTTAAACACAGATGAGGCTTTGCTCACCTCCTCCACAGAGCACCTGTGTCTCCATGCCTCAGTGTCCTGGACCTCTCTGTGTGCACCATGTGCTACATATACACACTTCTCCTGTTTCTCCTTTCCTGGTCTTTAGCTTCTTAAAACCCTCTGAGCATTATTTCCTTCTACCCTGCTGAACAACTCACTTAGACTTCATTTGGAAATTGTTTGAATATCATAGAGCGGAGGAAGAAGATCAAGCACTCTGTTTTTAAGTGATTGGGCTTCTTTCCCTTATAAGCATGAACAAGTACAGCTCCTGCCTCTGCATGATGTAGAGAAAGAACTGCTGCCCTTTGTGGGAAGATGACAAAAGTATATGTTTGTTGAGGAGTCCTCTTCTTCCTCACCACCCTGATCACTTTTTTCAAAATTATCCTAAATTGGGAAGTTTGAATTTGGTATACGTGTGTGTATGGCAAAAGGAATAAGACAAAAATAATTTGTGGCTTGTGGCACCAGGAAAACAGATTCCTTCCCACCCCTACTTTTAAACTGAAACATTCTTGGGTTTTAGTTGTTCTGGCAAACCTGAAAGGATTTTCCCTCCTCCTGACCTCACTGGCATGCACGGATTGCTGGCTTATTGAAAAGTCATTTTCTGTCATATGTTCTAATGGAAAAGTTTAGATAAGCTGTCATTATATATATATATATGCATTTTTAAAAGAATACTTGTTAACTGAAACTTCTACCAGTCACGTCTGAAAATATATTGGGATTGGCCTTGGCAGTCCTGAAGCTTAAAAAATAGAAAGGAGATATTTTTAAAATAGGAGTGGTTTTCTTCTTTTGCATCGTGATTCTTTAAGCATTTTCTACACATGGACATGTATTTAGACTTTTGTCCAAAGCAATGACAGATGGTGTATTTACTTAAATCAGTTCTACATGTCCCCCTTGTTGTTGTAGGGTGTGGGGTTGTAAGAAGAAAAAGCCCTGGACACTGTAAGGTTTGTGATAAGGTATGAGCATAGGCAACATTACATATCTTTTCCCACTGGTACTGGGAATGTTCACTATATTTCCCTGCGTAGCCTTGAAACTGACCTGGTCAGCTTGGGTCTGCTTATATTTATTCTTGGTGTCTGCTTCTCAGATGCTGGCATTGATTTTGTGGCAAGCATATTTTGTTCAGAACTGTCAAAGGTTGCTTTTAAGGAAAAAGTCTTAAGCATTGATGAGCCGAAGGCACACAGTATCTAGCTGAACTCATCTCCGTGGCAAGTACTAAAAGCAGGTTGGGTGAGGCTGCAAAAATTGCACTGAAATTGAAAAAGACTCCCACTTTTCTGTGGGAGTCTTTAGTAAAATGTGAAAGATACATATGACCTGAAGAGAAACCAGAGTATCGTGGGGTGGAATTGAGCAACTTCCTTCTCCAGTTTGCAACCTGCTGCAGCGTTGTTGTGTATTTTAGGCAGCTCAGAAATTACAAGTCTGTGTCCTGGGGGTTGTGCTGCCTGTCTCCTTGCTACAAATCGAGTCTCTGGGGATCTCCTTTCCTTGTTGTCAGGATTGTTGTGATTGCATCATCTCCTAGGGCTTGTTCAGTACTCCTATGTAACTGGTGCTCTGATGAAAGTAGTGGGCATCTTTTCATTTGCCTGCTTACCATTTGGTCATCATTGCAGAATAAGGACCAAGCTTTTAGATTGTGACAATTCTTGCTTTCCAGTAGGATGCTGCAATCATAAGGGACACAAGATGAGGTTTTTTTTCAAAATACAATTTAACAACAAAAAAAAACCCAAAAACATTGCACTGGAGCTGTGATCATCAAGTCAGCTGAGGAGGTTTAACTTGTCTACAGCCCTGGAGCTGACCAGCTAGGACAAGGACTTCTATCCTGAAGGCAATGGTGATAATTTAAAGAAAGCGTAGATGCTAACAAGTCCTGAGAATCAACAGAGGCACTGTGCCACAGGATGCTGGTTTCTGGCTTGTGGGACAACTGATGCCGGTCTGGTGTGACACAGGAGCAATACACTGGGAGCCAAGTGGTTTGGCCAGCCCACATGTGGCAGGCTTCCTGGTAGGTTTTGCAGAACCAAAGGCTTGTAGCAGAAAGGGAGGTAGAATAAGTGAGGTCCCACTATGAAAAGCAGTTTTGCTTTGCTAATGGGAAATGGCTCAACAAAAAGAGAACCTGGAGCCTTCATTGCTGTCATCCTGGTTCTGCTTCTGGCCTGACTTTTGGGCCAGATCCTGGAGGAGGAGAATGATTCTTCCCTGATTTTTCTCAGCAATAGGAGTTAAGAGTTCTTACTCTGTCCTTGGTACAGTTCTTGCTATCCTGTCTGGGACCTGCACTGTCCAGTTTCCTCTCCCCAAATCTGTTGCCTTTCTTAATCTCAGTGCAAAGGTACTAGACTAGAAATCCTGCCCTGGGAGCATAGGCTACACCAGGCCTTCAAGAATCTGCCATGCATCGCACCTCTTCACGTGCTCCTATTGCGCATCATTGGATCTCTTCTCTTCTTTACCCCTTTTTTGGCACCCTGCATTGCCCTGTTCCATGGGCTGGGGGAAAGATGCTTGTCATGAGCTGACCTCCTCGGCGTGTGTCCCACCGCTGACCGTACCCCTGCTCTGCCGGGCAGGCTGTCCCGCTCCAACCCCCTCCTCCTACTCGCCCCAGATCAGAGCCCCCGAGAGGTCTTTGTCCGCCTGTTGAGAGCAGCCCCTGTCCCGCCATTCCCACATGGCGCACCCTCCCCGGCAGCCCCCTCCCCATTCAGCAGTTTGGGCTGAAAGAACCTTGGCTAATTATGCCGGGCTGAAAATTACCACTTTGCTGCGTTCTCCTGCTGCTGGGCCCATTTGTGTGGGGCCTGTAGTTAGAGGGAACAAAGTCCCCCCCGTGGAGCCAGGCAGGCCCCAAGTGTGAAGCTACAGGTACAAGCAAGAGGGGAATGAAGGGAATAATTACCAGCTTCTCCAGGTGAAAGCCCCGCTAAAACTTCAATAAGCCAATTAGGGGCCAGGGTGTGTGTGTGGGGGGAGAGTCTCCCCCACCTATAAGTGATTCCCACCAGGCAATTAACAGAAATCATTTCATGGAGGGGAGAATAAGAAATGGCTCTTAGAAATTGTCTTGAGTTGGGGGGGGGCCTGAAACAGCATGACTGCTGCAGTGGTCCTCGTACTCCAACCTCCCGGCTCACTGTGTGGCCTGAAAGTGTTGGTGGGGCTAGGGGGAGAGGGAGGAGGGAGGGAAAATGGCAAAGAAAAAGGAATCGCTGGAGCTTTACACCTGGGCAGGCTTTGAGAAAGCGAGGGCTGGAGTTCAGAGCTTCTTGTAAGGCTGCGTGTGGGCCCAGAGCACTGAGCTCGAGGGCACTGCTGGACCTGGGGAAGTGGGTGAGGGTCAGGCTCAGGGTGTCTTTCCCACTGAGGCAAGGGGGAAGGCTAAGAGTGTTGAGCCCGGTAGGGAGGGGATAGGTGCTGGGTGTGAAGGCTCGAGGTGGTTGTGCAGGTCGGTGAGAACGGAGTGCCAGGCCCTCAGAGATCCGCCCGAGATGTGTGACGGTCTGTTGGTGCCCTGCCTTATCGCAGGAGCAGATGGTGTCCAGTGTCTAATACCTTTGCGTGTATCTCATCCAGGGACCATGTTTTTCTGCTGCTCAGCCAGCAGCTTCACCTGTTTCTTCCTTTCAATTGGTTCTAAAAAGCCAGTGGATTTGCTGAAGATGGAGATTTTATGAAGTCACCTTGCGATTCCCTTGTGCTGTATTGCAGATGGCATGTGCAGCAGTCGGAGATAGGGCATGCTGTCTGGTGGGTACCTAGCAGGAGTCTCGCCCGTCTGTATTTGAATGGCTGCTCTGGGCAGTAGAGCAAAAGTAGGGCATAGGATGAAGTTGCTGCAGACGGCTGAGGTTGCCCTAGTGATGTTGGAAGGGAGAATGCATAGTGTAATTAAAGAAGTCCAGATACCAGCTGTGGTTATTTCACCTGCACTTGCAAAAGCAGACGAAACAAAAAAAAAAAACCAAACCCTAAACTCCTCAAAACACAAATGTAACCTTAGTAGCGACTTTCTTTGCCTTTCTAATGTTATAGCTTCTGAGAATTAAAAATGTCCTGTGAGGTTTTGTTGTGATTACTGATAAGCTGAAGCTGAAATAACCCTACTGTAGTGGTGTTTAACCACCTAGTCTTGGATTGACCTGGAAGTCCATAGACTTTCTCCTTTGTTTTTTTTTTTTCTTCTCTTTCTCCCCAGAAAGCTTTCTGTGGTAAGAACCAGAGAACTGTATCTCTTGCACAGCCCAGCTTTTAGACTCAGAAGTGGTTTCTCAGCAGAGTCATGTTTCTTTATGATTCGGCTTCCAAGATATAACCCCAGTGCGTGTCTGCAAAGAGACCTCTGTTCACAGAAAGCCCTGGTAAGCATGCACAGGCAAAATGGTTTTGGCATGGACTTTCTGCCCCCCTTGATGTTTTGGTACATTTCTTCTACGGTTAAGGAGTCCCTTTTTTCCTGTAATAACAGTAATAACTTGAGCATCAGCTGAGGACTAGACTGGGTCTGGAGAGAGCTAGGGATGCAAGAGTTCTCACAGAGAGACCTCTGTCCTGAACAACCGCTTCATGCCTGGCAAGCCCAGAAGTTGCGGAGTGAGAAAGGATGATGAAGAGTGTTGGACATACCACGCAAATAAGTATTTTACACCATTAAACATGGGTTATCAAGCCTTTCCCTTTAATAAAGGAGTAGGGCACAAGAAATACTTGTGCAGCCACAAAGGCAATTCTGTTTGAGGTTCTGAAAAATGACAGCACTACTGTGAAAAGCACTGTTTGAATATCCCTCTTGTACAGGAACACCCAGGACCCTCAATCAACTCTTATAGAGCTGATCGGAGTGTAGTCCTGTCCTGGACATTTGCTTCTCCCTAAAAGCATGTGTCATGTGGAATATTGGGGAAAGGAGGGTGATCTTTAGATGCAAACAGCGCTAGGAACATCAGGACTGTTCTGTGGGTGGACTCACTAGTTTCTAACAAAGGATATTTTCCTGTTCAGTGCTGCAGTGTGGAAGAGGTCTGTGTGTATGTGTCTGTCCTGTCTGGAATCTCCGTCTTAATATCATCGAGCTCAGTTTTTCTCCAGAAATGGGGATTACATTCTATATCTGGCTGCCTGTTTTCACAAAAAACTGCTGCAGGGCTGGTGAAGGGACAGTGAACTTACCTGCTGCAGGGCTGGTGAAGGGACAGTGAACAAGGTTATGGGATGACTTGGGCAGACAATATGGGGTGAAATGCAAAGCAATGAAGGCAAGATGGAGGTGTCTAGGTTGGGTACCTGCTAAGCAACTTGCTAGAGTAAGGGTGATCTGTCTACCATGCTGGGAATTGGGCCTTTGGGGATATTAAAGGCTTATTCTGTTCTCCAGCCTGTGGGTCTCTGAAGTCTGGAGGAAGACATGAAGTTGGAGGCCAAGGTGGAGGGTTGGAGAGGTGAAGCTGACATGCCCTCTACCCTGAGGCATGCAGTAAATGACATGCAAGACTGACGTGAGCATTTCTTCTATCAAATGCACTGGAGTTCTGCCTCAAACGTGAGACTTCACTGTTTCAACCCAGCATCTCTACAGTGCCCTTCAGTACAAAATGCAAATGCCTTCTTCCTGGGGACCACTTTCTAGTGGTCCACTTGAGGCTCGAGGCAGCAGGCGAATGAGTTATTAGTCTGTCTGCTCGTGCCTATGTCACTGGTGCTCCTTGCCAGAGCATGGCATTTCCTCTTGGGGCAGTAGTGGTTGTAAATGTTGCGGCATTCATGCAGTCGTCCTTACGCATTTTGTTTTCTCTCTGTGCTGAGTCCCTGGTGGGGAGTGGCAGAGCTCTTCTGTAGCTTCTCTGTGTGCAATTTACGATGCATATCAGGAGCACAGTTCAACCCTGAGCTGACTGATGCCTTGCGGGACACTGCGGCATGCACATGAGGCTCAATGAAGCAGCAGCAAATGTGCCAGTGCTTTCCAGTCTGTTTGTGGAACAAGCCTGGTCATTTGCCTCCAGCTGCTGGTTCTCTTCGGGCTGAACAAAGATGAGGCTATGCTGCAGTGGGTCTCTGCTTGCTCAGGTGAGCTCAGTCCTGTTATTGAGTCCAAATACAAGACTATTTTACATGCATGCAAGCAGTTGGACCCAAATATAAGCTCGGCGCCAGAGAACTCTAGAAGCTCTTCTTTGTGCTGAGTCTGGAGTAGTACAGAGACCTGAGGAGACTGCCAGCAGACTCCTGAAACCAGGCTTTAACAAAGTGCAGTGTAGGTACCCTTGAGCCTAGAACAGCAGCCAGCAACACAGATAGAAAATGTTTAAGTCAGTTTGATGGACCTTGTCTTCTTTTCCTTGCACTGAAGGTCTGGAGCTGAAGCATTATATGGCAAGGATGTGGGAGGAGCATGGTACATGGGACTGGAAGGATGGGAAGGCTCTTGAGGACTGAGGAATATGGAAAGACATAGTCTGGAGCCAAAAGCCAGAGGGATATTGTAGACCTGTAGTAAATTGGATGCAACCTGCACTTGTTATTTCAGGTTTCAGACAGTTATATCATGTGTCATTGGCTTCTTCAGCTTTTCCAATCTTATCTTCTAAATAGCCTTCCACTCCCCACATTCCCTGTTCTGGAAAGTTGTAATTTTGGCCCGTTAACAGTGGCCGGACTTCTGGTGCCAACTGCTTTACCTGCTGATTTTTGTTCAGTTTGTGGTTACTGAGTTGTTAGCATATAACCTAGATGTCCTGACTTACTTCTGAGACACTGAAGGTACTTAGTTCAGTTCTCTGGTCATCCTGCAAGAGGCACAAAGTAGGGATAAAGGGATCGATCTGGGGCAGTGAAGGGACAACACCAGCCCTGCATGACCACTCAATCCTGGCTTTGTCCAGCATTGCCTGAATCAAAGGCATGTGGGACTTCTTGCATGTTTGTGGTGCCCGCTTTCTCATGAAGAAGAAAATGCTAAACTGATGCTGTGCTTTTTTTTTTTTTTTTCTTTCCTTCCTGCAAATTAAATGCCCTGGGGAAGGAGCACCTGTTTCCCTGCACTATCTCAGTCTCCCTCCCTTTGTGTGTATCTGGTCTGTTGGAGAAGCCTCATGCTGGAGGTGCCAAAACTCCCTGCGCTGAGTTTCCGACCCCCTCCTCGCCCCTTCACAATGTTGTTACTGTTGCATCTGCTCCTCAGCCTCCTGGACTCTTCAGCAGGGGCTCCATCAAGTTTGTGTGACCTTAGCACTGTATTCATGCTGGAGGAGTTACCTTCCGTAATGATGTCAACTGATGAGGTTAGCAGGATGGTGGCGGCCACGATAAGACATGACATGTTCTAATGATTCGCCTTAGCGAGCTGCGTGTGTGTGTTGGGGGGGCACAGAGGGGCTTAGAGAGGGGTGGTGGGGGCCCCACAGGTGCCGACAAAGACTTTGACCTTTGCTGCTATAATATCAGTGTTTCACAGGCAGGGCGGTTCGGTAACCCACTTTCAGCCCATCAAAAATTGATTTAATTGCATTTTTTTCCCCCAATTAGGAGCACTGGAGCTTAACTAATTGGAGTAATAGAGAGTAATAAGGCTCTGATAAAAAGCCTTCCTCTGCCTCCTTTGTATCTTGTGTCATCGCCTGTCAGAGGTCAGAGAGCTTGCATATTCTATTAGGCAGAGTTGCCTTCATTTGTACAAATTAGTTTACCCAACAGTAATTAAAATGCCAGTGCGGGTCGGGGAGAGCTGAATACAATTGATGGGCACGTTGGTGAAGGATTTGACAGCTCCGGTGGCCTCCCTTGCCAAAGCGTGTCAGTGCTGAATCAAAGGCTACACAAACCCACAGACCCGTGTGTTTAACCCGCGGCACCGTCAACACCAACTGCTTTCTCTCTTCTCTGCTCTCTGTTTTAGACTTGCTTTCTCTTCTCCTTCTTTTCTCATCTCACTTGAGACTTTTTAAAAAAGATATTTCCCATCTTTGAGCTGTCCTTTCTGTTGATCGTTTTCATAATGCTGCTACCAGCCCCCCCATCCTGTCTCCCTCAGCGCTCCCCCTCCTCTCCCCCCGCCTTCCACATTCCCAGCTGCAGGGCTCTGTCAAGTAATAACTTCTTTGTTTCCTGGTCCGATGAGTCTCCGTATATAATAGTCTCCAAAATGGAACAACGATGTCCAATTCCAGGGAGCGGGGGAGCGCGCGAGGAGGAAGGAACAGGCTTTTGCACGTGTCAAGCAGATTCTGGATTTGAAATCCCCGAAGAGCAGAATAAGACTTGAGAAGCAATCTGTTTACAGTACAGGGGAAGAGCGTGAGCCTGGGGCACGGGGGAAGTTTAGAGAGAAGAGGTTGGAAAGGGCCTGTTTCACTCAGGTTCCTTCAATGACTTTGCATTGCAGGATTCCCAGCTCAGGCAGTGCCTACTCTGAAGGCTGGGTTGATAATGAGAAGGGTATGTATTGTACAATGGGATTTGTATCTCTGGAGCTGAGACTGTTTCCAAGCCTCATGACAAACAGCATCTTTCCAAAAGGACTGATGGGCAGCTACCTTTTTCCCTCTGGTTCATCCACATCTGGCAAAGTTCTGTCCAGGATGGGGTAGAGAGGGATGCTACAGGTGGGGTGAAACTGTGTAGTTGGCACCTTGGGAGCAGGCATGGGATCATTGCAGCTGGACTGTAGCCAGAGCACTACTGTTGTTGCCAGAAATGCCATGGGATCTTCAACAGCCACAAGTCAGTCAGATAGAAGTTCTTTTGTTTCTTCCAACAGCACTGCCAGGATGTGTGCTCTCTCTCATCCCCTGGCCCAGCTTCTATTGTGGGGGGATGATCTCTAATGAAATGTCTCTTCTGTAGCATAGAGAAGGTCTGGCTTCGGGAGAAGCAGTTTTCTGGTTTTTTTCTTCTCCCCCCTACCCCTCCTTCTCAGTAGGGAGTTTCAAATGGGAAAGAGAACATGAAAGTATCAGATGAGTTGGAAGATGCCTTGCTTTGGGCAACAAAAACATGCTGTGTATGTTTGTCTCAGTGCTCTGCAAAATCCTCGCCTTCCTGGTACAGCAGAGGTGGAAATGCTATGTTGGCTTGATTGTTTTGACCTCCTGGGGGATCCCTGTGAAGACAACATGCCCTGTTACAGAAGCCCTGCAACTGTGCTCATTTTCCCATTAGAGGAGCCTTTTGGAGGGAGCTTGTAGTCACGGTACCCAGCAACTTTCATGGGGCAGAGGAAAGCTTAGTAGGGAAAGGACTTTGCATCTCCAAGGCTATCTGAAGTTTGGACATAGCAGTTTTTATGTAGCCTGTAGATGCGTCTGGTCAGTGTCTGTGTACATCAGTAGTATCATATATACATCAGAGAGATGGGTCATCCCTGCAGTAATACATATAGGGTATCTTGTGCTCTCCTCTTCCCAGTCTAGTCCCTCCTCAGTCTCTCTGACTCCTGAAAGCATTGTAGGCAAAATAAATGACACTGAGTAACTCAGCTTGAGTTGTTTCTCTTGGGCAGCTGGCAAGAACAGTTATGAAGAGGTTGCACTTCTCTAGGTCAGAGGTTTTTGGTGTGTGCTCTGTGCTTCCTAAGACAAAAAGCCTTGCTGAAGGTAAACTGAAAGAAGCAAGCCTGGTAGAAGGCTTCAGTTCTGCTGAACGATGTTTTGGAAGTTTGGGAGCCAAGCTTTACATGCTTAGCTCTAATTTGCATGTTGTTTTAGACCTATCAAGCTGACTTGTGTTGCCCTTTTGCTTGGAGTGAAACTGTCACCTCTGCGAGGTTCCCAGTTATGAGAGGCTTGGGGGTTGAAGGTGTATGCCTGCAGACCAGACTCAAGGTGAGGGGCCCTGTATCATCCCCCGTGAATCCAGACTTCCAGGTCAGTTTGCTCCCAGGCTTTGACAATTTCTCATTGCCACTACTTCTTGTGCATGTCTTGTGAATGCTGCTTTCTAATCCTGGCAGTGAAGGTGCCCCGCTCTTCTGGGAGAAGTCTTGTCTTTGCTTGCTAATGGGCTCCAGCCTGTTAAAGATAAGGCCTGCAAACCTGATCCTGCTCGAGTATGAGACAAAATTACTGTTAACTGAATGGAGTCAGCTTTACCCAGAAGAGACTTGTTTGTGGCCCTGAGGCCTGTATGCGATGCTGGAGAGAAATCTCTTCATCTAATGCTATTTTTCTTTTTTCTTTCTTTTTTTTTTTTTTTTTGGAGGGGTGGGGGTAAGGACTGAGGAGGGAAAGCTGAAGTCCAGAACTGACAGCATGAGCAGGGATTAGACCTTGCTGTTCCTCCCACCTTTTTCTCCCTGTTGGTGTGCCTCCATGCTAATTTAGACCTGTGGCAACCATCAAAGCCTTGTGCATACCTTCTGCACAAAGGGGCCTGTCTCCCACGTGAGGGCGTTCTCTGCTGGGACAGAGTCAGTTTGTCCCCCAAAAGAAAAATCTTAAGCACCCAATTGCCTGCTTGACTGACTCCCTGACTGCTATTATGTTTCTAACCACGGTAATTGGCTTTAGTAGTTATTAATGGATTATGTTTGGGGAGGGAGGGACAGAACCCAACACCTAGCTTTGTAGCTGAAGGACTCCCTGACCAAAGTGCTGCTTTCTAGACATGGGGTTTGATCAGTGAGCTCTCAGAGTGGGTGTCTTGCTTGTTTTCCTCTGAGATGGGAGACATTGGCAAAATGGAAATGTTCCCTCTTGTCCTGCACTATGGTGGAGAGACGGCAGGTATTGAGCAGAAACCCTGTTTCCAAATATGAAATTCTGCATGCTTTCTTAATTGATCCTCGTGCCTGCCACACAGCAACAGGAACTGGCTTTTCCTTAGACTCTCGGACTTTGGTCAGGGACTTCCATAGAGAAGAATAATGTGTGCCCCCTGCAGCATCAGTGCAGAGAGCCCTGTGCTACAGGTGCATTGGGCCAATTGCATGTGCACTGCCAATGAACCTGGGATTTTGCATGTAAGACAGCCTGGTTGGAGAGACTTTGAAATAGGTCTGGTGCTGCAGGCCTTGTCTATCCCTAAAGGGCAGCTAAGGGTCACAGGGCTTGTGGACACCTCCAGCTACGTGAGTTTGGGTAGGAGGGATAAAGCCAGCAAAAAAGAGAGCCTCGGCAGCTGTAGCTCTTCCTTGCTTCCTGTAGCTCTTTGAGATGGCTTGATGTTATCCGCTTGCCTCTTTTGCAGAGTGTATTGGCAGTGCTGCTTTGGCCTTATGATTTGGAGAAACAAATTGCTCAGCTAAACCACAGAGCTAGGAGTAGAAGGAATCCTGAGGTCTGTCCCTGCTTCCACATGGCTCTTCTCTGGCTTTGATTGAGTTGAGTGCGTGTTCACCACTTTGCTGCTGGGTGCCTTGTAACACCAGCGGTAGTTTTTCTCACAGAAGTCAAGGACACTGCAAGAATCCCTTCCTGGTACAGTAGAGGCTTGGAGACACCTTCTGACTTCCAAAGGAAGAATGTTGTAGAGGATCAAAGAAATGTTTAAAAACTGCTATTTTTACAGTCATGACATTGTTTCCTTATTTTGCTTTCCTCTTTCAGCTGCCAGCCCCATGTCATGCTGCAAAAGATGTTCAGGCAAAGCATAGAGCTGGCTTTTATTTAAAGCAGGCTCTGTTTCCTGCATTCATGCTATCCTTGTTGCAATGACTTAAACATAGTTTTGGCATTTTATTCTCGGTAGCTGCAATAAATGTGGCTTTGTGAGAGGTCATTTATAGCTTGCTTAGAAATCTTTGTATGAGCTGCTTTCTCTTATTTGGACTGAGGATAGGAAGTTGGCACAAAACAAGCAGTGTGGTGTGAAGAGCTACAGCACCCATGTTCCTGCTGCTTGATTTTAAGGATTTGTTCCTGTCTTAACTAGTTTGAGGCCAGTGGCTGTCAGGCGACCTCTGGAGCCAGCATGTGCAGCAGGGACATAGCATCACCAAAGAGGACTTTGGAATGGACCCTGCTGGAGAGTGTGAACTGAGCCAAATATTGCTGCAGGAGAGCTGTGCTGCCTCTAATAGAGAGTGCTTGAGCACCGGGGAGGGCAACCTGATCCAGCTTTGAAATTGGCCCTGCTTTGGGCAGGCTGGACCAGAGACCTCTGTTCTGTGATTCATTAGGCCTGTGATGCTGCAGCCAATTCATGATTGTGCTCAGAAGTTGCTAGCAAACAGAAGCGAGACATGAAGTAGGAAGTAACAGGGGAATTTTCCATGGGGTCTTTCCACAGCTTGCAGCTCTGACTGTATATGAAACCTGCTAAGTACTGTGCTAGCTGTTTTGAAAATGTCGTTGCAATTTACAGCTGCTCCTGTTTTAGGTTTTCCCTTTGCATATGCAAATACATCTTTATGTCCTGCCAATTCTCTGCAGTTGTGACCTGCTGCGTCTGGGAAGCTCAGCTACTGAGAGCTCTGGAGCACCTCTCCCTTTGCCACTGCCTGTCCCTTGTGAAATGCGGTGGAACATGCTGAAATAGACTTTGAATTCTGGTTCAAGACTGTCTTGTAGCCTGTTTTCTGTTCTTGCTTATGCACTATTTCTTCAGAACATGAGGATTAGTAAGTGTTTTTTTTTTTGTTTGCTTGTTTTTTTTAAACAGCTCGTTTGTGACGGGGACAGCCTGCTGTGGACACACCTCACCTCTGAGAATCTGGGACCTTGAGAGGTGAGTGAGCTTCCAGGTTACAGGGAGAGACTTGACAAGAAAAGTGAATAACAATGAGAGATGCAATATCGGAGATGCCGTAAAATCATTCCTTTAGTCCATATAGGCAAGGGATATTTAAACATGAGATGTGGGACGGAGTGGGTGACGGAACAAACTGGTGTGGAAAGGTGTATGTGGGGGCTGGTTCTGGTTCAGTAAGGAGCAGCTCTTGCTTGTTTTTTAAACAGCTCGTTTGTGACGGGGACAGCCTGCTGTGGACACACCTCACCTCTGAGAATCTGGGACCTTGAGAGGTGAGTGAGCTTCCAGGTTACAGGGAGAGACTTGACAAGAAAAGTGAATAACAATGAGAGATGCAATATCGGAGATGCCGTAAAATCATTCCTTTAGTCCATATAGGCAAGGGATATTTAAACATGAGATGTGGGACGGAGTGGGTGACGGAACAAACTGGTGTGGAAAGGTGTATGTGGGGGCTGGTTCTGGTTCAGTAAGGAGCAGCTCAACTTTTCTTCCCAGCTTTTCTAGTTGATGGCACAGCCATCCTGGTTTCTTCCCATTACCCATGTACAGTCAGAATACGCCCATTACACCTTCCTTTTCATCTGTCTAAGTTGATGCTTCAGCCTGAGTCAGAGGGGTGAGGAAGGTGATCTGCATCCTCCCATTCACCCACTTGTCTGTGGTGCTCAGAAGCCAGAGGCAGATGCAGGCTCTACAGTAATCTTGTCCTGGCTGGTGTTTCTGGTAGCTCAGGGAGGTGAGGGGTGGTGACAGGTTATCTACGGAAGTGACTTAGGCATGTTGTCTTCTTTCTGTCTTAATAAGCATTGAGGAGGTTAATTGCTGTGGCCTCTGATTTGGGGCCATTGAGTAGTTCTGTTTGGTGAAGGTGCTGACCTTAGCAACTGGGGAAATGTTGGGCTCAAATCCTGACGTGAGACTCAACTGCTGACAAATTTGAAACTCTCAGCCTGGGGGTTTTTGTGTAGTGATGGACAGATAGCAAATATTTGGCAGGATTATTGAAGTGCAGCTCAGCTTTCCAGGACTGGTAAGCTCTGGGTAGGAGTGGCACAGCACAGATTATGAAGGGAGTGCCGTCAGGATTGAGGTGAGCTGGTGGACTCCAGGAGGGGAGAGAGGGGGGCAATGGCAGAAGGGGCCTGAGGGGTGTCAGCGGAGCTGTATTTGGGGAAAGGAGGTAGAGGAGGATTGGTGTGGATGCAGGGCTGGTCTGAGGCCAATTGCCTTCTAATCTATAGTTTAGATTGACTGGGTCAACTGCATCCACTACAAATATAAACCAGTTTGTTTTTCTCTGAAGTAACAAAAATAAAGACTTTGCAAAGGATGCATCCCACAAAGGACAAACTAGAGCAGGAAAGATAGCGCCAGTGCGTTCAGCTACGGTGCATGTTTCTCGGTGACCTAGTCCAATGGTGCCTTTGGAGTACCCCAGAAGGATGCAGGCTGTGCTGTGATAACCCTGCCCATCAAGTCTTCCAGCTGTTCTTGAATAGAGGCATCTGACAGGGGTGAGGAGATAGGCAACCCTCTCCCCCCTGCCCCAGCCTCTCTGACAGCCTTTCCCAAGGAAGCCTGAAGAGATAATAAAGCTGTGTAGAAAATAGGATTAAGGTAATGAACAGGCACAACGGAGTTTGATCTTTCAATAACGTCAAAGCCTGAGTGACAGGCAAATAAAAAAGCCCCCCAGCCTTCTGACAGCCTTTCCCAAGGAAGCCTGAAGAGATAATAAAGCTGTGTAGAAAATAGGATTAAGGTAATGAACAGGCACAACGGAGTTTGATCTTTCAATAACGTCAAAGCCTGAGTGACAGGCAAATAAAAAAGCCAAGGCAACCTAGGCCACTGGGCCTCTGTTGCAAAGGCTGGAGTGTCAGACTTATTCTTCCCTTTTCACCTGTCACAGCTGGAATGCACCATGCCACTGGGTCTTTTCCTCTCCAGGGACCTGTGTGTGAGCCGGGAGTCTCATCAGCACGTGCAGGGCAGGAGACTGAGTAGGGAGCACAGCCGGGAAACTAGCACATGAAGCTTGATGTGATCATTCATAGCAAGGGAGTACAGAGCTGTCCTTCCAGGTCTTGACTTCTCCATAAACTGTTCTTCTTCCCGGCAGAGCTTTCAATTCATTTTCAAAGGCTCCAGCCATTGCCAGAAGTGATCTTGTAGAGAAATGCTATTTCTTCCTTTGAGGCTTGTGCATGTTGTCTCCCTGGTCAGACTCCGGAAGTGGGAGCGTGGCATGGAAACTCAAAATCTTAGAGCTACCCAGGACTGAAAAGCTCCTCCTGTGCCCAATGTCTCCTGATAATATCTGGCAGACAGAGCCAGGCCCCCTGAGTTTGCTGCTTAACCGTTCCTTGTGGTCACAAAGGGCCAGAGTCTGACCCACAGGAGGCTGAACGTGGCAAGGACATTATCTCTAAGAGCAGAGTCCAGGCAACTTCTCCCTCAAAAAAAATGAGGCAAGGTAGAACGATGCTTAAGACGTGTTCTTTAAAACTACAGGATCCTTAGCACCACATAGATGTTTAGTGCTGTCCAAGATCAGTTCAGTTAGCTGTTTTTTTTTCTGCATGGGGGTGTGTGTAAGTAACATTGCAGCAGTTTCTGTGGCATTCTCTTCCTTTGGGGTAGGTGGTCTTTTCCCCAACAGCTGAGTGCTGGAATATGCTACAAAAGGATTTAAAGCTTAAATAACCTTTTGTGTACTGATCTTCTTAGTTCCAGGCCAGATAAGTCTTTGGCTGGTGGTTGTAGCTGTTGGTCATGGTATGTTTTCGTATTTATGACCTTCGCGGTTCCCTGACCCTGGGGCAGCCATTCTCATCCCTCCAAGAGGAAGGGGATAATGTCTTCACCTGGAAATATGTTCTGGGCTTTGAAAAGGGCTTGGTTGGGTTTGGCGGCGGGGAAATTTTTAGTGGGGAAAGGAAACGCCTCTTGCTTCATCCCACCCCCACAACTGTCTTTCATTTCTGACTCTGCTGAGATGATGGTGTTGGATCAAAGCCGCAACAGGCAGCAACAAGCAATTGTCAAGGGGAGTCTAAAGCAGGGGAATGACCGCGTAATGCCAAGACACTGTCTCTGATGGCTGAAATTCCAGCTGCTGCTACACCTGGCTCTTTCTCCTGTAATGAAGGAGGATTTTTTTTTTCTTATGCTTTTGAAGCTGGCTAGCTGCACCTCTGGAGGACATACCTCATCCCACAGATGCTACATTGTGCCATCTGATTGCTTTTAGATGTGGGGAAGTTGCTGTGCACTTATTGCCACTCAGGATCAAGGTGTGTGTGTGGAGGGGGGCTGTGAATAACTTAGGTGATTAGAGGTCTGCACAGGAAAGGAGAACAATTAGCAGTATGGGCCACTGGGTACTAACCTGTGTCCTTGCATCAGGCCTTGCTGACTCCTTGGCCTCTTGCAAGTCCCCTCGCCTCTCTGTGCCAGTGAGGGATACGATGGCAGCTGCCCCTCTTCCAGGTCAGGTACCTCTGCTCCCTTTTGCCTTTCTCTGCTCAGACCTTCCTGTCTCATCTGCCAGTGCTAGTGTGTGGCTCAGCAGAACAGCCAGTTAATGGCAAGCAAGAGAAAAGGAAACTTTCTTCAGATCCTGTTCCTCTTTCTTTCTCCTCCCACCTCCTATCTCCTTTGGTAGTTTAAACTCCTTGGGGGACGAGGGTGATGCACCACTGGGAACAGCTCCAAGGCCAGCATTTGTCATTTGCCTATGGAGAACTGTTGCTCCCCAGCCTGTTGTGGTGGTCTGCATGTCTTTAGGTGGCAAATGCCCCTGACTCAAGGATGCTTCTCCATAAGGTAGGATACTCCAGAGCTCGCTTTGCAGCAACTCTTGGAGCTGTTCTGCCAAGCCCAATGTTTGAAATGGACCAGTGATCTGTCTGGCATGGTAGTCCTCATGCTGTAAACACTTTGAATGCACAAGTCCTACATTGTCCTTTCCTGTGACACAACATGACAGATGCAGGGCACGAGAGCTGTTGTGAAAACTGAACCAAAGTTAGCTGTGCCCTGCAAGCCACCCCAGATCCTCTACCTTTTAAATATCCAGTCTTTGTCCATCTCCTCCCCCCTTTTTGAAAGCATTTTTGGCAGAGTGTTTTTTTTGTTTTTTGTTTTTTTTAAGAACCCTCTAATTTCTTGTTCGGTTTTTCTCCTTCTCCTGAGCCCTTTGAAAGTGGCTTTACGCCGTCACTGACACCAAACTGACACTTTGCGTTTCCCCACTTCTTATCCCTTTATGGCAACAGATGTTGAAATTTTGTATCCCTTTTATCTGTCCCTCTTTGCCCTCTTCCTGTAATTAGGTTTCCCTTGTTAGCAGTACAAAGTGGCCCGGTTTGCTGCCTGGCCTTTTGAGCCATTGTGTCTGAGCACATTTTTTTCCTCCTCTTTCGGAAGAGTTCCTTCCCCCTTAAGTAATAGGCAGGGTGTGGGCCAAAGCTGTGGCTTTTTCTTGTTTCTTTGTTCTCCATTTATCTCTGCCACCTTTTTCAAAGGGATGGGGGAAAAAAAAAATAGAGTGCATGGAAGGGGAAGATACAGAGTTGCATTTTTTGACCGTCAGGCCCCCCTGCTCTTCAGGTGTTCAAGGCAGGTGCCTTTGATGTCTGCAAGTTTTGGGGAGGTGGGAGGTAGAGGATTCATGAGAGTGGCTTAGGCGTGGAGGAGATGGAAGATTCAGGTGTGTGGCTGGTGCCCTTAGCAGAGGGGTGGGGAGGAGTCTTTCAGGGTAGCCAGGCAGCTGCTGAGCAGGTTAGTAATCCGTATTTGCCTCTAGTGCTATTGCATTGTGCTCTTTTTCTCTGAGAGCCGGTAACACTCATGCGAGTGTTACCATCATAAGCAGCTGGCCGAAGTTTGCTAACTTGCTGCTGCTTGATCTCTGGTATGTGCTTCCATGGAACCCTTGCTAGGTCACATCTGTCTTTGTGGTGGGGTGGGCAAGAATTAGTTACTGTCTTTTCAGATTTCGGCATATGTTGGTCTGCATCCACTTTGGTGGCTCTTAGAGCCATTGAGTGAGTAAACGCAAGCAATTGTCAACAAGGAGGGAGAGCTTTAAAACTTGGGCTCCCTGTGCTGTTCTTAAACAGCAAGTGTAATTTGACAGTTGCAGTATATAGCACTGAACACCCTGGTTAGCTGATCACTACTGATGCTCTCCTGTTTAAATCCAGTCCTTCTTGGCTTTGCGTCCTGTCGTGCTCAGACTTTTTATGTGTGGAAGTAGATAAATGAAATGAGAATCTGCAGGTCTAGTTCTTGGTTATAAAGCTTGCTAAATGTTTTCAACAGAAGCTTTTAATGTAGAAGCTTGGCCCAAGGTGCACAAGCAGACTTAGCGTTGTGTTCTAAAACAAGTTCTGTAGAAGATCATTCTTTCCACAGATTTGAACTCCAAGGTTTAAACAAGTTTGAGACCCTCCAATTTAATAACAAAAGGAGTTTGTTGGGTGAAGGGAGCAAATGGATTTGGAACTGCAGTTGCTAGATTGAAAGGAAAGGTAACTGACTCCAAGAAGTGTGGGGAGTCTGCTTCACCCAGGCATTTAAACTGGATTTATCCAGTCACAGAAAAGTGGGTGGATATCTCTGGTAACAGGAGACACAAGCGATAGCAAATATTATCCTGGCACTGACAACAGTTTCACAGGATTTGGGGGGCAGAAGGATCATAATACCATGCTGTAGATGCAGAATCCCCTCTCCTGCCCTGCTTTGCTATAGATTCATCATGTCAAATATCTTCTTTTGCCAAGGAAACTCTCTCCAGGCTTTGTGGGAAAAAGGCTCCCTACTCCTGTCAGGCTTGGGTTTCTTTCTCAGCATCTCTGTCTTAGCTGAACACAGTTTTAAATCACAATAACCAATCCAAAACTTGTCCAACAGTGAGCTAAACAGCTTTCTGGGCTGTGCTTACAGCCAGGTAAGTGAATGCAAATGTGTGTCTTCTGCCTCCACTCACTGCAGTGGGATGATCCACAGGTAGTTGCCCTTCCTCAGATGGCTGCTCGTTCTCTTTCCCCGAGGCTCTCCTGCTTGTTTTCTGCTGTGCTGTTTCCCCATCCTGTCCACAGATGGCTTTGGTTACTCTTTTTAAAGCATCAGTTCTGGGTATTCCTATTTATATGTCCTTTGGTTAATCAGGAACGCAAATGCCATGCCTTCTTCCTGAAATTCAAAGGAAAAAGAGTTGGTGAGGTGACAGACTGGGGTTTGTCGTAGGGGAATTCTAGTCTTCAGGCGAACCCTTTCTTGGACTGTTCATGTTAAATCAGTTTGGCACAATGACTGTCTTTGGATTTCTAATTTGGTCTTTGGGAACCATTCCCTCTGCAGTAAGTAAGTAGGATGGAGGGTTCGGATGTAGGTCTAGGCAAAGGGAAAAGCAGGTCCTTCTTCATGGAGCTGGCAATCCCACTTGTGACTTGAGCAGCAAGACTAGATATAACCACGTCTCCTGCCTTCAGGCATGAATTAATCATTGACAAAGCCAGAAGGAAATTCCTACCCCAGTTCTGCAGCTCTGAATTGTAGGATTTGATTCCCTTGCTCTGAGATCTTGGGCAGTGTTGGAGGCAGGACACCAGGCCTATGGCCAACTACTTGAGCTAGTGCTGGAGAAAGCTTGCTGCTGCAGGGAGCCTCTTAAGTGGCAGTCTCTTGGATGACTGTTCCTTTTAGCAGGCTTTGTGTTCAGAGCTCTGTCTCTTGGCTATAATGGATAGCTTCAGTCTTGTCTGTGCAACGTATTTCCCATGGTATGCATGTGTTGTCGAAACTGTTTGGGGCCTTGTGGTTCTTTACTGATTTCTGGGGGGGGGTTTGACATCGTCTTTGAACCCTCTCACATAAGCTGGGCATCTTCTGCCTTCCTTTTGTTAAGAGGGCTCTGGTGCATCTTAATCTAAATATAAAACCATTGTAAGAAGAAGAACATACAGGTGTTTATCCTAAATCCTTTCGTCCCCATGGCAGTCTTGGCCCTGTCTCACTACAGATGAGCATGAGGCCAGCTCCTGCCCTTTGGATGTGTGCATGTCCAGGGCATGCTGTGGCCTTTGCACTCCTGTTCAGGCGTATTTATGACAACTTTACAAGGCCCCAAACAATCAGAGAGTGTGGGTGGGGGCTGGACACTCCAAGCGCATCAATCAGTTTCATCCCTCTGAGCCAAAGCAAAAGCAATCTTTATTTTTCCCTGGGTTGAGAGAGAATCAACAGAGGCAAGAGAGAAGAATGGGAAGGAGTGAATGAGGAACCCCCTCCTGCCACTGGCTAGCAGTAGCTCATTTAAACAGATGGCTTTGTTTTGATTTGGACTCTCCATTTTTTTTGTCTCCCCACTAAAGGAGACCTGCAGAGCTCTGTCCAGAAAGGGAGCAATACAGCCGCCTGTTCCCACACAAGTGGGGCGAAAGGCGAGAGGCTTTGAGAATTCCCTGCTTCTTTTCCTCGCCTCCCTCTTTTTCTCTTCCCCCAAGAAATCACAGTTTGAGAGAATTCCCCCCTACTCCTCCCGTTGGAAAGAAAGACAGAGAAGACATTCTTGACATTCTTTGCAGAGAAAAGGGGTTAAATGTCTGAATTTGGGGGTCACCATGTTATACAAATTGCAATCTAATCGTTTTTACAAGAACACACGTGTGCTAAGAAAAGGAGCCATGGACAAGAAAGAAAAGGGGACAGACAACCTTTTTTGTCCTATCTTCTTTTTTTTTTTTTTCCCCCCAAGGTTTTGGACTATTGTCATGTCCTGTCTCTCTCCCCTCCTCACCCCCGAGAGGGAGAACATTGGTTTTATAGTTAAATTGGTTCGTAAAGCAGAAGGGCTTGGTGCCATTTCTGTTTGTTTTCCCAAATAAAAGCCCCAGCAGGGTCTCTTTTGCACCGTTGTGGCTTTATTTGAAGAAACTGGCTTTTTCCCATAGCCCAGCGTGTCAGTTTATCCTCTGAACTTAACCTTACGGGAACCCGAACAACAAAAACTCACAGGGTTCCAGAGCTGGAAAGGTAAAGAAATTGTATCTTTTTATTGGACCATTTAAAGCGTGTGTGGGCCAATTCAGAGAAAGCAGAAGAAAAGAAGGCAAAACTCCCTCTTCTATCTCTCCCCCCCTGACACAATCTCAAATCATCGTTGGTGTCATTCCCCCCTACTGCCTCGAGTCCCTTCAGCTGCGCTGAGGAAGCTGAGAGGCATTTCTCCTGAAAATCACTTATAACAGCATCTCTGAGCCATTTCACATGGCGGTGCTCCCTCAAAATTCCCCAAGCCAATCCCACATCTCCCTGCAGGAATTAGTAGCCTTGGCTAAATGCAGGGGTAACCTTGGGGTAGGATAACTCTATGAAGAATAACTTTGCCAAGGACCTATGCTTCTCTCTACGCGCGTTATAGATGTTGTTTGACCAAGCCTTTCCCTTCTTAGCATAAGCTTCTGCATCCCCTGGGTACCTCAGCTGCTGTTGCGAAGCACCTGGAAGAGACAACAGCTCAACTATTCCCTTTGGTTTTGGTGCTCTCTCCAAATTGGATGACAGAAGTTGTGCAAATGCTGCACTCTGGATAATTATTTTTAAATGGATTTTGTTTCCTTTCTGTGTTTGATACTCAGCTCAAGTATCCCCCTGTTTTCAACTGAACAGTGCTCTTTCCACTTCTTTTTTTTTTTTTTAAAGTAAATACTTCCCAGCTGGCTTGTTGCAAGCAGTTATTGGAGCTAAAATATCAGTTTAGAGCTCTGCTTCGTTTCTGAATAGTCACCTGCTTACGTGCAATGGCTTCTCCTCTTTGATGGATGATCACAGTTCACAGACGAGGTTTCCAGAGCAAATGAGTATGTCCTCAGTTTCGCACATCTCTGCTTTCAGCAGACGTTCTGAATTCAGCAGTTTCCTAGAATTTACATATTTGTATAATATCAATTCTAGTGAATCGGCGGGGTCACCAAAAATTGAGGGTGGGGAGAAAAGTGTTTATTGTTTCATTCCAGCTTTTGGAGTGTAGTTCATGTGTATTGGAGACAGCTGGCCAAGACCTGCAGCAAATGGGCAGGGTACAGGGAGGGAGGTGCGGACTTCTTTTGGACGCCAGCTATCAGCAAGGTCTCAGGGAAATCCTGAGCTTTTACGGTCACACAAATAATCACTGTGGCTTGGGAGGCTGTACATGGCTTTAACTTGGTGACAGCAGCATCCCATGATTATCTGGGAACTAACCATCTGGGCTCTGCCATGACTGATCTTAGTTTGTCTTCATATTATTGGGGTGAGGAGGAATAGATCCTTAAGATGTTTTTAAAAAGAAAAAAACAACTTAAATAAACCAGCTTGTTTCTGCCATTCCTTGGTAGTTCACTTTGCTTCCAGGCTAGAAGGCTCCTGTCTTCTGGAGGTATCACGATAGCAATGCTCACGGCTAGATTTCCAGCATGGAAAGAAGAGTGAAATGTGGAAATCCCAAACAAATAGCTTATTTTAAAAGTAATTTTAAGAAGTCTTGTTTTCTGAAGAACGTGGAAATTGATAGAGATGAATCAAAGGATTGTCTATAGTGCCTGAACAAAATGCCTTTCACTTTTGGACTCATCAGTTTGATACACTTCCCAGGCACAGGAACTTTGTTTAAACATCTTGTTCCATCAGCAAGGAGTCGGGAGCCTGGTGCTAACACAGCTTTCCTGTGCTAGGGACGAAATGGGCTGCTGGATTTGCTCTGGCTCTGTTCCTTGTGGGCTGGTACCGGATTACTGCCAATATGATTTCAGTCTGTCTAGATGCTTAAGAGAAAGTAGGAGAAACTAGGAATACCTGTGAGTTTCCTGCTCGGCACTGGAGGCCTACCTGTGTGTCTGTAGGCGCTGCATTGGCCCAGGCAGTTTGTGGTTAAGGTGCTGAAGACTGGTCTTTCCAGGAAACCTGGACTGTTGCGTTTGTGATTCTGCTCCACGGAGCTCCACTGGTGTGGAGTTGTTTCTGTCAGTGCCACCCAGCACTGGGACTGAACCCTGGCACAGTCTGGCCCAGGCTGTTCAGTACAGAAAACATAGCAAAACTCCCACCATCTGTACCGCTAACTACCTGGCTTGCCCGAAGAAGGCCTGGGAGTGAAACAGCCTCTACTTGCTACTGCTGGAGGGCCAGGGCATGGTGGGGAGGTGGTGTGGACCTTCCATGCTTGGTCTTGATTGGGCTTTACAGTCACTTGCTGACTAACCTTCAAAGCGCATGACAAGGACAGGACACCCTGGCCTCTGGAGCGCTGAGGATCAGCTTCCTGGTTTTTGGAAGGTGTTTGGGTGCAGAGCATGAAAAAGGGCCCACAAAGGAAAGGAGAAGGCTGTTCCCTGCTGCGTTTGGCTGGTGCTGGTGATCTCTGCAAGCTGGTGAGAAACAAGGTTCAAGACAGCTATCACATCTCTTTCTGTCCTTCATTGAGTAGATGTCTTCTGCCCATGTAAGTTGTTAGAAAACCATTGGTGATGTGCTGGTGTATCTGCTGCTTTTCTGTTGCCCCTTGATGGGTTATCTTGATCCTTTATGGGTTATTAAGGATTAGCTGTGGGTTTTGCTCCATAGGACGTGGAAGCTGTTGGGGACTGGGGTTTGAGGGCAGGGAGTATTTGGGATAATGAAGACTGGACAATTTGTGGGCACTAACTTGTGATCCCAAGGCTGGGAGAGTTATGGTGGCAGAGAGTTCCCTTCCCAGCATGGGCTCAGCATGGCTGCGTATGCTGCAGGGACATGGAGCTAGCCTGGCGTGGTGGTAGCTGGTCCAGAGACACCTTAACCTGCTGAAAAACAGGGGAAGTATTAATCGTATTCTGCATCTTTATCAATTTAAGCATGCCCATGCCAGAACACTTAGGTCTTTTGGTTTGTGTGCCCAGTGTACAGCACAGTATGATTTTCCCCTGGTGTCAGATTTTAAGTGCTTCACTGTAGCAACTAATGCATTGTTTCTGTAAACTGCTGAAGGACTGCCGCTGTATGCAGGGGCTGGACCTCCCGGTTGAAAGCTGCCTTGGCTGACCTATTCTTGGGGCAGGAGAGTTGAACTGATTAACAAACCAGCAAAGCAAGGTTTGCTTTGCTGCAGTAACTTGCAAGTATCTGTGCTCCTTTCCTGCCTACAGAGAGAAGCTAATCCTTTTTTTTCTTTTTTTTTTTTTTCTTTTCTTTCTTTTTTGTTGCTTGGGCTGGAAAGGGAAGTGGAGGGAGGAAAACAGGTGTGACTGCTGGGATGCTTGGGTACCACTGCAGTGAGGTGTGAAGGCATGGAGAAACACTGGGAGCGAGGCATCTGGGTGGTATTCAGTGCTGCTCAGGAAGCTCTGAAAGCAGGAATCCAGACTCTCTGGTTTCTCCTGTCCCTGTCCCTTTGATGCTGAAATTTTTCACTTGCGAGACATCACCAGGCTGCCATTAAAAATTGCTGCCGTCTTGCAGCACTGCAGACTGAGGTCTGGTCTGGGAGATGGAAGACAGCTTTAATGTGGCCAGGCTCACTCTGGGTGTGATGGGTGCTTGTTTAGAGGTGGGAGATTATGAGGAGATCTGCTGTGACCCATTTCAAGCACCTGAGAGGAGGAAGAGGGCTGGTCCCAGTGAGTAAAAGATCCCTGGATGTGCTTCTGCATCCTGCTACCTTTCCTCAGCACAGTGCTCATCTCTCCCTGAGCTCACTTAGTCCTTTACATATTAAAGGTGTATTAGCAGGGAAAATGGTGGAGGGGAAATAGCACAAGCAGGTTTCAGCTAGCTAGCAGGAGATATTCACCAGATGTACTGCTGGACTGCGTGGCCCACGTGCAGCTGCCCATCCTGGTTTCCTCTCCTGAAGTGCCACATGTCCAGAGCACCAGTCCAAGGGGCACCCTGCAAAACTGAAAGAAAAAAAAGCAGTAGCACGCAGAAGTGGGGAGGAGAGAGGGGTCCAAGCTGCTGGTGCTTCCTAGGGCTCGCTGAGGTAGCTCATCTCCTGTCAGTAACTCCCTGCTCCTGCCTGAACAACTGGCAGAGGACTCTGCAGGTTAGGCAGTCTAGCTCCTTATGCATCTCACAGGTGGTCCAAGGGTTCTTGTTTGTGAGAGCAGCTGACTCCTCCTCATACCTCTGTTGTATGTCTTACACCTCTTGGCCACACATAAAACTCCTAAGATGAAGAAGGTTGTGTGGAAGCCTTGAGAAGGGTTGTGTGCACGTCCGTCTGTCCTGCTGGCTTTGCAGAATGGCAGATGGAGGGGATCTGTGTGCTTGGAGGGGCAGGGGAATGCCAGAGCTCAGAGATGCCCATCCATGTCTCACACCATGGTGGAGCTGAGGACCCATCTGCCCCAGCCAAACCCCGCAGCTCTTGCTCCCAGTGCTCAGACTGCAAATGCTTCAACCTCTCGACCTGTACACAGGTGCAGAGTTGCTACTGGGTTGGTTTGCAAGTAACCTCCCAAGGGTTAATGTATTGTGAGAAGGTTGCAAAGGGCTGAAGCCTGGAATCCCCTCGATCCCTTGCCTGGAGAAACACAAAGTCCAATAAGCCAGCACCCCTGGATTCGTGTTGGGGGGGATTAATTCATGCACTTGATGTTAAAGCTTGTCCGAGAGGTTTGCACGGGGGGGCCATCGCTAGGGCTGGTTGGCCTCTCTAAATGGTTGCTAGGGCCCTGGCATCAAGGGCCAATGTAGCTGCCCACAGCCACGGTCACGGAGGGAATTACACAGCCACAAAGAAATTGTTATTCTACATAATCTGCTCTTTGGAGAGTGACTGTGGGGAAACAGGCTGGCCCCAGCATGCCGCCAGCTCTGTGATCATAGAAGCGTGCTGGCTGCAAAGATCGGCCAGGGCTCGCCTTCTGATCTGGGGACACCAGGGCTCGAGGCGCTAATCTGCTTTATCAGCGATTTCTCTCTCCTGACACAAAGGTGTTTACTTGTTTTAACATCTCCCAGGACTCTATTTCTCCTTTTGTGTGGTCTTTATCCCCCGACGAGGGCTTTAGCCCAGATTACAGACAGAATTAAGGCATTTGGCGATGTGCCTCAGAACTGTGTGATGCTGGATCAAGGAGCAGAAAGTAACAAAATAATGGGGGGAGATGCTGGGAGTGACCCCACTGCGGGATCCGTGCTGTTGGCTTTCAGGACCGCTTCATTGTCCTGAGAACCAAGAGCCTGTTAGAGAGGGGTGGCCGTGCGGCAGGGCTTGAAAAGCAGGTGCTTCAAGGTTTATTGTGTCCAGCATTTTTGATTTAGAGGGTGTGAGGAGGAGGAAGAAAAGGAGGGTTTGCAATAGGTGGCTGTTTCAAGCAGCTGGGCAGATTGTCCCCTCCATTCCCAAGAGTCTGCCATGGCTGGGTGTTGCTGGCTGCTGGGGCAGATGGAGTGATACTGGGGACAGGCTGTGCCATGTGCCTGATGCAATTTCATATGGCCCAGGGAAAGGGCTCAAACACCTTCTTGCAGTCTGGCAGGGTGGGCCCTCGCCAGGCACCATCCACCTGGTGAGCTGCTGGTTCTGCACATGAACAAGCAGCAGAGTGATACGGCCACAAAGCGTCTGGCTTAGAGCTTCATGGAGATCTTGCTTTTGCTCTTTCACAGCAAGCAAGGAATTAAAAAGGAGGAGGGGGTCAAAAAAAAAAACCAACTAGCCTTTGGAAAGTCATCTCCAGAGCAGCCCTGGGGTGGTTGCTCTTGACCTGTCATGTTCAGCCCCAGATACGGTGTTTGCAGTAAGCAGTGTAACTGGAGGGAGTTGAGGAGAACAGCCATGGCAGACCGGGTCAGGAGAGTCTGATTTGCCTGTGGATCTGAGCTGTGTGGCAAAGGTATGGGGAAATAGCCCACTGGGCAGTATTTTGAAGGACAGAGTCTGGGATGGGATGGGATGGAATTGACCAGGTAAGTGGCTGTTGCAGATTATCTGGAGCTTGACTGAGCTGAGAATTGTCTCCCATGGAAATAGAGTCCCATCATTCAGACTACTGGTCACTTCTCCCAAGGAAAATGATCCCGTTCTGCTGGAGGTCAGCCCTGCCTGTTCCTTGGCTCTTCTCACAGCTGTTGACTCCTGCTGGTCACCCTCCATGACAGTTAGTGGCCCAACCAGTAGCAGAAGCTTGGGGGGGAGAGGAAAATTGTGCAGGCTTTTGCATTCTGTTAAATCATAGAAATGAGATCTAGGAGACTTCTGTGACACCATCTCTGCTCTGGCCAGCTGAATTAGAAGGGTGCTTTGCTCTGAATGACTCTTCCCCTATTGTGTTTCATTGCAGCGGTCAGCTGTTGACCTCTTTAGGGACTGACTTCCACCGTGGAGCTGGAGTCCTTGATGTCTTCTACGAAACGCCCTCCCTTCTCCTTTCTTGTGGGTATGACACCTACATCCGCTACTGGGACATACGGACTAGCACCAGGTGAGCCTACCCTGCTGCCATGTGGGGCCTGCATGAGGCTCCTGGGCTCTCCTTGTGCAGTGTCTGGGGACTCGCCTGCAGCTGAATTAGCTTCTTCAGGCAAATTGGGCTTCAGTTCCAGTGGTGGAGGAGTGGAGGCTCAGCCCCGCTCCGGTTTGTGTTGCTCTTGCAGGAAGTGCGTCCAGGAGTGGGAAGAGCCCCATGACAGTGCCCTGTACTGCATAAGGAGTGACAAGAACCATATGATTGCCAGCGGCTCTTCTTACTACGGCGTGGTGCGCCTCTGGGATAAGCGGCAGACTCGGTGCCTGCAGGTGAGGGCCTGCCGGAGGCCAGGCAGCAGCAGAGCTTCCGAGTTGTTGTCTGGCAGCCCGGTGCCCGTGTCTCTTTGGAAGAAGAGAGAGGGGCTGCTGGGCTGTCTTTGGGGCGAGCCCACCATAGGGAAACCTAACCTATGCAGGGAAAAGCCTGCTTTGCTCAGGCATCTCGGCCTTTGGGTCTTTAACACCGGTTGGGGTCTTTGGGCTGACCTCTTCTCTGAAAGGTTGATTCTCCTATTTTCTTGCAGAGCTTTCACCTGTCTTCACCCACCAGCAGCCCAGTGTACTGCCTCCGTTTCAGTACCACCCATCTGTACGCTGCCCTGGCATCAGCCCTGCACGTCCTAGACTTCACGGCCCCGTGAAGGGCACCACAGCTGCTTCTGGTCACCCCAACTCAGCAGAGTTGACACTTGGCTCAGGGAATCGCAGGGCAGGAGAGGTGAGAATGGCCCCCAAGGCTTCTGAAGGGATTTTTTGCCTGCCAGAAAGCTACATTGAAGAGTGCACAAAGGGCCAGACTTTCTCACCTCACCTGCCCGTTAGTGGAAATAAAGGCTGATTGTCCTTTTTATTTTGTGCAAATCAGGGTTTGTTTTATTAACTGTGTTCTTTTTTTCTTTTTTTTTTTTTTTTTTTTTTTTGTG
>NW_008795129.1:11736013-11746884 GCF_000699145.1 Aptenodytes forsteri
TTTTTTTTTTGTTTTTTTTTTTTTTTTTTTTTTTCTGTGGATACAGCATTTGAGGGGCAAGTTGAGCCGGGATGCCCTATCAGCTGTGTATGCTGGTCAGGTTGAGATCAGCCAAGCTCTGAGCCATGTGAAGCAAGTCTAGGCTGTGTGTGGGGTGGACTGATTTGGTGGAAGGGAAAGGTGCCTGGGGCAGAGCCCACCTTTCACCTGCGCTTGCTCTCCTGACAGCTGCTTGTGTTGTCCTTCACAGCCAAGAGCAAGAATTGAGCTAAAAGGCAGAGCCAGCCCTGCTTTCAGTGTATGCCTCCCCAAGCTGGCCGTCAGGTCGGGCTGTGCACTTGGCAGGGCTGAAACGGTCGCATTTTGCTAAATAAAACTCTGAAGGGAAACAAAAGAGTCTGTATGTTTTCTTTCAAGTTCCAAAGGGGCTACGATGTTACCCGCTGATCGCAGAGGCCTGACTGGGCAGAGAAGGTTGGGCCTATTTTCAGACGCTGTCTACGCATCTAATAGATCTCTCTCCCTGGCCAGACCCTGTGGCACTGCTGCGTTGAAGGCAGTTCCTGGGACCTTGGATCTCATGTCACTTGTTCAAACAAGAAATCAAGAAGTAGGATCTTCAACTCACTGCCTGCATAATGAAGCAGCAAACTGGACTAGTGCAAACACCAAGGCCTTGATGTGATTTACTGCGATCCTGTAGGCACGTCTAAGTGGGCTCCGCTCCTTTTTGTGTCAGCCTTCTGAACCCGAGCTGGGTCTCAGAACAGCCATAGCTTTCAGCATGCTCTGTGCTGTCTGGATGAATGTGCTGTGGGTGAATGCAGCGGTGTCTGGGGTCTGGTCCTCCTTGGGGAAGGAGGAGCGTGAACCCTACTTGGCTGTGAGTTTGGGTATCCTGGACAGGTAAAGGAGAGGTTTTGTATCACAAACTGGGAGCAATTCTAGGGCAAAGCACACAGCGTGGTCCTTCGTTAGAACTTAATAGGTAATTTCCACTGTCAAGAGGCTGCTCTTCCCTTGTGATGCACAAAAATTGGAAGAGGATGTTTGCTGGAGCCCTTGCCTGAGCAGGGAGGGAGTGAAACCAACCAGCTCCTCACCTGCTTGAAGGCAGCCCTCCATTCCCAGTGGACGTGAGACAGCACCTCAGGGTGCAAAGTAATTTAAAAGCATGGCTTTGCTGCAGGATCACATTCTCACAAAGATCTTTCCAGTGCAGCTCCCTGTCACGGTTCCTGACCTGTGCCTGTTCCTCTGCTGCCACTCGTGCCTGCTTGCTGCCAGCTCCCTTGTAGCTACCTTGGTGCTACATATTCTCCTTGTGCTGCAAGTGGCAGAGTTGATGTCCTGCTGCTGTAAAAAGATGCCACGGCTGGAACAATCTTCCATCAGCTCAAAGCTGTAGATCCCAAAGACTGCTAGCCCAAGACGATGATTCTGGGGGGACCTCTGGGTTATTGGTAACACTGAGCTGTTGCTGAAAAGATGGTGGTTTGCATCAGGGGTTGATAAATACTGCTGCTGCGTTGCTTGGAGCACTTTGGGCTCTGCGTGTGAGGAGAGCTTTAGGTAAGTGATTAAGGCATGAGATAGAAGACCAGAGAGAAAGAGCTGGCAGAGCCTGAGTGGGGGAGGTCTGTTTTTTCTCAGGTCCTGTTGTGTTACAGGTCCTTTAATGAAACTGGGAAGGAGGGATGGAAATATTAAATGTCTTTGGCAGTGTCCCCAGGGAGAGGCTGTGAAGGAACAGGAGTAACTGGGGGGTGGGAGGAGAGGTTCTTTATTGCACTGGGACTCGGGCAAGGCCCAGAGTAGGAACGAGGATATCAGCTGAGCAGGTGAACAAGTATCACTGGTGCAGGTGACGACCTCTGTGACAGCCCTTCCTGCAACACTGCTGCTGCCAGCCCTGCTAGTCCCTTTCTGCAGCCCATGTTGGTGGGTCCTGCACTCTTGCAGCTGCTTTTAGGTTCTTCCTGGCTGAGGTCTGGAGCAGAGCTGCAGCCCCATGGCAGTGCCAGCACTGGTGGGTAGAAGGATGCACCCTCACATCTCAGGTGACGGTGGGGAATGGGGAAGCTGCAAGTGGGGCTGGCGCACCGGCTCTGATGAGCTCTGCCAGTCAATGGTGCCTCCGTTGTTTTGGGAGGACTATGCAGGTGGGTCCTGGAGCCACCCAGCAGTGAGGCTCTAGCTGGGGATGCCACCCAGGCTCTAAGGAGTTTTCATGGTTTGAAAGCAGCCCTCATCAGGGGAGCTATGGTGGAGTCTGTGACCTGCTCGCTTCAAAGTAGGGTTTGTTTGGGTAGGAGCCGTTCAAATACGAACTGGAATGGGAGGATGTGCAGAAACCTAAGCACAGGGATGGCTGGTGCAGGGTAGAGACAGCAGCTGTTTGGAGGGCGGGTTGCTAAAGCAGCAGCACTGCTGGGGTTGTCCCAGTGCGTGGGGTGCTGTCTGTGCAGCGAGGTTTGTGATGGGCCACGTTTGTGCCTTCACAGAAGGGATGTGCTACTGCTACTCCTGAGCTGGCCAGCGGCCCCTGTCACCACTTTCCCCTCCGTGCCATGCAAATGAAGGCAGCTGCATTTCGGTTCCTGCGCTCTGCACAGCCGCCTGCGTTCTGCACGTCACGTTGCGCATGGCTGGCGGTAAGGAAGCCGTTGGGTGTCCTCCTCGTCACCCTATTTCATAGGCTATGCCCATTCAGGTCTAAGCATTGATGCTGTTTGCAGAGATACCAGTCGCCAGAGCATCCTTCTAACTGCACAGAGGACCGTGCACAACAGCGCAGGAGGGGAGTGGCTTCCAAGCACATCCCAGGCAGGTAACGGGTGTGAGGAGGGGGATCTTGTTTTCCAAATGTTACTGCCTTCAGCGATGGTGGCAGACAGAGGGAATTCCCGAGGGGAACTACCCAGCTTTCACATGGCTTCTGCTCATGGAGGATGGGGAGAGGGCTGCTGGCTGTGGCGCGCTTCCTTTGCACGCTGCAGCTCCCCACAACTCATAGAAGGATCATAAACGTCTGCATAAATCAGCAGATCAGGCAGTAAAGAGATCGACCGCCCTGCCGTCTCCCTGGGCCTGCAAAGATTCCTCCAAACGGCTCTGTTAACAACAGGACTCATTTTTATTAGAAAAGGCAAAATAAATACCGCGGAGCTATGCCAGAGAGCTGCCCCCCGTATCAGCCTCTTAGCAGCCACTGCCTACTGGGTCTTACAGTCGCCATCCCCATTGTTAGCTGCCTTTATCTTCTTCAGCTCCTTCTGCAGCTGCTCTTCTGCAGCCAGGATCTCCTTCGGCTTCTGGTACTGTAGGACAGAGGCAAATGCCCTTAGCACTCCTGTTCAGCCTCTGCTCCAAGCAGACCAACTGGGGCCAGGTGCTACCAGCGCAGCTGGGGCCCTCCTGCCAAGGGAGGCCTTTCTGTTACCAGCTACTTTTGAAGCCTGTTTGGAGAGGTGGTGCCATCACGCTAGGGACATTTGCCAAGATCTGGAGTGTCTTTTACAATGCAAGTAAAACTTTCCAGTAGGATGTGGAGTCCCGGCCCCTACCAACCCCTCTGGAATATCCTGGCAAGCTGAGTCATGCAGATCCCTGGTGTGCTCACTGATTGTACGCTCACACGTGTTGTATACATATACAATATGCATTTTTTAAAAGGCAGACAGAGAAGTAAGAGTTGCAGTTGCAGTTCCTCTGTCCTCCCCTCAGAGCCCCCTCGCCCAGCTGCAGTTTAGTGGTGGATGCAGGTGCTTTTTGGCAAGGGTTTGGCCTGTAGCAAACAGAAGCTCAGAAGGACTCAAAGTGCTCCTCTTGGCCTATTTTCTCTGCACGTGCACCCCCAGCTCTGCTGCAAGGTTTCCCTCGGAGGGGATGCTTGCTGGGTAGCTGACTTCTACATTTGAGAAGATGAGCACCCGCTGCTCAAAAGCATCTGCCTGCCTCTGTCTGCTCCTTGCAACAACAGGTAAGTGCCCATTTTGCTAGTCTCTCACTTCCACCGTGTGCGTGGAAGTGTGTACTCTCCATGTGTCCTCTCTGGCACAAACCAGCAGGTGATTTTTTTTTTTTAATCTATTTTTTTTTAATCTATTTTTTTTTTAAGACTGTGAGACCTCTAAGTGCAGGAGGTCCTTGGACTCTTAACACTTACAAGACAACACACTTACAAGGGAAACTTGCTGTCACCGAGAGTGGAGGCTTGCTCAGGCCTGAGGGAGGGGATACATGGAGAACAGGGCACAACAGACACTCTTCCACCTGCAAGTCACCTTGAGCAGCAAGCAGGGCCCCTCCTGCGGCCTGGGCTGTCCTGACTAGTGTCAGCATGCCCAGTGTAATCTGAAACTCCCGCTGACTGTGTGACAGAGAAGGGGGCTCATCAGTGACCCTCAGCGGATCTCCCTGCTCTGCCTCATTGCCCCACGTGTAAGAATTTTAACTTCTTTGTGGACATAAAGAGAAGGGCAAAGTGCTGTTCTGCGTGGCTAAAACCTCACCGTGATGATAAGGGTGTTGTTGGCATGGGTGAAGCTCAGGGCAGCTGCGTCCAAGGGGAGCTGGTATCGGTCCAGGTCAGGAATAGAGAACTTTTTGTAGTACCTACAAATGAGAGAGGAGACAGAAATGAGGAAGGTGGGGTTCCTATTCCCCCTCTAGCAGTGCTGAGCTACAGGGCGCTGTTCCACAAGGTGTAGATGAGGACAACAGACTTCTCAGGGTTGGCAGGAGGACCCTGTGCCATGTTGTGTGCCTGCTGGTGCCCCCAGGCTGGCAGGAGCGCTGGAAACAAACCTCCAAAATGGAAATCAGAGCTGGCAAAAGTCCTGAAGGGCTTTGGTGTGTGAGAGCAGGCTTGCCCTTGATAGGGACAGACTACTCAGCCCTACCAAGAGGTGTCCCTTATCTTTGTCAAGAGGTGTCCCTTGTCTTTGTCCCTGCTCATGGCCTCTCATTCCCTCTAAGTACCAGCTTCCATTAGCTCTTGTCAAAACAGCTGTCAAAGCCCTTGTGCCCTGTGACTTACTTTCCTGAGTGATGCACCATTTTGTGTTGCAATCCTTCTTAAATCCACCTTCCTGGCCTCTTGCTGTGCTTCCCAGATCACTTCCTGCTTTGGTGGCACGGTGGTGCTCAGGCATACCCCTGGGCACTGAGCTCCAGGTGTAGCTGCCCACAGTCACCTGAGCCTCTGCTCAGGTGTCTCAGAAGTCTCCATGCAGCCCCCATGGTGCCTGTGGCACTCCCCTGCACTCCCAGCTCCCCCGGCTGCTCTTTGCCTGGTCTCTATCCCAGTTTCCTGATCACCTCTCACATCCAAGCAGAGGACAGAGAGGTTTTTGCCAGCTCCTTGTCCAGCCTGTGTCTCTCCACTGACAAAACCTTGGGCTTCTTTGCTCAGTATGAAGGAAAAGGGATATGTTTCAGGTAGAACTGGAGTGGTTATAAGCTGTCTAGGCAGCTAAAATTTCCTAAGACTTTGGGACCAGAACCTTGTAGACCTGTGTCTGTGTTTGCCCGAGACCTTTCCTCCTTGGCATGGCTTGCCCTGCGTCTGTTGTTTCTCTGTGGGGCTGCACCAAATACACTAGTTGGTGGTCCTACGCCCGTGTAGAGGCATGGTAGGGTTCTTAATCTCTTCCAGCACTCTTGTGGGCAATCCTCTCCAAGGAATTGGCCTGTAGCTGATACTGAGGTGCCCAGAGCAGAGTGGGAACAGGCAGTGGCTGCTGTCATGCCATGAGGGGTTCTTCTCCATTCAGCTAGCTGTGTGTGAGGCTTGGCCTCTCTAGCTACCTCTGCCCAAATTGCAGTTTATTTTCCAAGTCACGGTGAAAACAGCTACAAAGGGCAAATGGCTCTCCTGGTGCAGTGGGAGGAATGTACGCAGCTTGTTACCGCAGGGCTCAAACCCTTCTGTGTTGTCACTGCTGTCGGTATTTGGAAAAGGTGGCAGACATGGATAATAAGGGAGATGTCAAAGGTTAAACAGCAGAGATTAGATGAACACAAAGACATGTTAAGGAAGTGTTAACTTCTTACCGATTAGACAAAAAAAAAAAACAGTACACAGAAAAAACCCACTGTTTCAAAGGGCCTTGGGAGTCATCAATGAAACAGCAGCATTCTGCTGCCCCAGGACTAAGGAGAAGGGGAGAAGAATGGCTTTGGCTGGCCTCAAACTAAAATCTGTGACAAGATCAAAGGAAACCAGATCTGCCTGGCCACCCCCTCCTCCTCCTAACATTACCACTGCCTCTCGCTACAATAATTGAATCAGGTTTGGCGTTTGGGGAGGTGGCTTTCTGGGTTTGTTTTTAGAATTTAGTTTAATGGATTTATTTTACAGCAAGAGGTTTTAAGCAAATCCCACTTGAGCAGCCCTTGCCGTGGCCAGAGGGAACGGGAGTGACTGGTGGAAGTGAAGAGCTCCTGTCTGGGCTGGGGAGGTAGCTGATGGGCGGTTATCCCTGCTGAGGCAGGCAGATTCTCTGCCCTCGCCTCTCACCCCATGGCCAAGGGCAGTATTGCACTCTGAGCCTGGGTCCTGGCCTGAGATCCACAGTGTGTATGTGAAGTCACCTCTATTATTTTCCTACTGGAAACCCACTTTTTGTCAGCCTGTAGGGAAAACTGCTACTGGTATGCTGAGAATTTAGAGCTGAGCTACTCAGCAGTGACTTGGCAACCCATCCCATTGCTTGTGCCTCTGGCTGGCGGTCAGCACAGCCCTGTTGCTCAGAAGCAGCGTGGCTGACTTCCAAGGGCTGGAGAGGCTCCGAGGCTTCCTTTCTCTCCCGTAGCAATGTGCACGCTCTCTGTGGACTCCATGCCTTTGCTGTTATCTTGGAATTCATTGCTGAGTGGTGCCTTGCCCTGGCTGAGACCCAGGAGAAATGATATAAGATATCCTGGAGCCTGTACTAAGTGTTCTGGTGCTGCAGTCTGTCCCTGCTCCCTACTGACAGCAAAGTCGTTCTTGTCCCCAGTGAGACTTTCAGCTTTAATCCCAAAAGTCCTTAACTTTCATATGCAGGCCGTGAGCCGCTGTCAGGTCCTTCAACTCTCTCTGACACTAGCCTACGAGTGTGTAGGTGTCGACTGCTTGTGGGGGACCCTACTGTTTTCCTGAGAGTGGTACAAAAAAGCTTGAAGTCAAGTAGGGCATGGGTGAAGCCTCAGTGGTACGTTACAACCTTACAGCACCTACGCAGGCAAGGAAGCTCCCACATACACACTACGAGTAGGACTGGGAGTAGGTAAGCCTGTCTGTGATAGTATGTGGTTGGACTTAGGCTCACGTACTCCCTTCCATGTCCTAGCTCCATGCGTTCCCACGTGTGGCTGATGGGAATCTCATTCATCTTTGCTACACAGGTGTCCCTACTAAAGTGCTACTCTTCTCCTGCGAATCCCTCTGTGCGCATTTAGGCCAGCATCTTTCTGTATTAGAACTGTAATTACTTGCTGTTTTCATGAGGTAGACTCCCCCTTCCTCCTGTCTAGCCTCATCCTGCTTTTGAGCGTCCAGGTGTGCTCATGTGCAGAGCTCAAACATCCCCTTGCCACGGCCTCTGATATGGTAAACCCTTGCCTGAAGACGTACGGGTTCTGCGATCTGAAAGGCGTTCAGCAGCCGAAGTGGAGCAGTTCTTTGCCAACAGCACCACCTACAGCCAGCTACAAAGAGCGGCTTAAAGAGGGCAGGGGGCAGATTGGGAAACACCGGGGTTGATTTTACCCATGAATCTGATCCTTCTCTGTTCTGCAGCAATGTTGGGGAGGGAAGGCAAGCAGAGAGCAGCCTGCCCAGCTTTCCATACTGGTGTATTATCCCAGTTTGTAAATAGCTTTCACTTATCTTCCAATATCCTCCCTTGTTCTCCTAATACTCGCTCCTTGCTATCTCTTCCCAATACCACCGCTCATCCTGGCTTATCTCACTGAGGCTGTAAATGCTTTGGGGCACAGTGTGTGCCTCATTCCATGAGAGATGCCATGTACTGACACAGTATAAGATGATGCTTAAAAGCCTTTTCTTTTTTTTCCTCCCATCTTAAATTTCTTTTGGCAGAATATCGTGGTGCTTTCTTTTCAGATTCAGCCTGCCTTTTTTTCTTGCTGCCTCCAGATCATGTCATTGGCATTGTGACTACAGGACAGGTTTACGCAGGGAGATCTGTCTGCCTGGGTGCCCAGGCCTTTGCTGTACCTGTTGAATCCTGTAGATCCATGCATTCTGAGATAAAATGACTAGATCAAAGTATCGTGTCAGAGGGAGAAGATGGGATGCTCCAGCTTCAAAAGGTCTGCAAGGCTCTTTCTTACTTTATTTTTCTAAGGGAGCGACATTTGACAGGGGAAGAACAGAGCAAACAACATGCTATTGGAACCATGAGATAAGTTTGCAAAGGCCAGCACAGAGCTTGAGGGGCTCTACCGCAAACATGTCTGTGGCAGTCGGGAGTAGAAATTGGACAGCAGGAGACACGCAGCTATGAGGTGGGGCCCCTCAGCCCTTGCACGCTAGGGATGGAAGGCAAGAGAGGACAACCACCCTGTGCAATCACTAGCCTGCCCTCTGTGCCAGCCCACCCCCAGGGACTGTCAGCACCGGCAGTGCTGTCCTTACTGACTTCTTGTTGGTGGTCCGGATGACACAGCAGCGCTGCTCCTTCTCCACAGAGACACTGTAGACCTCCTTGGGGTAGGGCAGGTTACGGATCCGCCACTGGAAGCTGCTCAGGGTATCCTTCCTCATGAAGACAGGCTACAGCAAACAAGTACCTTTAGCAAGGCCCCTCCAGCTGTCTCCTCTCCTCCCTGTCCCCTTCTTCCTGTACTACCTTGAGAGGCACCACGTAGGAGTATCTCTTCCTTCACACTGGAGCATTAGGAAGTAACTCAAGAAACTGCCTGAGCATCACTTTCCTAGAGCTAGCACTGCTCTACCTTTACTCAGGGCACTGCCTGCCCTGCTTGTAGGAGGCTGAAAGTGTTCACCAAGGGAGTCTTGCAGTACAGGATTACAGGGAAACTGGGCCTCTTCCTCACAGGCAACCAAATACTGAGCTCTGCCTACCCTAGGGACCTGCTGGATTCAGTCCTGGCTCTGCCCCAATTTGCTGTGCAGGGCTGTGCTCTTCTTTCAGGGCCATAGAAAGGATGGTGAGAGACTAAAACCTCTGCCCCCTAAGCTAGTGGGACGTGAAGATGAAACAGGCAGTGCTATGTTAAGGAGCAGCCTGCAATGCACCGCCTGTGTCAGCCTTTCATTGTCATTGCCTCTACTTTCTATTCACTGACTTGTCCTGGCACTGCCCTTCCTTTCAGCCTACTTTTTTGGAAATCAGAATAGTAGTTGGCCAACACAGCAGTACAGTTTCTCTACTTAATGAAACTACAGATCTCTTGAAGACCCCAAAAGAACCTAAGCTGTGCCCTCTTTCTACCTAGCCCCGCACCTTTGGGATGATTTGTAGCAGAGTGCTGGGCAGGTTAAGGCTGTCTCTTGGGGCTGTGAGTGATCTGCAGTCTACTAACTACTGCTGTAAGCATAAGACTAGGTAGTTTTAGGTGCAGCCATGCCTGCAGACCCTTACATACATTGGAGCTGCTTTCCTTTATGAGCTCTGATTCTAATGCTCCCAGGAGCGGCGAGGTTGGCTCTCCCACTTCAATCTGCCACTTGCCGGAGCCCCCAAGGGTGTTCTTCTCTCGCCATTTTCTACCTATGGAAGGGAGAAGAAGGGTTTTCATTATTCTGCTCTGTAAGAAGAACTCTAGCAAATGACTGCCAAAGCTGCCCAGCACACTGAGATGAAATGAAGATACACATTTTAATTCCAGTCATTTCCGCTTTGTTGTGAGTGGATCTGTTAGCTGGCCTATTCCTGAAGTCAGAAATTCTGTACCGAGTCTCTTTTTTGCTACTTGGTGCTGAAGCCATGGTGGGGTTGCAACAGGTGCTGTGCCGCAGCTGATGTGGTTTTAGACAAGATCGATAACCGACACATTGCTTGTTTGCAGTTGCAGAAGCCACCAAAAAGCATATTTCACCCCAGCATGTGCTACAGACTTGGTGCCTGGCTACGCAAGATGGCAATCCCATTTAGTCCATCCAAGTCTGTTGTTACCAATGAGCTGTTTGGGAGAGATCCTGGGCTAAAGCAAGGTCTGCTACACCACAGAAGTCAGAGCACCCTGGGCCTAAACCGAACCATACTCATGTCCCTACAAAATTCAGCTACAGGCACGCTTATCTCCCAGAATATTTAGGGCCGATTTGTTCCTTATTCTGGTCCCTCCCAACACCCCAGTCCTGTGAGTGCAGACCCGCTGCCATGCGTGCCACAGTTCTGCCCGACCCACATCTGCTGGGGGCCAGCTGAAAGCACCACTTACTCACTAACTGACCGGTCTTCATGTCGTACTCTTCGGCCATCTCCTTCCCATCCTCGAACAGGTAGTGGATCTTCCGCTTCCCTAGAGGCAAGGCAGGTGGTGAGAGTAAATAGGAATACACCTATCCCTGGGTGTATGGCCCTGTCCTGCTGTCTGGGGCCCTGTCCCACTGTCTGGGGCCGTGTCCCCGTGTTGATGGCCCCGTGTCCTTTGCTGGGGCCCTGTCCCGCTGTCTGGGGCCGTGTCCCCGTGTTGATGGCCCCGTGTCCTTTGCTGGGGCCCCGCCCCGGGAGCGCTCCGTCCTCCCGCCCTCTCGCTGCAGGGTCACCCCAAAACACGTCGCGGGGGAAGGAGAGGGCTATCCCGTCTCGCCGCCGCGGTTACCGTCCTGCACCAGCGCTGTCTTGCTGGCAGCCCGCAGCCTCTCCAGCCAGCTCGGCACCGTCACTGCG
>NW_008795129.1:11746957-11762129 GCF_000699145.1 Aptenodytes forsteri
CTCGCCTCCGGGGAAGCCCCCGCGCCCCGCCTGGTTTGGGGGGCCCTTCCCCTCCTCGGGGCTGGGGTCGTGGGGGGCTCCGGCTGCTCCCCCGCTGGTGTGGGGGGCTCAGCCCTCTTGCCGCCCCTCCTCAGGCCGGGGTGCGGGGGGGCTCCCATCTTCCTCCCCTGGTCCTCGGCCCCCCCGGTCTTGGGCCCAGCCGCGAGGTTTTGGGGGAGTTGTTTCCTGCCCCCGAGGTTTTGGGGGAATTGTTTCCTGCCCCCCGAGGTTTTGCGTCCTGGGGTGAGACGGGTTGGTGGCGTCGAAGCCCTCACGGCTTGAGGATGCTGGCAAGGCAAGCCCGGTACCTGGCATTGCCATGGTGACAAAACACATGACAGGTGTTTTGTCTTAGATGAGTTAAAATACTACCTGGAAAAACAGTCCTCCAAGCTCTGAAAAGGACTTGGGCACCTGGAAGCTTGGGGTCTGTTGGTGTGGATTTTTTTCTTTGTCTAATAGAAAGTATTGCTGTTTTCAGAAGGCTTTTTTGGTCAAAACGTCCTGAAAACAGAAGTGTTTCTGTGAAGCTGAGTCTTAGAAATGTAGCAGGTTTTCTTCTCCGCTGAAGCTGAACTCTTCCTCGCAGAAGCAAGGACTTGAGTCCAGCTCTGGGTTGGTCTTCCAGAGGATTGTGTTTAATGCTCAGATGAGAAGGTGACCGTGGGGAGAAGACACGGCCAGGTGGGACCGTTTTCAACTCTTCCAGGGTTAACGTGATAGGTTTGTGCTGACTTGTGTGTGAGAAACCTCTAAGCAAAACACAAAGTGCTGTTTTGGTAAAGCTACAGTTGTACCTGTATTGAACTTGGCTAGTTAATCTTTACTAATTTGCTATTTCCAGCTGAAGCCAGGTTGGGGGTTCTCCTCCTGTGGCTGTATGAAACACTCAGTGTCAATCAGCTGCTTTATCCCTTCTCATGGGTGACTGGATTTCAGCCCTGGCAGGAGAGGCGTTTCCGTCGTGGGAATGTGCTTAAGAAACATCTGGGAAATAAAGTTGCTTCTGCTGGCTGGGCAGGAAGGAGCTCCAAAATGTTAAAGTAGTTGAATACTTTCTATCATAAGAACTCAGCTTTAGTGGTTTCTAAGGTATTCAAGCAGGGTCTTCTTAAGTGGCTTTTTGGTGGTTTCTAACTTTGATTTTTCTGATCTTGTGGGCTGCAATTCTTGTTTCCAGGTACCTCCCTCAGGGCGAGTGTTTTTGGAAGGCAACAACAAAAAAAGAACTCCAAACCAACAAAGACAATGAGCAAAATGAGTGAATCTTAAGTTTTTGTGATTACATAACAATGTTCTAAGCACCCTCCCTCTTTCTTATTGGTATTCAGCAATTGCGGCTAAGCTTCCCACCAGGCCTATGGAACCACGAGGGATTGTCAAAGCCTTTCCCAAGAGGAGGAAGGTGAGGGATGACTCAGGGAAGAGCGTCCCTCCAAAGATCCCAAAAGAGGAAGGAACAGAGATACCTGAGGGTAAGTCCTGCATGCCCATGATTTGGAATATAATACTCCTACCCCAGCTTGTTAACTGGAGGTGCTGTTCCTCCAAAGGCTTTTTCTGGCCCCTGAGTGTGTTTTCTGTAGAGATCATGGTCAGCTTGCTTTGGTATGTCCAGCTGGTGCCCCCCAAAGACTGCCTGCCACTGCTGGTGCCATCAAGTCCTATGTGAGATATGTAGCAAGATATGTAGCCCTGCTGGTTTGGGACACTGTTTCGCTTGTCACTGAGCTCCTGCCCCTGTGTTTTCCTCAGCAGAGTGGCTGAAACCAGTCACCGCCTTTGTGTTGCAAGCCGGCATCGGCCAAGCCAGGGTGGAGATCTTCCATAAGCAGATTGTCCAGAATGGGGGTGTTGTACACAACCAGCTCTCCTCAGAGGTGACGCATGTCATTGTGGCTGAAGACATGGACTGTGATCGGGCCTTTCGGCTCCTTAAATTAACCACGCTACCTTCAGGGTTGCAGCTAGTGAAGGCATCCTGGCTAAGTGCTTGCATTAGAGACCAGAAGCTGCTGAGTACCGCTGGCTACCGTGTCTTTATCCCTCACAGGTATGCAAATGCCACACTGTCAGTCCTCCCTACAACGCTTCTATCCTAAACTGAACGGCACTAAAATTTCACCTCTGCTTAAAATCTTGGACTGCAACTCCTTGCAGCTCCTGTGGGCATGACTCAGAGTCTCTTTTCCCCATACAGACTGTGAAATTTAGTGATTTTGTGACCAGTTGCCATTCTGTGGGGTAGCAAAACATGGAATAGAGCCCAGAAGTGCTAACAGGAGTCCTGTCATTTGCTACAGGTGCTAAAGGCACCTCTTCCTAATCCATCAGTGATAAGGAGATTGCTTTTAAAAACGCTGAGGATTAAATGCTGTTTCTTACTTATTGCAGATGAAAAGTAGAGAGAATTGACAACTAGGCACAAGAGGAAATAAGGAACGGAGCAGCAGGCAGCCACAGGTTAGGATCAAAATGTTTTGGCAAACTTTTGGAGAAAGAGTCTAAGAGTGAGGTAGATAGAAGTGAAAGTTGCAGGTCAGCGAGGTGGATGGAAATTGGGGAATTGAGCCAAAACCAGAGGAATTAATCTGTGATCTGAGAGAGTACAATTCATATGGGTTGTTTGCTCCATCCCAAAACATGCAGAAGGATTTCTCAGTCAAACTTCTGGGGGTTGAGAAGTCCTCCTTCTCCTATACTAAGGCATCGGATCCATGGCAGGTACCTGGAGGAGGGAGAACTACAGAAAGAGCAGCAGCAGCAGGTCCTGGGCAGTGAAGAGATCCAGCCCTCAGCAGAGGAGGTAGCAGTGAAACCAAATACTGAAGCACGGGTGGAGGATTCCTCACAGCAAGGCCTGGGCACCCTTGGACAGCAGCAGCTGGCTGAGGTGAGGCTTCCCGCACAGGCCCTTCTCCTTGTTTACAGATCCTGCATGCTGCTTTTCCTGGCTAAGGGTATCCCTGCAGGGATACAATGCCAGATTTTCTCAGCAAAGGGAAGGCATTTGGATGTTTCTGTAGGTTGGTGCTGGCAGACTCAGGCTGTGGACATGGTTACTGCTTCTCTTTGTCCCTTTTAGGTGTTAAAAGTAGAAACAACACCCCTTAAATTCCTGTCCCCATCAGAACATTTCTTGGATGTAGGAAGGCATTTGGATGTTTCTGTGGGTTGGTGCTGGCAGACTCAGGCTGTGGACATGGTTACTGCTTCTCTTTGTCCCTTTTAGGTGTTAAAAGTAGAAACAACACCCCTTAAATTCCTGTCCCCATCAGAACATTTCCAGCTGAAGCAGTCTTGGCGCTCTGATCAGGCCAAGGCTCACGCTGGTGATCATATTTCCTCTGTGTCCTTTTGAGGAATATTCCCTGGCTGAGAGTATCTCCCTTTCAGGAAGCTGTCTCTGATATTTCACCCCGTGTTCCTGCCTGAGCCATACTGACCCATTCTCCACTCCTTGGCAAGCACCCTGTTCAGACACATGTGCAGTGGATCAGGTTGCCACTTGAACGATTGTGGTGGTGTGCTTAAAATATCTGTGTTGGGTTATTAGTGGCCTCTGCTGTGAGTCAGCTTCTCCGACCTGCTGTTAGCTTTCTTTGCTTTCTCTGTACTTTTGCTCAAGTTTGCTGAATTCTTTTTGGGCATTGGCATCATTCAAATCTATCTGTAGCAAAGTTACCTCAGACCTCTTAGAGCAGCAGCTGCCTTGTAATGCTGGCATCTGTTTTCTAACACAGTTCCAAATTTTGTTTCACAAAACCCTGTAGTTACTCCCTAACTGGCAGCCCACTGGGGGCCCCTTTGTTTTAGGCTTTCTCTTGAATATGTGTAGGGGGGCATCTTTTCTCCCCAGACTTACTATCCAGTGTGCTATAGGCAGAGTTGGCCGCTTCTTAACTGCATCACCTTTGCAGTTACCCATCTTTGCTGTTTCTTGTAATTCTAATTTAGTGGCAATCGTTATTAACAAATCTCACACTTAGTGGGAGAAAGGATCTTTTGTACTGTTATGGATCCTGTGGTATCTGCCCTGCTTTCTGCTCACATTTACTCTGGGTGGTCAGACCGCTGCTAGAGTCTGAAGCCTTATTGCCTTTCTTTCTTTTAAATCCTTTCAAGCAATATTTCCTGTTAGTCTGTGCACAAAAGCAATATTTGTAGACACTTCAGTAAAATCCCTTGTCCCAAGCTTAGGACTATGTGAGTCTGGGGAGGAGAAGAGAACCCACAGGATATGCTTTAAAGACGGTACCAACCACTTTTAAGACCCAGCTACAACAGTAAAGCTGAAGCTGAAATCTCAGCTTAGAAGTAGCCTCTGTTTAAGCACAGAGTCTTTTCTAGCTTGGGTGGATGTTTTTTCTCTAGGAGATGATGAGTGTGCCAGTGTTTCATACTGAACAGGGGCTGCTCTGGGAGTTCTGCGTTTGGATGTAAACTCCTGTGAGGAAACCCTGTTACCAGTCAGACTGTAGCAACCACTGTGTGACTGGCATCTGGATGCAGTAGTTTTCTGCAAGGCAGCCTTTGCAAGCAGTGCCAGTTATTCACTGGCTGAACCCTGGGGCTGTTACCTCGGGCTGCCTGCCTCCCTCTCAAGTGGCATATTGCCTCAGCTACTGGGCTTCGGCCACTATCCTGGCTCATGTGCTGTGCTCCAGACAAACCATGCACATCCCAGTCTCATCTACCTCTAGCAAGTGAGGTGCTGTAGGATCCGAGGGTATCTTAGAAGCTCACGGGACTAGTTGGTTTTGCACGTACGGTTGTAAAGAGTCCATCAGCTTTGTTGGTGAAGCGTAGAGAGTCAGGGGTTTATGTGCCATTTCACCTATGTGACGCTGCTGGCTGAGAGGATGGGAATTGTATGCTCCAGCTGCAGAGTTGTTTGCGTTGTGCTTAGATAACACGTTTCTTGAATGTTTTTAAGGGGCTTACTAACCAATCTGAACACTCTGAGGCTTTGCTGCCCTTAAAGGAAACAGTGTCTTAAGGGAGTTACATTTCAAGGCGAATAAAACTGCTGCATTCTATCAAATCCTCAGTCTGACCCAGTTTTCAGAGTTATAAAACAAGATTATGAAAGGAAAACATCCTGCCTCTTCTGCCTGAAGACTTCAGCTGTGTATCTTGCAGGAATTGTGTCTCCAGACCTCCCTAGGCAGGAGAACCAGAGGTTGTGAGGATATGGCTCTGGCTTAGTTAGGCTGCCGCTCTGCAGAAACTCATAACAGGACTTTTGTGCCACATGTAACTGCTGGACTGATCCCAAACAGCCCTGTGCCATTCAGAGTTACTTCCACAGTACAGGAGCTCTTGGATCTTCATGGACTCCTGTGTTTTTACATCAGGAGAGAGGGGGACCCCAGTGAGCAAAGCAGTCTACAAAGCCTCTGTGTGGCTTCCCACTTCTATCCCCTTTTGTTCGTTACCTGAAGCCAAGGCTCATTGTTTCTTAAGTCCACACAGAGGCATCCTAATGCTGAGGGTATCAGCAAATGTATACATTGGTTCTTTCTTCTGTCACTGAGGAATGTGGAGTCCTTTGTGTCATTCCTTCCTCCCCCTTTTCTCTTGCAGATAGCCATGGGAAAAATGGGGGGGTTGTAATTTACTACCCTGTTAAGATTTTGTGTCTGTAACGTGAAAACAGAGTTCAGTACGTATCTCCTGTGATCTGCATCATGGGGTGGAAGGTGCAGAGTCTGAATGTGAGAGATGTGTCTATGCAGCCACCAGACCGGCGAAAGGTTTCCTAGTGGGAGGAGGGAGTCAGGATCTCCCCCAGCCAGGGATTTCAGCATTGTCATACCATGCTGCTGGCAGCAGTTGCTCACTTAACCAGTGTCTTACCTCAGTTAGGTCTCGGGGGCTCAGCTATAGGAGCTGTGTGTGTGCTTGGATCACAGGTGGACAGCAGTCTCTATTCTCCTGTGCTTTGTGAGATGTGCATGTAGCTTCAAGGGGTGCATGTGTAGCCTGGGGCATGAAGAGCTATGGTGTGCATATAACCAACCACTTCTAGAGATGGCAATTTGAGCACTGCATGCCCTGGGGGTTGGTTAGCGCTCTGACTTCCTACTCTCGGGAGCAGCCTGTGCCGAGGGGACATATGTGAGGCATGCACTTATTCTCACATGGCTGCTTTTGTACCTCTCCCTAAAGAAAGTCTCTGATGATGAAGACAGTGAAGAAGAAGATGCTAGTGTCACCCAGGGAGATCTGGAAGCATTGATTTCTGGCCGCTACCCTGTGAAATTGTCAGAGGAGACCAGTGACAGCTCTTCCGCGGTGGCCCAACCTGCCAGCAAGTGGGTTTGTGCCCATTCTTCCAACAGCAAGAAGGAGAATCACAACCAGTGCATCACAGAGAAGCTGGAAGTGCTGGCAAAGGCCTATTCTGTCCAGGGGGACAAGTGGAGAGCTCTGGGCTACTCCAAAGCCATCAACGCACTCAAGAGCTACCACAAACCAGTCACCTCCTACCAGGTAAAGCACCTTCCCAGGGTGGTGGACCAGGGAGATAGACCCAGCATCCTAGCTCTGTTATGAACCAGATTCCTTTCTCTTTCTGTATGTGGAAGAGCTTATCTTCAGGCCTTGGCAGTTCCCTCCTGTGGGAGTGTTTTGATGGAAGTTCTGTAGCAAGTGCGAGTTGTATTTATTGACCACCTGCAGTGTTTTCAGATGAGCAGAAAAGGGGAGTCTGAGTCTTTTTGGGCCAGATCTGAGCACCCATGAGATAAATGCCTTCTCCAGGCTCAATGCAGGGATATTTTCACCTTCCTCTTAGGCATCAGCAACTGCCACCATTGGAGATAATATATAAAACTAACTGGATCTAGGCCTGATTGGCTGTGACAGTCCACCATTCAATGTGTTAGTGTTTCAGTCCTGTTCTGCATGCTTGTCCTTTGCCACTTGGCATTGAATTGATGTAGCCTGTGTAAGCCTGGCCTAGAGAAGAGAGTGGCAGTCAGAACTAGTCCTGCCACTTACCAGTTACTGATCAAATGGCTAACCAGGTTCTGAGTGGGTAGCAGCTCCCCAGCTTGCCTGTAGCCTTCACTTTTCCAGCAGGGGCTCTGGTTTCTTGCTAGGAAGCCTGTAAAATCCCTGGGATTGGGAAGCGAATGGCAGAGAAGATCCTGGAGATCTTGGAGAGTGGACACCTGCGCAAGCTGGATCACATCAGTGAGAGTGTGCCTGTGCTGGAGTTGTTTTCCAACATCTGGGGAGCAGGTGTCAAGACAGCTCAGATGTGGTACCAGCAGGTAAGTTTAGTGCCTTACACAAGAGGTTCTCAGACTAGGGTTTGAAGACTGTTTCTGAGTGCAGGAGAATTACTTTCACAAATAGTTTCCAATTGGCAATATCCACAGATGGGATCCGAGTCTGGTGTTATGGGAGGAGCTGTGAGGCTGGGTCCCATTGTGGGCGTGTTTGGGGAGAATGGAGCGCACCCGGCTGAGACTTGGGTTTGGGTGGAGGATAGGCAACAGAGACATGCAATAGGAGGAGTGGGGGACACACTCCCTCTTCCGTTAGCATCGCTGCTTGGAGCTCATCTCGCACTGCTCACTGCAATGACACCGCTAAGAGCCAGGCTTGAGCCAGGACATCTTGGCCATGAAAGCTCCTGGTCCAGTTGCTGGCCTGTTGGCCAGGCTGGCTCCTGTAGCTGTCAGAGCAGCTGTCCACCTTGTCTGGCAGTTGTAAAAGTGAGGTTAAAGTAATGGTGCCAACATGAGCAACCCAGGCCACTGGGTGGGTTCCTTCTTTAAAAACAATGTGTTTCCTGAGCATAGAGCTAATGAAGCCTGGTTTCCTGTAGTGTTTGGTTTGTGACTGGATTCTTTGCTGTCTTGAAAATATGGTTGTGTTCACACTGTGGGCTTTCCCTCATTGGGATATTCCGGGTGTTGTTCCTTTCCCTGCATCACTTGTTTTCCTTCAAGCTGTAGGAACACAGTGCTTTGAGAACAGGAGCCTTCTGTCAGTTTTAGTTAAGATTCAAAGTCATTGTGGGGTGGAGATTAGAGGTGTGTGTGGGTAGTGGGATTGCCTAAATCCCTTCTTTTAGGAACCAGGCCCTAAGTGATCTCTACATGTGATCTCAGAAGCTGTAACTGGCTTGGACTCGAGACAGGTTAAATACAATCTCCCCAAATCTTGGTTGAAAGTATTTGAAGAGCAAAGTCTTGGTAGATGTTTGAATATCATCACATGGTCTGCACTAGGGTTTCCGCACACTGGATGATATCCGCACCAAGGCAACTCTCACCAGCCAGCAAGCTGTGGGGCTGAAGCACTACACGGATTTCCTGGAGCGCATGCCTCGGGAGGAAGCTGCAGAAATAGAACAGACCGTGAGTATCTCAGCCCCGGGCCCTCAGAGTGGAGTACTTGCTTGGGACCTGACAGGAGGGTGCATGCTGTGGAAGTGTCCCTCGCTGTTACAGCTGAGCTCTTCAGACTCTCCTCTGAGCAGGGTCGGTGCTTGGGGGACCCTTTTTGGGCATGGGCACACAAGGCACCTACTTTGCCCCGTAGGAAGGTTCAGTTTGAGTGCCTGGCAAGGAGGAGGATACTTCACAGGTGTCAGTTCTAGTCGCTGCTTTGAAAAAGGCTGCATGTGGCATGGTGGGATGAGCAGGTTTCCAGCTCCTCTTTCCTGCCTCTCGTCTTCTCTGAGATGTCTGCTTTCAGCCGAGGCCCCTGAGCTGTCTCCCTGGTGCTGCTTCTCCAAAGGAAGCTGTGAGCACCCTGTGAGCTGGTTGTCGGTGGGGAGACCGAGCATGGATATCCTTGCTGGAAGCAAAGAGGATTCAAGTTGCAGATGGGTGCTGCTTGCTCTACTATGCCATGGCACTCCAGGATTATGGGGTGCTAAGCCAGTGTACCCTAATGTGAGCAGAGAGCTTGGGGGACACACTGTCATTGCTACCCCTGTGCTCTCTGATCACCATGGAAGCAGCAGCCAGCGTGACCCTGTCACTCGGCCACAGGGCCTGGCCATGAAGAATACACTCCTGCCAGGCTCCTGCTGGGATGTCAGTCCCGTGTGCCGGATTAGCCATTTTGGTGGTGAGTGGTCCCTTTCCCAGGCAGGCTGGGTGGAGGAGCTGGCTCTTGGGGGTGGGTCTATTGTTATCTTGATGGGATTACTGCGCTCCCCTCCATACACAGGCACACACCTCTGATCCAGGCCCAGGAGAGAGAATGAGGGATTAGTCACTGTCTGTGCTGCCTGTCACAGTGAGATCTGAGGAGCTTTTAGGCTCTCGGGTGGGGCTGGGAGTTTTCTAGAAATCTTCATTTAAAGCCAGAAGGGGGGCAAGGACACCAGAGGAGGGCTTGCTCCGCATGAGAAAGGCTTGTGGCTTCTTGGAGCACCTCTGGGGCAAAGGTTAATGGGTTTATCTCTTGCTAATGAAGGATGATCCCCAAGAGTGACAAGGGTCTGTGGGCATGGACATTGCGTTCCTGAACCCCAGCCTCTGTGATGGCCTCGTCACTGGGAATTGCTGAGCCCCTAATTATTTGCTGCCAGCAGGATGATTGGCACAATCAGACCAAGAATACTCCTGTCCAAGGACCTAGGAGCCTTTCTTAAGCATTTAATGAATGAAGCCATCAGAATAGCCCCGTCTGCACAAAACAGGAGCTGGGGTCCAGCCTGGAGGTGGCTGCATTAGGGGAAGTTCTGATTATATGTGTCTGATTGCTGGCAGCAGCATGTTGTCATCTGTTCAGTCTAAAATGCTGGGACATTTGTGTTTTTTCTGGGTCACGAAGCCCATCTCTCCTGTGAAGGCAGAGCTCCTGGCAGGAGTGGACTCCAGGGGACACTTGCAGATTTTCTGCTGCCTTGGGTCCTGCTGGGGAGACTCTCCATGAGCCCATCTCTGCTTCTGAAACAGGACCTGTTACCATCTTGTGTTGAACTGATTCTCTTTGTGGGCAGAGCTGGTGAGCTTTGCCCTCCTAGCCGAAAGGAGAGCTGAAAAACTTCTCTCCTGCTGACTCAGAAACCAAAGGCTCTGAAAGGTTGTGCTGTACTTTGCCTCCTCAGCATTGCTGCACCTTCCTGCTTGTCCCAACCCAGCTCCAGCCCAGTGCCCCCAAGAGCTGATGACTGATGGTAGATCATTGTATTGTGTGGCAGTGTGCTGGGCATTTGCAGGACTGGGTGGAGGCCACCCTGGCTCATGTGGCTCCTGACAGCAGGCCAGCCTCCTTGGTGGGGCAGTTTGCCATGCCTGCCAAGTGTCTGCTCTGTATGGAGACCCTGGAGATGCAGGACAGGCCGCAAGGCAGGCACAAGATCCTTTGCTGCCTTGATGGAAAGGGCATGAAGAGACTGGTCTCTGACTTCTCATCCCTCTTTCTCTTCTTGGAGGTCAGACAAGCTGCCCTGGCCCTGAAGCCTGGGCTCGTGTGTGTGGCATGTGGCTCCTATCGTCGCGGGAAGCCCACCTGTGGAGATGTGGATGTGCTGGTCACTCACCCAGATGGGCAGTCTCACCGTGGGGTGTTCAGCAAGCTGCTTGACAGCCTCCACAGGAGCGGTAAGAGGGCTGGGGACTGGCACATGGTGCTCGAAGCTGTTGTTAGCATGGCCAAACTGAGGAGGCAATAATGAGGTGAATGGCATTTATTGAAGGGCAGGTGATTGCTTTTCCCAAGGACGGGACATCTTCTAAGTCCTTAGACTACTGCCCCTGGTCCTGGCCCTGCTCCAGTGGCAGGTTTGCAGCCAGTGTTAAGGAGGGAGTATTGCTGAAGCTCAGCGTGGCTTCTCCTGTCTGTGTGAGGCTGTCAGGGCTGAGGCTGGGTTGCCCTTGGGGTCCCACAGCACGTTATGAGACACCTCAGCTGCTGTCTGGACAGCGGGAATTTCGGAGTGGGGGTGTCAGTCTCTGCCATTCAGCTCCTCTCTGCCTGTTCCCTCTCCCCAGGCTTCCTTACGGATGACCTGGTGAGTCAGGAGGACAACGGTGATCAGAAGAAGTACCTGGGGGTGTGCCGCCTCCCCGGGCCAGCCCGGTGTCACCGCCGGCTTGACATCATCGTGGTGCCTTACAGTGAGTTCGCCTGTGCCCTGCTCTACTTCACCGGCTCAGCTCACTTCAACCGTTCCATGCGGGCCCTGGCCAAGACTAAGGGCATGAGCCTCTCGGAGCATGCCCTCAGCTTGGCTGTGGTGCGAGGCCCTGGAGGCGTCAAGGTGGCATCTGGCCATACTCTGCCCACTCCCACTGAGAGAGATGTCTTCATTCAGCTGGGGCTGCCTTACCGGGAGCCCTCAGAACGGGACTGGTGACACCTGGTTGTCACCCAGCACCCTGAGCCCACTGCCGTGCTGCTGTTTTGAAGAATGCCGGTTTCCCCAGTGCTGCTCTGTGGTGACTGCAGACTGGGAAACGTAACCCAGCAAACTGGGGCTCCTCGTAAGCACAAGGCCCTGCTGCTGGCAGAGCTGTGTGGCTTCACCTAGCAGAGGCCGTGGGCTGGAACCACGCTGGAAGCGCTGCTTGATGCTACAGGCAGCCCCTGGCTACCAAAAGGGCTCGCTGCCCATCAGCTACCCCAGCTCTGCTCTCCCCGGGGAAGCTTCAGAAGGCTGGGCTGCAGAGCCTTGTGATCCAGCCCCTCCCAGTGCTTGGGAACAGGGGAAGTGGGATGCGTCTTCCTCTGTGTCTGAGCACAGACACCCCAAAATCTCTGGCCTGAGCTGTGTGTGAAGGCAGCCAGGGTCTGGCCTGGCCCTGGAACAGGCCTTCCCCCTTCTCACTACTGCTGGCAGTTGCTACTGTGGGACTCGTGAAGGGTCCCCCTGTGCTGCTGCTGTGTCCTTCCTCCATCTGAGCTGACTTGCGTCCTCTGGTGGGTCTCACTGTACAGGGCCGGGCTGCTGCAACTGCCACCAGCTTCTCCTGGTGCCAGGTAAGGCTTGAGGGAGGTGTAGGGACCCAGTGTGCTGTGCCTGCTTGCTGTCAGCCCGTCGCGTGCTGATGATCCCCCAGTGCAGAGAGCTGTGATCTCCCTGGTCTGGCCCCAAGGGCTCCTTTCCTCTCAGTGCAGGAGAGGAGCGGACCTCGCGGCTCAGGGGAACTGTGCTCAGGAAGGGTTTGAATGTAATGGCGCTGAATGTAACCCGGCAGGGCTGTGTGGTGCATGGGAGGCACGGAGGCAGAGAGAAACACAAGGAGATAGTTTAGTCCTAATTTGGGCGAAGCAAAGCTTTCCCTTTGTACGTGTGGAAGCCATGGAGTCATCTGGGCTTTGATCAGAGAAAGCGTGTGTGTGTGTGTGTGTGTGTGTATTTAAGCATCCATGTACATGTGTGCTGGCCCTGTCAGTTCCATGGGAGTGAATTTTATTTCTCGGGAAACCTCAACTGTTTTTATATTCTGGAGATGAATTTCCCGGAGACTTTCAGTGCTCTGTCTCTGGTACGAGTATTGCAGTAGTTCCTCTTGGCAGAGGTGCGGCTCTGCGGCATCGGCTGCCAGGCATGCCGTGGTGGGCGTTTCTGTGCCAGGACCCCAGGGCTCCCTCTGGCCGGTCTCTGGGCCTGGCCTGGCCTCCTGCTCCCTTGTCTGGTAGGGGACCCGGCCACCCCTACTCCACACTCTGCCGTGTCTTTGTCACGTGCAGTGACAAGCTGCGTGTTTGCTGCCAGGGCAGGTACAAGGGCATTAAACCTGGTGGTTTTGCACAGTTTCTTGCCACACCGTCAGCTGTGGCTGCTGGGCTTCAGCAGTGGGGCTGGGGTGTTTGCTGGGGGGGCCTTGACCCCAGGAGTGTCATTTGTTGGCCCAGCCTTTCTACTGAACACCTGATGGAAATGAATGTCTTCTGGCATGTCTTGGTGCTTTGAAATTCGAAGTATAATAAAGCCCTTATATCTTTTTCCTTGACATCTCTGTCTTTTTGCTGTCTGCCCTGCAGCTGTTGGGACTCTTCCCTCTGGCTGACCAGGAGCCCCTCCTGTGCTGGCCTATCTCCATTTTCAGTACAGGCAGGGAGAAGGCAGTGGAGACCTTCACGCTGTTGGATCACCACTTCTAGCTCAGGGAGGGGAGTTGCTGGCCACCATCCTCCCATGGCAGAGTGGGACCTGGCTCTGTCCCAGCATCCAGCTGGCCACGTGGCTGAGCTGGGGCCAGCCGTGCCCGGAGAAAGGAGCAATTCCTGAGCTCTGAGCCTTGGGTTGAGCTCTTACTTCAGGTGTGGAGTCAGGAAGGGATTGCTGTCAGCTTTTCCATATTTCATCGAAGAGTAGGGTATATGGAAGTTGGCTGCTGCTCTGTCTCCTGTGCCTGGAACACAGCTTAGTGTCCTGAGCGTGGAAATGCTTTGGTTGTCCAAGGGGAATCTGAACAGCCTGGAAGCCAAGGGAGCATGGCGATGAGCAGCGAGAAGGATTGGCTCAAAAGGGAGATGGAAAAGCTGGAGAGGGACAGGGGCTGCTGGGGCAGGCAGGCAGCGGCAGTGACAGCTGGGCTGGGTTCTCTGGGGGCAAAGGGGAGTCAGCCCCAGACCGAGGTCTGGGGGGAGCACTGTCTCCCCAGGGACCAGCCCCAGAGAGGAGGGGGTCCCCACCCTTAGGGTCAGCCAGGCTTGGCTAGGCAGGGCCACAGCTGGCCTTGTCCAGGGCTGGGAATAGTCCTGCCCCAAAGGGAGGTTGGATGTGCGCTCCCCGTTCCTCCAGTGCTGCTGGGATGATCCTGGAGGATTTGTCCTAGAGCCTTTTGGCTAGCAGCCCTGGACATGGGCCTGTTTCTGCCTGGGCTGGGGCAGGGAGCTGAGTATGGGGATGATCACCTTGGCCCCTTGATGAACACAGGTTTGCCTCCAGCACTGGGTGTGGGGGCAAGCTGTTCCTGCAGGGCTGGGGCTGCCCCTCTCACCAGAGCCACGTACTGGGGACATCACTGGAGGTGGGGGAGATGTGGCACTGCTGGCCTCCAGCTCCTTCCCCTTTGTCACCCCGCTCTCCAGGGACACAGTTCACATCCTGGTGCCAAACGGGTGCAGCAGCAGCGCATCAAAGCCCTGGCCCTGCTGTTTGTGCTGCTTTTACTTGGGGGGAGGCCAGACACGGGGACGTGTGGGGCCGGGGCTGCTCAGGAGCGGGACTGTTCGCCCAACCCCTTGGGAAACGGCAGTGAGGGTGGCCCTAGTGCATACTTGTCATGCGGAGGCTACTGGGGGAGATGTCCTGCTAGTCCCCTGCTTTGTGAGGGAAGAGGCCTGATTTCTGTCTGTCCCCTCCTACCCCACAAATCCCTGCCCAGGAGCTTTGGAGGGGGCAGAGGGCCCTCCTGTGGCCAGCTGCAGCCAGGTGGGCCAAGGATGGATGGGGGTCATCTCCCCCGGGTGCAGCTGCAGTGGATGCAAAGGGACAGGAGGTGAAGGACCACAATAAGGAGCTTGTCCAGAGCAGCTGGGGGTGACATTTCTGGATGCTGAAGGCTCCCGCTTCTCCCTCGTCCTGGTGCAAGGGGAGAAACACGAGGGGCTGGACCGTGCTGCCCACTGCGGGTCAGCCCCGGGCTGGGCAGTCCTTCCTGCCCTGGATGGAGGGGACAGAGCTGTCCCACGCAGGCTCCTCTTTGTGCCCCTGATCCTGCCCTCCGTCCTCCCAGTCACTTGCAGACACCAAGCCAGGGGCTAGCTCCAGCCCGGCATCCCCTGAGGCCACGTGCTGCTCTGAGACCCCTCTTTTGCCCTCGCAGCAGGGCAGGAACTGGCCACCCCCTCACCCCAGCACAGCTTCTGCCTCTTCTAAACCCCAGGATGCCACACTTGCAAAGAAGGTACAAGGGATGGGGCTCCTGGGGTGCCTGGGAGGAGGTGGGTGCTGAGCCCCCAGGATGGGTACAGGCAGGGTGAGCAAAGACGGTTTTAGGCATCTCTAATGAGGTATCGCCTGGTTCCTGCTTCCCAGGAAGGGGCTTTGGCTAATCCCCCTCCCCAGCGCACCCCCTTCCCGCCCTCCCTGGCTGTGAGTCTGATCATCCTGAAAATTAAAAATAAACCCAAACACAGCAGCACTTAGAGACTGAGTGGAAAGTCGGGGAGCCGGGACAGAGGCTCAGCTCCTGCCGCAGAGCCC
>NW_008795129.1:11762241-11769844 GCF_000699145.1 Aptenodytes forsteri
CCCGAACTCCCAAGGTGGGTCTAGACTGGGGGCTCAGGCAATTCCCATCCCCCCATCAAGCATCTCTCTGCTCCCCGGGGTAAAAGGAAGAAAAAGCCTGGGCCAAGTTGCTGCGGTGCTGAGCGTTAGGCAGCTCTTCCCACCCTAGTCCCTGCCCTGTGGGAGGACGCCCATCCTTAGCCATCGTGCTTGTCCTCGTGCAGGGATGGGAGGGTGCTGGGGTTGGGGGAAAAGGGTTGCAGAGGGGGTGGTTTGGCTTCTAACACTGACACTTTGTATTCATGAGTAAATATTTGCTAATGGCAGCACAGCCGGGCGAACGTAAGGGAGCTGCTCCCCCCGCCGGAGCAGGCAGGGAAATGAATATGAATTTATCATGATTAGGTGAACCCAGCAGGGAGAGCGGGAGAGAGAGGGCTAGGCAGGGAGGGGGTGGGCGAAGATGGATCTGTGCAATAAAATTAAATAAGGACACCAAATAGAGTCACTTCTCACGCGCCTGCCCGCCCTCCCGCGTGTGGGGCCTCTCCTGCCTCCTGCGCTCCTCTGGCTTTGCTGATTTCTCTCTTTCCTTAAATTTATGAGGCCAATTATGAAGATGAGGTTGGAAGTTCTCAGAAGTTCACTAAATGCAAAGTGCGGTCCCTGCTGTTCCCATCAAATTAATTAACCAAGCGCTATTGATGGCCGGAGCGACGTCGGCGTGACGTGGAGCACGAGGGAAGGGCTGCTGGGATGCAGGTGGGGGGGGTCTGGCAGGGGGGCAGAGCTCCCTGCAGGGCATCCCCAGGGCCGGGGGATGCAGAGCAACAGCCCTGCCTGGGCAGCTGGTGGGCAGCAGGAGCGAGAGATGCAGTGGGGGATGCACCATGTCCCGGTGTCAATGCTCAGCATCACAGTCTCTGTTTCCAGCACCAGTGGTCTCTGGCTGGAGGAAGATCCACCCGGGTGATGGCAGGGCTGCCCTGACGAGAAGGTGGCGTGGATATGTGGCAGGATGCTGTGCCATGTCCCGTGGTGGAGGCCACGGCAGGGGCTGGTGGCCAGCATGAGCCTGTGCTTGGAGGAGCAAAGCCTGGCACCGGTGCCCTCTTGGGCACCCCAGGATCATCTCCCCAGCTGGGCGGGGGGCAGTGCTGACCATGATATCCCATGGGGGTGGTCTGCACAGGGCCTCATGCTTAGTAGACAAGTGACTTTCCCTATGGCTTAGCAGGGATGGTGCAGCCAGGACAGGCCCACTGCCACCTTCCCCTGCTCCCCGAGTCCCAGCAGCCCCCCCCGCCTCAGTTTCCCTACCTGCGCTATGGGAAACAACCTGCCTGTGACTTGCAGGTAAGATCTCATGAGCTGAGTGCCCCGATCTGACACAGCCCCTTGACCATCCCTGACCTTTGCATGAAGCAGCCTGGCTCTGTGCAGGGCTCAGGGAGAGGGTGGGCGGCTTCACGGTGGGGGCAGCAACCACGTGCCTAGAGCACACCAGCTCTTACAGGGCAGCGCCTGTGCCTGATGTAGCCATGTCGTGTGTCTCCCTCCTGGGGGGGGGCGGTCCAACATGACTCCCATGTCTGCCCTGTCCCATGGTGCTGAGATACCTCCTTCATGCTCACTGCATGTGCGAGAGGCTGGGATGCTGCTGCAAAGCTGCTGCAGTGTGGGGGATGTGTGTCCCCAGACTGCTCAGGTTCATCTCAGACACTGGGCAAATTGCCCTTCCTTTGCCTGTCTCGGGGGGGAAAATTCACTCAAAGCAGTTTATACGTTGCCCAGATAAGTCTCAACACTGGCTGTGCTAACAGCAAGTGCTCGAGGTTGTAAAAGCGTCCAATACTGAGGCCCTGGATCAAACCCAGGACGTCTCCACTTGCTACACTGCCGCTCTGTGCCTTAGTTTCCCTCCTTCTTGCGTTTCCTGAGGCTGTTTGCTCTTTGGGCAGAGTCTGGTTTTCATTGGGTGCAAACAGCATCCCAGTTCCCGAGGAGCCTTGATAGCACTTAGTGGCTGTGAGACGTGGCCAAATAAAGGTTCAGTCCTCACCCCCAAACCAGCCTTGTTTCACACCGAATATATGTGCCATAAGGCTCCCTGCTTGTACCACCCTGGCACAGGGACCTTCACCCTGTAGTGTCATGGGGTCCTTGACTTAAACCCTTTTGCATTTGCTGTCCAGGTCCAAGCAAACCAGCTTGTTCGAGGGGTAAAAGATGCAGGCTGTGTCCTTGGACCAGGGATCTCCCAGCAGGGCAAGGACACAAGAGGTGCCAGGGGAGGCCAGATCCGAGCACCCTTGCATGCACCCAGCTCCTGGCATGGCATGGCTGTGCGTCCCACAAGGATGCACCAGCCCCGTGCACGGCTCCGGCCGCATGCCTCTGCCTTTCCCACTCCTGCTTCTCTTTGCTGGCTTTACTCCTGCCCTGGTGATCAATGGGCTCTGGTCGGGCTGGAAAACAGCACAAACAGAGGCATTTACAAACCCGCTGTCTCTCCAACAGGGCCATAACTCAGGCTCCCCGTCACCGCGGGGAATGGGAGGCAGGCGCTCCTGCTCCAGCGGTGGCCGCAGTGCCAACGTTTCCCCTCTCGTGGTAAATGTGTTACTTGGGGATAATTTACCTGCTTATGTCAAGTTTTAAAAAGAAATAGACTGGCTGCTCTGCAGCTCCTGACAATCACAGCATGTGTGCGTGGACACACGTGTCTACCCAGAGAAAAAAAAATCACCTAAGCTGAAAGGAACAGTTTACAAACGCCTGGACTTCAGAGCTGCAGTCCCTGCGTGGAGTCTCTGGTGTCTAGTACTGAGGCTGAGCTCTCACCACGGTCTGTCCCTCCTTGGGGTCTCCAGGGTCTGCAGCCACCCACTGGGCTCCCCAGCCGCAACGGGGGCTGCTCGGGGCCGGGTGCCCCATGTCCCCCACAACATCCGGGAACATCCCCTGCCCACATGCCCATGGGATGCTGGTGCAGCCGCCCTATCGCCCGTGGGTGAGGACCTTACTGGGGACCCTGGGCGGCTGAGAAGCTGCTCCCGGCCGGTCCAGCCCCGATGCGGTGGGCTCGGGCAGCCGCCATCCTCGCAGGCAGCAGAGGGAGCTGGAGGACTGGGTATCGGCAGCAATGGGCAGGCTGCAGGCAGCCCGGGCCTGTGCTGGGGTCCTTTGGGCGGGCAGCTCAGCCAGCCCCATGTTGGGAGGATACCCAGACTGCCCCCCAGCAGGGCAGCGGGAGGTGCTCCCAGCCTGCAGACTGTCCCCCTCAGCCCTGTGGTGCCACCCCTCTGACCCGGCTCCAGACACGTCACCCCTATGGGTGCCCAGCTCTGCTGCGGGTACCTCCTGAGCTGGTCCTCCATCCCCCCTCTAGGCTTTTAGGGGCTCAGCCTCCCTGCTTCATTTTGAGGGGTCCATACAACTTCTCCCTGGCTGGACCCTGCTGTGTCCCTTGTCCCCCCCCTGTAACCAGCTGGGGTGGGTGGCACAGTGCTTCCCATCACCCTGAGGACCCTGGGGGGACAGCATGGTCCCCAGGGAGCCTGGCTGGACGTGAGGCAGGGGTAAGGTCTCCATCCCTGGGGCATCCCAGAGCCGGGGGGGGGGTCCTGCAGCATGTGGCGGGTGCCTGTCACTGCCATCCCCCAGTCTCCTTGCCCATAGGGAGCTGATTTATGTCTGCGCCAGCCTGCGCTGACCTCCTACTTTGGCTCAGGCATTATAACTAATGGCAGGTCAGTAGAGCTACAGCGAAAGTGAAGTGGCTGGTAAGGGGCCAGGGAGGGGGGGTGCAGGGGGGGGGGGGGGGTGGGGTGGGGTATGGGGGGCGGGGGGTGGGGGATACGTACGATGCAGGAGCTGCCAAAGCTCTGGTTGCAATGGCACAGCTACCCAGAGCCAGGGGCAGCCCGGGCTGGAGCAGACATAGCTCCCAGCCTGTCCCCCTCCACCTTGTCCCTGTCCCCTCTCCTGAGGGCTCTCCCTGACCGTGCTTTCCTCCTGTTTACCCACAATGGGGTCCTGGGTCAGTGGCATCAAGCCTGGAGGGGTGGCTCCTTGTTGGAGGGAGACTGAGGCACCCACGAACTGATGGCTTCATGAACATTAACAGCAAAGCCAGGGAGGGCACCAGGTATCTGAGCCCAGCCCCTGCCCAGGACTTGCTGGGATGAGGGACCAGGAGGACCTGGACCAGGTACAGCAGAGTGCGATGCCACGGTTGGTGGCCTGAAGCATCCCCCTTGGTCTTTTGCTCCCACCTCCTGCTTGATCCATGAGCCCTGGGGTGCAGAAATCTCCTGGGGGGCATTGGGTGGGTGTGTGGGTGTGTGGGTGTGTGTGGTGTTTACACCCCCCCCCCCCCCCCCGCCCCGTGGGACACATGTCCCTCCAGGTCCCAGACCCCCCACCCCAGTGCACATGGGCACTGTGTCACAGCCCCACCACAGCATACTCTCCATGTGTTTCGGCAATAAGCCCTGTTTGTTTTCCCAGCTGGACTGGATAACTAGCCCAGCAACACGGCCAGACTATGGGAGCTGAGCTTTGGGGACAGCTATATCAGCTGCCACCCCAATCCCTGCCTGCAGCAACTGCTGAGGTGGGACCTCAGCACAGCTGTAAACCTTGATGTTCGGTACCCACCAAGCAGCTGCTCCCCGTCCTGGGACGATAGCAGCCTGACCTGCCAGTCTAGGTGGTCTGAGTGGGTTGGGGACAGCCCTTGGACATGCCATAAAAAACACCTGCCCTGCTCTTGGCTGCAGACCGAGAGCTCCCCACTGTCTGGTGATAAGGCAGAACGTTTAAAAAAAAATGACCAGAGCATAAGAATAACAAGGTTTCTGACTCCTGAAGCTCTGCGGGAGCGTTTGCACAACACAGTGATTCCCTCGTTGTCCTCTGCTTGGGCAGGACCCGAGGGCCTCCCAGGAGCAGCACTGCCATGGCTAAATGTCATTGGTGTGCCCCGGGCTGGGGTTTCCCTGCCCCGGCAGGAGCCCAGTTTTGCCCAGGCAGTGGAGGGGAAACTGGGAACAAACCCGACCATGGTCCTGTTGCTTGGAGTGCTCCCACCCCTTGGCTGCACTGCACGAGCTCCCTGCTTGCCCAGTCTCCTGATTCTCCTGATTTGGCTTTCTTTTGCCAGGAGGAGCTCTCTCTACAATGTATTTTCCACACAGCGTGTGCTGGTTTGGCTGGGGGCTTACCCACAGGGTGGCACACGTGATCCCAGGGGCAGAGCAGGGTCCTAAGGCTAAGAGACAGTCCCTGGGGTGAAAACTGCATCCCCACGAGATGTCTGCACAAACCTCTCCCTCAAAATCATTTCTGAGACAGGACTGGGGCCAGGTTTTTGGCAAATGTTTGTACTACTGTTGACTGGAGTTAAACACCACTGGTCTTGCCCAAATTCCAGGCTGATGCTGCATATGTGATGCAGCTGTGCTAACACCCTGCCTTTGCTCTTTGCTGGGGAAGGATGAGAAGGTAGCAAACCATACCTGTGTAAGACGTTAGGACTTTCCCAGAGGTAAGCAATATCTGCCTGCCTGCCTGCTGTGGGAAGGGCTCTTTTTCGGTGGGCTGTATTGCCAAGGGCTGGGGTGTGCTGGCTGCCACCCCCGTGGCCGGACACGCAGGGCTCTGCTAGCCTCTCCTGGCACTGCCTGTCCATCCCGCAGATGCAATGGGTCTGTCACGGTCCCACCAGGCTTCCTGCTGCTGTTTGCAAACTGAGGGGTCTGCTGGTGTCCAGAGTGACACTTGTTGTGCTTTCCAACTGATAACACACATTTCTGCTCCCCGTTTCTCAACCAAGGAGTATTAACTTTGCAAGGCTGCAGTAAAAGCTCGCATCCTTGCAAGCAGCCCCTCCCCAACAAGTTTATCAAGTCCTTCACACAACTCCATTGCAGGTCATTTTGCAACATTATGGGGGCGATTTTTATTTTTTTTTAGGATCCTTCTTAGGGCTAAGCTGGGTTCAGGCAGTACCAGCTTGGGGCTTGCACCACCCTAGAGTGTTGGCCATTGACAGGTCTGGGTGCAGCATACAAAGCTCAGCCCAGCTGGTGAAGCACGTCCTCTGGTCTGAACCTGCTGCAGAAGCAGGAGCTTGGTGCTTTCCCAGCCAGCTCACAGCAAAGGTGATTTGTTTGAAATAATTTCCGTCGCCTCTGCACTTCTTTTGGCCGCTGGCTTCAGGAGAGCGGTTAAATCTATGCTGCAAGACAGCATCAGAGGCTGAGCTTCATTCAGAAGAAGCTGTTGGTGTTCCAACACCAATGTTGTTGGTGAACGTAGGAATGTTCAGAAGAAGCTGTTGGAGGGTGTTGCTCAGCTCTCACTCTGAACAGGCCTAAAATCAGATCTGGAGTGTAAAAGTTGATGAGTACAGATAGACGACTCCAGCTCCAGATTAGCAGCTTTTGCTGCAGAGCTGGGATGCTCCCACTGGTTGCTCTTTGGGATCAGTTTTGCTCCAGCAATGTTTCAAGTTTGTCAAACACCCTTTTAAGGCCAGGACAGCGTGGAAGGGGCATGGGGAGCCGTAAATAAGTGGGAGCTTTAAAAAACTCCCTGAAATGACCAATAAATCCCCCAAGACATGACAGGGATCGTTCACGGATCCCTCTGGAAGAAATCCAGCTCTGCACTGAAAAGAAAAAGTACTTTCAAAAGCAAGGTTAGAACAGCACAATGAGGTGCCCAGGCGGGGAGCAGCCTTCATCTGAGCCTCCTTCTCCATCGCTCAAGGACAGTCATGTCCCCTGGCAGGTCCCTGTGCCACCCGCTCCCCTTGCCTTGCTGTGTCCTGCCTGGAGTTGTGGGGATGCACGCAGCAAAGCAAAAGAAATTGAGGGTCTGAGCCTACAGACCGCCTGGCACAAGGTAAATAACACAGGCTGGATCCGGCCGTAACCCCCAGCAGGAGGCAGCTGCGCCATGCTGTCCTGCGGGGTGCAGAGTGTGTGGGTGGGTGGCATCCCCTTGGCATCACCCACATCAGGTCTGGCAAGGGCTGGGGGCTGCACAGACCTTCCCTGCACGCGGAGAAGATGGAAAAACCCCACCAGTGTGGCTTCTCACCATGTCTGCGAGGTGCCAGCAGGGCCGGATCCAGCCACATAGAGGGACCCTGATGGCAGTGCAACTGATCCTCTCCTGGGGCCTGGACTGAAGGCGCTGGTGGGGATATCTCCAGCCCACTGAGACACCCCATAAGTCTGACCACATCTGTGGATGCTCTTCAGGTCTCTGGGGAGAGGATGGGGAACAAGTTGCCGCTTGCACATCTCCTTCTCCTCCACCCCAGTGAAAACTCCCAAGGGGGCTGAGGATGTGGGGTGGGCAGAGGTGGGGAGGGAGACTGGACGTACCGCCTTGCCAGGGTGCTGGGAGGGGGCGAGGGGCATGCAGGCAGCTGGGTGGGTGTGGGGACACCCGGCTGCAGCGGGTGGGTGGCAGTGCGGAGGTGTGGGGTCCGTCAGGAGAAGCGCCTGCATGCGCAGCCCCGGCACCCCATTCTGGGGCTGTGGGGTGCTCATCCTTGCTGTGCGCCCCACACTGGGGTGTGTGTGTGTGTGTGTGTGTGTGTGTGTGT
>NW_008795129.1:11769977-11770933 GCF_000699145.1 Aptenodytes forsteri
TGTGTGTTTTGTGGACAGCCCCACTTCCACAGTGGGTGCTGGAGGTGGCCCTCTCCCACCCTCACTGGCAGCTGTGGTCGTCTGCCAAGGGCACAGCCATCGGTGTGCTCAGCGAGTACGGATTACGGATTCCCCCAGGGGCAGTCTGACCCACCCCCCTCACCCCCCCCAGCTGCCTTCCCCCAACCCCATCCCAAAGCAAGTCGCTGATTCCCATGAGCATCCCAGGGACCCCTCATGCACTGTTCAACCCCCTGATGGCCACCCCCTCTCTGTCCCCTCACGCACCCGGCAGAGGTGGGATGGGCAGGCACAGGCTGGGGGGTCCTCCTCAGCCCCCCACCTCTACCGCAAGCCCCCCCACATCTGCGCCTCTCGTCTCTCTGCATCCCTCCCCCAGATCCCCTCTCCCAAGGGGCTGGGGCACAGGGGTGGCTGGAGGGGCACCGTCCCATCACCGCGGGGTGTCTGAGGCAGGGGGCGGGTGGGGGTCGGGCACCGGGGACTCCTGTTCATTCTCCGTTTTCTGCCTTAATTAGAACCCGGAGAGACCAGGCGAAATCGCATTAGCGCGGGGCCCCGGTGCGCTGAGCCATCCATCTTTTTTAATTACAGCGTAATGGGGCTGCTCGTGAGGCGCCGTGCGATTTGTCACAGGCCTCGTTCCCTGATAACGGGCATTTGTCATCACTTTCTTCCCGTGTTAATGTCATCATCGGCGAGCTGACAGGCAGACCCGTTGAGGGAGCACTGGCGACAGACCACATCCGTCAACCTAATATTTCCATGGCTGTGGGGATCAGCCGGGCTGCGAACACACATTAAAGTGCTTATGAGGGGAGAAAAAAAAAAATAAAAAAGCCGTTGTCATTAATTAAAATGTTAGTGTGAGCGTGTGCGCGGGTGGCACTGTGTGGGGACGGGGGGGCGGGGGCTGCGGCGCGGGGGGACGCGGT
>NW_008795129.1:11771210-11785335 GCF_000699145.1 Aptenodytes forsteri
GTGGGGTTTCCCTGTAGCTGGGCAAGGGCAGGAGTGGGGCGCGGGGTGGGCTGTGGGTTGGGGTCAAGCTGGGGGGGGCCAAGTGCCCCACTGCAAGCTGGGCACATGGGCGTCCCAGGAGGGTGCACACCCACTGCGAGGGGTGGTAGAAGTCAAACCTGTGCCCCCTCCCCCCCCCATAATCCACCAGCGAGGACACCTGCCCTAGGCCCTGGGGCTGGCTCAGCGGCAAGGGGCTCAGGTCCTCACCCCATAATATTTGGCTGTTGCCATGGAAACAGGGGGTGGTGATTGGGAGGAGTGGGGGCAGCGGGGGGCGCGTGGCACCCTGGGTTTTCGGGGAAAGGGGGAGTCTGTTTTCTGTGGTTTTCTGGGATTTCTGTGATCATACAGAACAGGACGGGGTTTTTGTTTGTTTGTTTGTTTGTTTAAATTAAAAAAAAAATCTTTTTTTTTAAATCAGTTTTTGGGATATTTGGGAGGGTTTTGCGGTGGGTGTCTCAGCCAGCTCCACCCACTGCACTCCCAGCTCCCACGATGTCCTGGTACAACCCTGATTTGCATGGCAAAATGTGACGCCAGGAGCTCTGATGCAGCCCAGGGGGTCCAGAAATGGGGACCAAAATGCTTCTTCCTCTGCCCAAATCCAATCTGCAGGTCCCCTGGGAGAAGTCCCCGACATTACCGGCCTGCGGCTGGACACGGTGCCAGAGGACCGGGCGCTGGCAGGGAGCAGGCAGCCGTGGGCCGCGCTCAGGCGGCCGTGGGCAGCGCTCAAACCCTGCGCTTAGTGCAGAAGGGGGGCACGAGGTTTGAAAATGTGGCTGCGCACAGAGCCTTCACCCCCATGTCCCCCCATCCCGGGGGACGGGCAGGGGCAGGCTGTGAAGAGGGCCACATGTGTCCCATGTCCCAGGAAGGCTCCCAGCGCTTTCTTTCATTGCTCTTCTTATTTTTCTTCTTTTCTGTCCTTCCTTGTTCCAGACACAGGCTCTGTGCACGGGAGAGTCAGGTTTGGGGGAAGGTGCGTGGCTTTTTTAGAGACCTGGGCCCTTTAAATGTGTGCACATGGACACACACTCATGCACACACACACACACACACACACAAGTCATTTCTGTTAGTGCACCCAAAAGTCTGGCTCCCTGGCCAGTGCCTGGGGCTGTCACCCAGGTTGGGAGTTTCTGGGATGGGGAGAGCTGGGAGGGGGGTAATTACCTCCAGCTGCTGATGGGGAAACTGAGGCACGGAGCAGGGACTTGCAGTCCTCATCCACGCTGTGGTTACGGGTCATCCCATCACCGACAGCATCCGACAAGTCTGCAGACGTCAGGGAAAGGTGTCTGGGAAATTTTCTCACACACCCTGGTGGTGGCCGGGCTCCCAGCCCCAATGACATCCCCGGCCGGGTCCCCAGCCCCCCAGCAGCAAACCTTGCCACCAAACCCTCCCTCCGCCCGAGCTCCCTGCCATAAATCACTGTCCTCCATTGGCCGAGGACCTTTTAAAAAGGATTTATTAGGGAGATTTAAGCACAGGCAGCGATAACGGTTTCATAAATCGAAAGGCAATAGTGCTCATCATTACCGGTTCGTTCAGGGGGTGGCATCCCCACTCCCCCCGTTCCCGCGGCCGTGCTAACAGCCCCCTCCCCAGCACCGCTGACTCCGCCGCTCCCCTTCGCCTCCCAGTCTGTGGAGACCGCGAGCGTGGAAAATCCCCAGACAGGGAGTGTAAATGCTTGTTCTTTGTAAATGAAGAACATAATTAACATTAAATTAAGGTAATACAAATGAAGACAACACAGAGCCTGACAGGATGAGTGTTTGGGGAGGCAGTAGAGAGAAGTGATTCATATTTTTAATTTACTGTACAAATAGACTAGCAGGGCTGGGGGGAAAAGGGCCATCCAAGTGGAGTGGGGATTTTTTTTTTTTCCCACTGTTGTTTTGCTGTGCTTTAAGCACACAATGACTATTAAAGTCAACTGCCCATATAATAGGACATCTCCTACATGACTGCTCTCCGAGAGGCAGCTTGCTGTAGCAATAAATTCTGGGAGTGCCATCTGCTGGTGCGCACCCTCCGCCGGGCACCCTCGCCTCGGCCACCCTGACGCCGGGCACCCACACCCAGACCAGCCCCGGCACCCTGCACCCGCTGCCGAGATGTGCTCCCACGGAGTGCCGGACATGGACCTGCTGGCATTAATACAGAATTATTATTTTTTCTATAGAGTAACAAACACTTTTTTTTCCCCCCAGATATGCCCTTAAATTGTTCATCATCTTTTTTTTAAGAGGTTGAGGGGGTCTGGTTGGTGCCAAGGAAATATTTTAGGCTTTTAAAAGAAACAAATCACTGTCCTCCACCCCTCCAAAGTGCTGGGTTTCAGCTGGGTGCCCATTACCCAGAACACAGTAAAAAATCACCCATTTTAGGTTTTTCCCTGCAAAAAGGTGCTTGACCACAGTCTGTGTGTTCCACAGGCTCGGCTGGAGACAGCTCTGCGCTTTAAGGAGATGAGAGCTGCGGGCTCAGCCCCGGGGAGACCCCACTGGGATGGCTTTCAGCCAGGAGCGAGCCAGGCTTACCGCAGCACGAGGGTGTGCATGGGGCTGTGGCACCTGGAAGGGGCACACTGCCACCGCCACGTCCTTGTCCCCTTCCCTGGGGGACTCCTGCCACCACTATGCAAAGCAAAAACAAGAGAAGGCGCCAAGAGGGCCCATTCCTGGCTGAAATCACCCTTCCCAGGCAGAAGATGCCCTGGGACTGTGCCGAGAGCCTCCCCACTCTATGCCAAAACTGGAGAGGGTGTTTCACCATCTGGGAGCGTTTCCTAATTTTGGGGGTGCAACCTTTGCTCTCCGGGTCACTTGTGTCCTGGCAGTTATTACCGTGCGCAGTGCCCGTGGGTCCGGGGCTGGCCGGGCCGGTGGTGGAGAGGGGCTGGTCCCCGCTCCTTGCTCCATCATTTGCCGTGTCCTACTCCTTTGCCACCTTTTCCTCTCCCCTTGTATGCTCACCTCCCGAACCACCCCCAGGGTGCCTGAGGGCAGCTCCAGCCCATTGCCTGAAGCTTTGCCAACCCCAAAGTGCAGCCAGGGCCTCTTTAACCCCTGCCCGGGGCCGCTGGGGAGGGCAGAGGGGCTGGTGCAGGGCAAACCCTGTATCCAAAGGGAAGAGGCCCCCCTGCCCTTTTGCCCCTCCATGCTTTTACTGAAGGTGTGTTTGCACACAAGGCTGTGACTAGGGGGGGACGTGGAGTGCCCTGGTGTGGGCACTGGGAGATGGGGGGGTCCCATCCTGCAGTCTCAGACCCCCTGTGAGCACTAACGTCGAGCTTTGGCAGGGGCTCAGCTGCCCATCAGCCTGGGCTGCTCCCCATGACGTGCCGCGCCAGATGCACCACGTCCTCACCGCCATGCAGCCCCACAGCCAGGTCCCCCTGCTCCCAAGGAGAAACCGATGATGGAGCTCCACACCACGCTGGCTCCTCTGCCAGCTTTGCCCCGCTTTGAATGGCCCCGAGCAGCTGGGGCCTGCGGCGGGAGGAGGGAGGTGAATCACCATCCAAACACCTCAAATGCATCCCAGGCCCAGGCTGCAGACACAGGGGCTGTTGCAAACCAACCTCCCCCCAGGCAGTGTCCCCGGCATCCAGCACCCTCCCCTTGTGCCTGTTGCACTTGAAGTACAGCCGAGGAAACCATGCATGAACCTGCCTGGACTGAAGGGGACAACGGTACCAGCCTGGCCCAGGAGGGGTTGTGCCGGGGGCTCAGCCCTCCACCACAGCACTGCGAGTTGCTTTGGGGTCCCCAGGGCCAGGGCATGAGGCCACGGTGCAACTTTGGGTACCATCGAGTGGCAAGATGCCTTACGGAGCTTCTCAGCTCCAGAGCCTCTCCTCTGTTGGTAAGACAAAAGGCAGGGACCAATCCTGCACCCACCTCTGCGGGGCAGAGGGGTGCTGCTCCAGCTCCCCTTTCTCCATGCAGAAGGAGGCAGGAGCAGGGTTTTCACCCTGCTCAGAGCATGCAGGAACTGCACCCCACTCAGAACTGGTCCCTGATGTAGCCTCTGCAGTAAGGTGAGATTTTGGGAGGGGAGTGAAGGCAGCCCTGTTGAGGTGACAGGGACAGTTCGCTGCTAGGGCACCTGGTGAAACCAGTGCAGTAAGGTTTCAGCCTCAGAGGCTTAGTGGGTCCCCGTCATTAGCAGGATCCATCTCCCAGGAGCCCATCCCTGCTGGAGCCATAGGGACCGTGAGCACTGGCAGGGCGTGAATGCTCCTTGGCTTGTCTGGCCACAGCCTGGGGACACTTGCTGCCTCAGCAGCCACCGGTGCTGGCACAGGGACACCAGGGTGTGTCCAGCAAGCTTTCATCAGCTTCCTGGTCAGGCTGTGACCATTCACCCTCAGCCAGGCACCCTCCAGGAGAGCGTCCCTGCAGGATCTGGAGATATCCAGTGATGGGCCATCACCACTTCTTGAGGAACCCATTTCAAAGTATCTGGAGAGTTCAAATCAGGGCCTTCTTTCCCATTCCAGTTTGGCTGGGGTGAGCTCCAGCCCTCCACGTGTATACCTCAATGCTTAAACTCACCCACCCTTTAGCATTGGGTACATCACGAGAAGGCACTCACCTTCATCTTGGTTTCTGCAATCCTTAAGAGGATCAGGAGCATTTCCAGGCATCAAAGTAATTTCTCGGACCCTTTTTTCTATCTTCTCCAATCTTTCAAGGTCTGTTTGGACATTGCTAGAGGATACAGCCTTACCCTCACCAAGCAGAACCAGTGCTTTTGGAGGCCTGAATCCAGAGAGCTGCTTTGGACATGGGGAAGCAGCTTGGAGCCACCCATCCATACCCTTCCCAAGAAGCCTGCAGTGGAGTGGCTGGGAATGTCTCCCTGGGCAGGGCAAGCAGAGTGGAAGCCCAAATCCTACTTCTGCAAGAGTACCAGACCCGTGGTGGGGGGCCAGCTTGGACTGACAGCCTCAGAGATCCTGCCCCAATATCCTAAAGAAAAAGCTGATGAGAAGTTAGTGTCCCGTGAGCATGGGGTTTCCTCACTCCCACCCTTCCAGGTCCTGACGGAAGGAGGATGGACATGTCCCTTGGCACCGTTGCCTCACAAGGGTCCCCAGGAGCAAACACACCCAAAAGGCACCATAGGATTTTGCCAGTGACCTCCAGTCCTTGGAAAGAGGGGACTTCTGGCTCTGGTGGTGTCTGAAGCCCTGGCAGAAATGGGTCCCGACCTCATGTTTCCCAGGTCTGTCCCATCTCACCAACCAGCACAGAGCAGTCCTTGGCCATAAGGCAACACTCTGGCTCCTCAGCCGCGCCAGGACCCCGGGATGGGGGGCTGCTCCCGGGGGGGCCATTGCCTCCTACATGGAGGGCAGAGGGCATCTTCCAAGCCGCCCCACATGCTGGGTGGGAGAGATAAATAAATACCAGAATAAATAAATACAAGTGGCAAAGAGGCCTGAAATGATGCTGTCGTTTGCTGGGAATGAGAGACACAAGTGTAATTTAGGTTTTGATATTATGAAAGTCTCGCTGCTCTAAAACAGCAGGGCACTCAGTGCCTCATTAATAAAGGATAAACTTGGAGTCTATTTACAATGCACTTTTTGGGGTTATTTACACTCCATTATACATATGTAATGCTGCACATATTTACCGCTCTGTTCTGCTGCCGAGAGCAGCCGAGTCGGGAGGGAGACAGAGTGGGAAGCGGCTGATGCTGTGGAGCCGTGACCCCTGCTTTGACTGATGTCCCTTAAACAGCTCGAGCTGCAGGAGAGCCCCAAGCCAGCTGCTGCGGATGGAGGGGCTGGGACCGGGCGCTGGGGGACCCAGTGTGGCCCAGTCCCTGTCCTCATGAGCCCAGCGCCCACCCACCCCCGGAGGCACCCCGAGGCTTTGCCAAGTGATGCAGAAAGGGTGAGCTCCTCTCATGGGCTGGAGCCCAGCACAACAACACGTGATCATGAGCACCAACCATGCAAGCTGTGGGCCCATCACAGAGTGGAGAGCTGGAAAAAACAGGGCTAAATTATCTGCAACAAAATAAATTGGCACTAGAGGGTTTTGGCTGTGCAGCCCTCCCCACTGCCCAGCTTTTACCTCTTACCAGTGCAAAATATTGTGGTTTCCCTGCAAACAGCAGCTCCCCAGAGCTCTGCTGGCCTGGGAGCCCCAGACCCCATGGTGTTCGTGGAAGCTGCTGTGAGGGTCCTGGGCCATGCGAGTGCCGTGCCCATGGCAGTCCCAGGAAATAGGGTAGCCCCCCTCACAGGATCCAGGGCAGAGACATGGGAGAGGTCATGCTTGGAGAGCACCCTGGGGTCACAGCAATTCATGGGGTGCAGCAAGGGGATGTGGGTGCACCCAGGACCCCTTTGTCCTCAGCAGAGTTTGGGAGGGTGCAGGGGTCCCACAGGAGCACTCTCTGCAGGGCCAGTGTGCAGGGCTGGGCAGCGAGGGGCTGCCAGCAGGCTTGGGGCAGGGGGAGCATGGTGGCTGGATGGTCATTCCCAACTCTGAGCTGCTCCATGTCCTTTCTGCAACTCAGCCTGTGTTTGCATGACCAACGTGGAGTGAGATGCAAGAGCCCAGGAGACACCCTGACCACCCGCCCCAGGAAATGTGGGGCGACTCTGACCTTCCCAGCCAGGCACAGTGGGGAAGGGGACAAGCCCCCCCATCCCATCCTGCTGCTCCCCACTGCTCCCCAGCACGGGGGAAGCACCCACCCATGCCAGCACGCTCCAGCTTGCTGCCATCCCAGGTTGCACTTGCCAGACGCCAGCTCTGGAGGTAATGCTCTTTATTAAATGCCTTGTGTGGGCAGCTCTTGGCAAGTCCATGTGCCTGGGAGTGATGTGAACTCCCTGGCCGCAGGAGGTCCCCCTGTCTCTAGGAGGGTATCTCTTCCAGCATGGGGGTGATAGGCAGCCGTCAGTGCAGCCCTGGCCTGTCATCGGAGCTCATTCTGGCCACAGGCTGCAGTATGGTGAGATGCCCTGGGAGACGCAGAGCTGTTCGAGTCCGAGCAAACTGGCCCTCACTTCCCTCCCCAGCACCGAGAGCCTCCTCCACCACCCCATCGCCCACAGCCCACCCAGGGCGGGGGTCCCATAGTGGGAGGCGGGAGGCAGGTCAGGGCAGGCTGGAGCCCGAGCCCTCCAGGGAGCTGCTCTCCAAGGCCCCGTAGCCATCGAGCTTCATCATCCCGATGAGGTGGGCTGGGATGGAGAGAAAGGAGCGGCGGGTGGCAAAGATGTGACTGATCTCCATGAAGGTTTTGTTCTTGGTCTCGGGGACGACGAGGTAGACGTACAGGGCCACCAGCAGGCAGATGCCGCAGAAAAACAGGTAGCAAAAGGCACCGGCTGACATCTGGGGACAACGAGAGAGCAGAGACAGGGAAGAGAGCCAGGCACCCCTGAGCTGGGCATGGCACAAGGCAGCGTCCCCTCCTATCACCCCTCCCTGGGCTGGCTCAGGCTTGGCACCCTGTCCTGGGGAGCAGCAGGGCCGTGTCCATCCCCTCCTCCTCCCACGGCCCCTCCGGACAGGTACCTGCAAGAAGGGGAAGATGAAGCCGATGGTGAAGTTGCAGAGCCAGTTGAGGGACCCCCCCACGATGTAGGCGGCCGGGCGGTGCGACTGTGTGAAGAGCTCAGCTGTCATCAGGAAGGGGATGCCAGCTGCGGAGGGAGGGGGCATATCGAGGGTATGGGGGACAGGCTGCCTTAGGCACCCCTGGGGTCGACAGGTCCTGCCCATCTCAGTCCTGTGGTCAAAGGGCTGGAGCCCAGCAAGACCCACGGGTCAAAGTGGTGGTGCTGGGAGGGCTGTAGGAGACGGGGAGCGTGGGGACAGGTAGACCAGTGTCCTGCCCTTGGTCTCCCTTTGGGATCCGTCTCGGTGGGTGGGTGATGTCCCCCCTGACATGCCACAGTTGCACCTTGCTGGGTGCTGACTGGAAAGTTTCAGACCGAGTCAATATCAAGGTGGAACATTTCATCTGCATCCTCATTTTGCAATAATTTGCCTAAATGCTGATATATTAAATCTCATATAGACCACAGGCATAGAGAAATGTATTCCTGGTGCCCTCCATAATGCCCTTCCCAGCCTCTCTTGATCAAAACGGTTTAGAAAATTTCCTTCTATCGATTAGCTAAAGGCTCGGACGCTGTGGCTGATTTAGGCAGGAAAGAAGCAACCACATTTCCAAGCAACAGAACTTCCCACAGGACACAGAAGTGCCATTTTCCAACTGGCTTTTCCCATGTATGGTGAAAGAAAACCCAGAATGACTGAAGATGATTGCCCAAGCCAACCTGGCTACTAAAAACTGGACATGGGTTGTGGCTACTTCTCCTGGAAGGACTCAGCCCCTCCTGCCATGTGTCACTGAGCCGGTAGCCCTGGCTCCCAGGACTGTCCCTTTGCTGGAGGGCAGGATCCAAGGTCCAGCGCACATCCCAGGGCACAAGGGGATCTGGCAGGGGACCGTATTTGACGTGGTGACATGCCCGGGGTCCTACTGCCCGGGACGGGCCTGACTGGGACCTTTTTATAAAAGATGCTCCAAGGGAAAATATCAACAAAAAAAAAGTGCTAAGAAGTGAGGGAGGAGTGGAGCCCCTGATGGACTCTTACTCACAGCTCGCCCAGAATAGAGATATATATTTTTTTTGTTTTAAAACTCCTATTCATCATTGTTTGTGAACAATGAGCCATTAAAATCCTAATTAAAGATGTAATTACAGTGAATAAAGTCTGGGCTGAAGATGAATTATAGATCTGTTAACAGCTCTGCTAATACATCAACTGGGTAAACCAGTCCAGGTTTCACTCCTCGCTGTTCAAGCCCGCTCTCGTGCCCGCGCTCGGTTAAGGGCAGGACGATGCTCACCACCCGCACCGTGATGGGAGCGGGTGATACCTCTGGCGGGGCCTGGGGAAGGCTGTCAGGGCTTTCTCCCTGCTTGGCCCAGGAGCAGGGGTGAGGAGGAGGAGGTGGAGCGTGTCCCCGGGATGCATGGGGCTGTAGGGGCTTGTGGTGGGATCTTGCTCACAGGATGCAGCATGATAAACCAGGGACTGGCTGCGGGGAAGGGGCCAGAGTGCGGGTCTTGCCGCCTGCCTGCAAACCCCACCGCTCCTGCGGGGCCCCCATTCTTGCCCCACGAACCCCCGCTCCCACCGGCCCCAGACCCACCTGGTCCCATGCAGAAGCCAGCGATGATGCCGACCACACAGGCGATGACGACGTAGCGCATCCAGGGCAGGGCGGTCTGCAAGGGGACACGGGGCTGGGGGATGCTGCCGGGGCAGCGGCCTCAAGCTTCACACCCAGTGTTCCTGGGACAGAGCTTCACACCTGCCCCTCGGCTCGGCGGCAGCCTTCAGGGACGGTGGCCATGCAGGATGTGTGGGGCAAAGCTCAGCGACTCCTGATGCTGAGATGTCTCCAGAGCTGCAGGAGCATCCCCCAGGAGCAGGCAGCAGAGGAAGGACCCTGCAGACCCCTCCCCCCCGGCATCTCACAGCTGCCTCCCTGGGGACAACTATTTCTGCAGAAAAGCCAGAAGTGGCAGGATTTTTCTCATGTGGATTTGTTTTTTTTTGTTGTTCTTTGCTCTGAGTTTTCCTTCCCTTGATCTTTTAAGGGAAAACATTGCTTGGAAAGAGCTGGCTCACCTCTCATTTCCATGCACGCTCCCTCCCCCAGGGTGGTACCCATCCCTTCAAGACCCAGCCCTCATTAAGGTGCCCAATGCTCCAGCCCCAGTCATGTCAGTGGCCTGGGGCGGGGTGGCGGTGGCCGGACCCCACCTGCAGCAGCAGGGAGACGGTGATGCCGGCCAAGCAGATGCCCATGGTGCAGAAGCCAGTGATGATGAGGGGCCGCCGGCCCAGCTTCTCGATGGTGAAGCACTGCGAGGGAGAGCAGAGATCGACGGGGTGGTGGGGAGCTCCCCACCAGGACAGGGGCACCCCCTGAACCCCAGATCCAGCTGCAGGTGGAGGGATGTTCCCAGTGGCATCTGGGTGTGGGGGCAGCCCCAGCTCAGAGCTCCAGAGTTGGGGCTGGGGCATGGGAAGAGCCAGAACTCTAGGGTCCCGGGGTGAGCATGCACCGGGCAGCAGCGGGGTCCCGCAGAGCCCCGTTAGGGTGCAGGGTTGGGGCTGGCTGGGGGAGCCCCACTGCCGCATTCGCACTGGCGCTGAGCGGAGGTGCTGGTCTGGGCACGGGGTGTTTGTGGGGCAGCGGGCAGAGGAGGCAGGACACAGGCAGGCGGCATGGCGGTGGCTGGAGCAGGCAGGGTATTGACAGCAGAACAAATGCCTGTAATTTTATAACCAATCTCTGCATGTCCATCGGGGGCTGTTTGTGGGGCTGCTCCCAAGCAATCCGACTGCACACCAGGCGGCTGCCAGGGGCTGGGGTGGCCCCACGGCCGGGGCAGGGGAGAAGGGGAGAAGGGGGCACCCTTTAGAGGGGCAGAGGGGTGACTGTGGGGCCCCACTCTGCCATGGGTTGAGCTATGGGGAGAGGGGAGCAGCCCCCTGCTTGTCCTCGGTTTTCTGGGAGCAGCCACCCCCCATCCATCTCTCTAATTGTCAGGGAGCGGATTTAGTGCCGGGTGGCTCGGGCTGGCCCCGGGTGACACTCGCAGATGGGACGAGGGCCATAAATCTGCCTGGCCCAGTGCTAACTCTCCAGCTAAATGAGGCCTGGCTGGGGGGGCCGGGGCTGCTAGCCCAGGGCCAGGCCAGTGCTTGGCTGGGGGGGCAGATGGGGACATGTGGCTCTGCTAACAGAGTGACAATAAAATCGGGAGCCAGAAGGAACCGCTTAGCCCCCTCCATCACCCCCAACCTGCTCCTTGCATGGCATCTCCCCCCAACCTCCCTGCTACCCATTTACCCCAAAATTGTCCCACCCTTCCTATATGTCACCCTACAAACTGAGCCCCTCTCATCCCATCCCCCCACCCCATTTCCCGGCCAAACCCTCTGTCCCCCAGCAAAGGGGCTGTGCTGTGGCATGGACGGCATTTGGGGTCCATCCAGCACCCCCCGTTTGATGATGCTGGGAGTTGGAGACAAGACTCTGGCACTGAGGGGGGCTGCGTCCGTCTGTCCATCCATCACTCACCCCAATCAGCCCCACGACAACTTCGATGGCGCCGGTGCCCACGGTGGTGTAGGGGATCTGGGACACAGGGATCCCGGCGTTCTCGAAGATGATGGTGGTGTAAAACCAGATCTGCCAAGGAAGAGACTTAACGTGAGCCAGGGGGACGGAGCCATGGGGCACTTGATGAAATGAGTTGCCACGTCTCAGCTCAGCTTGTGCAGAGCCAGGTCCCGGGGCGAGGACCCCCCAGGGCTTACGGCATCGATCCCTGAGAGCTGCATGCCAGCGTTCACCACCACCACCGAGAGGGTTTGCCAGCGGACGGAGCGGTCTCGCAGCAGCTGCCAGACAGAGACCATCTCCACAGAGGAGAGCGACCGCTGCTCCTCCTTCATCTCCTCGATCACATCCTGCACGTCGGGTGTCCCCAGGAACTGGCGCAGCGCTGTGGGGAGAGTGGGGATCATGGGCACGCATCTCCCCATCGCAGGACGGATGCTCATAGGTATGGCACAGGGCAGGGGCAGGGGCTTGGCTCTGCCCTGGCTCAGCCTCCCCAGGGGACCTCCCTGACCCATGGGGCTGAGCATCCATAGGAACCAAGGAGATGCCTCACACCATGGTGACGGGCACCATGGAAATGCTATGGCACAACTGGGTGGGACAGAAGGGCTGAACCATAAGGACTATGGTGGGCTGTTAGGTCTGGGTGTGGAAGGATGCTAAGAGGATGCACCTTGGTCTCAGGAGACCCTGGACCAGTGCCCAGCACCTCCTGGAGCCAGTCTCCCCCAGGACACCCCCTCACCCTTGGTGGCCCCACAGACATCGTTCCTTTCTATCAGCAGGTACCGCGGGCTCTCGGGGAAGCAGTGCAGCAGCAAGAGCTGGAGGGAGGCAGGAACGACCACCACTGATAGGAAAAGGGGCCAGAACCTGTCCTGAGAGGAGTCAAAATGGGACATGTCACAGGAAGGGCAGAGCAGGGTCCAGCACGCATGGGCTGGGGTATTGTGCTCACCTCGCCCAGCAGCTCTGGGAGGTCCAGGACCTGTGCAAAGAAAACCCCCAGGCAGATGAAGAAGCTGGGCATGAGGCCCAGGAAACCCCGCAGGTTCCTGGGGGCGATTTCTCCCAGGTAGAGGGGTACCACGCTGAGACAGATACCTGGGGGGAACAGGAGGGACCGGGTGGAAGAGGCAGTGGGGAGAAGGGTGCCCAGCCAGATCCTCGGTGCATTTCCTCCCATGCCCAGCACCATCCACAGTGGGGACCCGATGGCCAGGGAGATGGCCCTGTCCACCCCACAGAGAGCCCCGCTGCAGAGCCTGTGGCCACGGGGAATATGAAGTCTTCTCCAGCCCCCTGGGAATGGGCTGGAGACTGAGCCATGAGGAAGGGGCCGTGCACAGCCCTGCAGCCCAGGCAGCACCTACCTGAGTGGAGCCCCGTGATGGAGCGGCCAATGATCACCATCTCGGGGGACCCCAGCTCCCGGCTGAAGCCCATGAAGCCGCCGGCCAGGAGGATGAGGAGAGCGCTGCGACTCAGCGCACCATTCCTAGCAGGGCACAAGCAGCAGGGCAGCCCCTCTGGCCCCACCCCATCCCTTGACCACCCTGTCCCATGGCACCCCCTTACCTGCCATACCGCTCCACTAGCAGCCCCACCAGCAAGGAGCCCACCAGCCCACCCAGGGCGAAGATGGAGACAGTCAGGGAGTAGAGGAGGGTCAGGGGACCGGGGACCAGCCCATGCCCGTACCGCCGGGCCCACGTGGTGTTGTAGAAAGCCTTTATGTGCTGCAGGGCAGAGAGACACATGCGGGCACCAAATGCATTGGGAGAAAGGGGAAGACAAGGGAAGACAGGCCCTGTAGGGAAAATGCCATGGGTTTAACAGCATGGAGATGCAGGGCAAGACGTGACCAGGGATGACCGGGATGTGCTGGTCTGGTTGCTCAGCCAGCCTCAGCATCACAGGGGTTTAAGGACAACTTAGAGATGCCACAGAGAGGGCTGGAGCTGGAGCAAGGAGGTTGTGGGCAGCTTTCCCCAGCCCCTGCCTTTCAGGGGAAACCAGTTTGGGGGGAGTACATGAACACAGGCTCCCATGTCCCTCCCATGCCATCCCTCTCCCTGGACTGCTCTCCATGGGTGACTGCCCAAGGGAAATGCCAGCATTTTGATGTGGGGCTGCTGGGTAGCGGTCCCTCCGCCCTCCCAGAGAGGGACGCAGAGCCCTTCCCCTGCTCCCAGAGATGCTGCCCGTCCCTTACCACTGCCGGTGAGTTCACCACAGCCAGGTTGTAGCCATAGAGCATGGAGGAGCCAAAGGACACCAGGAGGGTGACCAACAGCAGGGGGAAGGTGAGGTGCTGGGAGAAAGGAGGAGAGATCAGCACAGCCCCGGCCAGCAGAGCCGGGGGCCAAGGTCACACATGGCATGAGCTGCATTGGGTCACTGCCCCTTTTCTAGTAGGGATGTCCATGGCCCAGAGCAAAGCCCAGAGCAAAGACCCCAATGCGACGGAGCCCTGTGCTGAGCACTGCTTCATGCCACCGCCCAGCACCCAGCCCAGCTGACCCGGCTTCCCCATGGCTGGTCTTGTGGCTGTAGCATGAGGCTTTACCCTGGCAGTGGCCCAGCTCAGGCTGCTTGTCCCGGCTGCCTGTCCCAGGCACCCCTGCCCCGGGGCTGGGAGGGGACAGCAGGCAGAAAGGGGCAGGCAGAGACACCCGTCCCCTCCCGTAGATGGGGGCACCCAAATGGCACTGCTGCGAGCTGCCCCACGCATACCTCCCTGCCTGGGAGGCCCAGCGCCACTGAAAGGTGCAGCTCCCCACGGCAGGTCCCAGCCCTCCCAAAATGCCGCATGCACCCACCTCCTAAACCCTCACCCCCACCAGCACCCGTCACCTGCTGTGGCTGCAGGGGGGAGCTC
>NW_008795129.1:11785399-11839798 GCF_000699145.1 Aptenodytes forsteri
CACCCCCCTCGCCCCCGACCCAGCCCGGGGGGGTTGAAACCAGCCCACCCCGGGATTGGGGTGCCCAGCAGGACCCCAAGAGGCCTCAGGGCACCCCCCAGGCGCAGGGGCACCCCTGGGTGCTGAGCTATCTCCCCTGGAGCAATAAGCGTCCCACGGCCCCACAGAGACAGGGCTGTGGCGGGGTGCGAGGTGAGCCTGCATCCTCCGGGAGCAGCCCCGCGTCGTAACACCCAAGGGCGGGGGGGGTGGGGTGGGGTGTCGGGCCGGGAGCTGGGAAGGGGACACCGTGGGGCAGACGGGGAGCGGGGATGGGGCAGCCACCCCAGTCCGCAGGGAGCTCACCCCAGTGATGTCCCCGCCGGGCTGCGGGGTCCCTTTCCCGACCGTCGGGGCGAGGCTGCAGTCGGAGCGGGGGGAGGGAGGAGGAGGAGGTGAGGAGGAGAGCAGCCCTGGGCCGGCGGCCTGGCTCATCTCTCCCATTTTGAGACGAAAGAAGGAGGGGGAGAGGGAAGCGAAGGGAAGGGAAGGCAGGGCAGGGCAGGCAGCCTGGGTGCCCCCGGGGCTCATTGGAGGCGCCTGAGCGGCCGGAGGAGGAGTCTGGGGGCCTCCCCCCCCCTCCGCCGGGAGCAGGGGCAGAGGCAGGCGGGCACCTCCGGGCTGCCCAGCCCGCTGAGGGGCCATGGCCAGGCCTGGGGACAGCGGCACCACCGATGTGATGTTCTGCCATCATTGAGAGCCCCTGCACGTCCCTTCCAAATGGGAGTGGGCTCAGGGACCATAAGCAGGGCAACATCCCTGCATCACCCAACACCCCCCTCACTCCCCGGCCCCTCTCCCACCCCGTCAGAAGCGTGGGGAAGATGTGCCCCATCCTCTGCAACTCTGGTGGGAGGGCTGGTAACCCACATGGCCATGGCTCAGGGCAGCTGCCTTCCCGGGACACAGAGGGGCACAGCCCCCAGCCCCAGAGAGGAGAGACTCAGCTCACAGCAGCTCAGAGGAATCCAATTTTGCTGCGGCCAGGAGCTGTCTCCCCTGCTGCTAATGAAGTGCCTTTAATTAGCAGCCTAATAGCAAGCTCTTAATTTGCTGAACAGCCAGTTGAAAGGATGGGGACCCCACTAAGCCACGGCTGGCAACAGCTCCAAGGGCTTAAAAGGGACAGGCAGTGACTGGCTGGCCCCACCTCGGGAGGGGTCCCGCGGGAACGGGGACAGAGGAGCAGGGCTGGGAGAGCCCTGCGGGCACGGGCACCTCTGGGCCTGCCGTGCCCAACCCCGGCCAGGCTGTCTCGGGTGAGGGAGAGCCCTGGCACCTCATCCTTCCACACAGGATGCTCCAGCTCCTGTCTCCTCCCTCCACTTGAGCCTCCAGCTCTCCCTGAAAGCATAGTGCCCTCTCCCCCAGCCACGATCCCTTCCCAGCCTGCCAGCGTTCAGCTTTTCCCAGGGCAGGCACCTGCTCAAGAGCTCCTATGTCTTGCTCAGACCCAGTTTCTCTGTGTCTTGATCGGGGCACCGCCTTTACCTTCATGCTGGTGTGCCGTGTGGCTGCAGAGACCTCAGTGACAGTGCCACAGTGGGGGGAGACCTGCAGGGAGACACGGTCCTTTGGGGGATGGTCCCGTTTCGTTCCCAGAGCAGCAGGATGAAGATCCATTTATTGCACGTGCCCATGGGTGAGATGACCCGGCAGGAGGAGGACATGCAGCCTGCAGGTACCAGCCATGCCCAAAGTACTTGCAGTGCTGTGGGGCAGCCCTAAACACCCCCAGGGTTCACCCCAAGCCCTGTGCTAAGACAGGGCAAAGCAGCAAACCTGGGACAGGATGATAAGCCCAGACCATGCTGTGTCCCACAGCCATGCTCCCACTCTGGTCATCCAGGTACATGGCTCATCTCTGGGACCAGCACCTGGAGGGTTAAATGTGCCTGGTCCAGTGGTCTCTGCCACAGGGAGAGGAAGAAACAGCAGCAGCCATTTCTCCCCCATCCTGAGCCATCCCAGCAAGTACCCACCTAAAAACCCTCCTGGAGCTTCCCAGTCCCTCTGCACTGAAGCCCTTACCAGTCCCCAAGCCCAGTGCTCAGCCCCCAGCCACAGCCCCCCTCCCGCCACACCGCCTGATGCTGGGGACCGAGCAGGGACATCCTCAGGACACTGCTCCATGCCAGGGGGGTGGCCACTGCCTTGATTTAGGGGGTAATTTGGGTTACTGCCACTGGTTCCCTGGCATCTGCTGGGGTGCCAGGAGCAGAGGTTTAGCAGCAGATGTACAGGTGAGAAACATGTGCTGGGGGAGGAAGGGGGTGAAGAAGGAGGAGGAAAGCCTGGGGTGCCAATTAAGGGTCACCAGGGAGCTGGGTTAATTGGAGACACTCCTGTGACCTGACCCGGTGACAGTGGCACACAGTAAGATGGAGACGAGTGCCGGTGAGAAACACCCACTGCTCTGTGCTGCGAGGGAGCTCGTCTCCGCAATTTACAGGCGTCCCCATTCCTCCCCTGCCTCCGTGCAAGGACTCCTTGGCTAAAACACCCCCCTTGGCTGGGAAAGCTGGGAAAACAAGCCAGCCATGCAGGACCCCACACCAAAGACATAAAACACTCGCAAAAAAAAATGGTACAAGGATTTCTGCAGGACTGGGGAATGCGGCAGCGGGGAAGACCCACTGGGAGAGTCTGTCCCCTTTTCCAAGATGAGATAGAAATCCCTCAGAGAGGACATGGTCTTCAGTGCTGCCTCTTGGTGTTTGCCCAGCACCATCTAGTCCAAACTAGAACAAAGTCCACAAGGAAGCAGTAAGTGGCTCAAATAAACGTAGGCAAAAAGATGCATTGCTTAGCAGCCACTGACCCCTTTCCCTGTGCTGGAGGAGAGGGAACGCGGCAGCACGGGCGCAGCAGGCCGAGCCGCTCGCAGACATCTCCACAGCTTGAAAGGTCAGAGCAGTTTGCTGGCGCTGCCCTTTTGGAGTTGACACTGCAGAAACAGAGACGGTCCAGCAGCCTCCCTGCCTCGCTGCCCCCTTGGAGGAGAAGCCTTACTTGATCTGCCTTTTTAAATGCCAGCAGGGTGCTTTGGGCATGGGACAGGGAGTTTTGGACACATCAGCTGCGTGATGTTAACCAGGGGCTTGAGTTTCTGCAAACCACAGTGGCCTCCAGAAGAAACTCAGTGGTGTCCCTAGTGAAAGCACTGCTCAGGCTGCTGTCTCTGCCTTGTTGCGCTGGAAAGCCCATCTGACTCCGTTCTCCAGCTGCGGGAAGGCTATTTACCTGTACAGGTGAGACCTTTTCAAGCCCAGGTTTTCCTGGTCATATTCCTTATCCAACTTCAGTGGTCCCCAGCAGATCAGCCCCACAGCTCAGCAACCTCCCTGCTGGTTTGGAAATTTCTAGCTGCTCCGACCAGCCAGGTGCATGTCAGCAAAGCATTTCAGAGACAAAGCTCAGGATGGGAAGATAACACTGATCAGAAACAAAGAGTATCCCTTGGGGATATAATGAATGTGTCTGAGCTCTCTTAGGGCAAAGCAAAGCGGCTGGTACTCACACACATGCACTGCCAGGAGCTTGCTAGAAGGGCATCACATCCCTGTCCATCAGATGTCCTCAGCCATACTCGCCAAGGATCAGCCAGCAAAGGGGACAGGCTGAGACCTCAGGTGGCTGCGGGCCGTTAGGTCAGATTTGCATGGGATAGTTAGCACAAGCAGGATCTCATTTTCCTCTGCTCGTCTTCTCCTCCAGCAGCGCAGGTGCTTTCCTCCTGGGAGTGTCCTGGGCAGTGTGTGCATTGGCTGTAAAGCAACTTGAGCACTTGGAAAAGAGAAATCTTCTGCAGGCACAGCTATACAGACAGAGCACCAGGCTCTCAAGCCCAGGAGTGGCATCTTATTCCCACAAAACGTTGAATCATTTCCACACCCTCCTGGGCGCTGACAGGTCTGCCACTGCACAGGGGGAGCTCTGCCGCACACGGCCTTTCAACAAACGGGCCAGGACGCTGCCGGAGCCAGGCGCAGCCCATACCCCAGGGGCTGCCAGGACAGCGGGACAGCTCGCCCGCAGAAATCAATGGCAGCACTGGAGCATGTCTATCTGCTCAGGGCTTTTGTTTCCCCGGCCACGCTAAAGAGCTCGCCATCCTAACCCTCTTCAAACCGATGCAGCACTACCCAACCGCTGAATTCATCCTAAACATTTTTTTTAAGAATTACATTAATTCTAGCCTAGCAGGTCTAAACTGGCCAATTTCCCCTTTCCAAAAACTAGCTTCCTATACTCTTGAAAGTGTGTATATAATATAATAATAATAAAAAAAAACCAACAGAAGATTTCATTTTAAAGCTGTAAGTTGATCAAATGCTGTTAATTTGAAGCTATGGTAAACATTACTTTCCTCCTTCATTTGAAGTGGAAATAAGGCACACATTTTTAAACAGAAAGGGTAATTAACCACTGAATCTATTTAAGATAAGCTGTCTGGTGTTCATTCTTTTCCAGTGGAAATTTACAATTGAGATTGCTTTTCTTTCTCAAAGACTCTGTTTAGTACTTGAGTTTTTGGGTGTCATGCCAGAATTCCTGGGAGAAGTTTTCCAGCCCTGCAGCACAGCACTGGCCCAGTCCTAGAATCTGGAATACAGTCCTAGAATCTGGAATACATACTCAGATCCTCGTCTTTAAACGTCAAGGAGAAGAAGGGGCAGGACTAGCTAAGGAACAACTAGCAATAACGCACAAGGAGAACCTGCTTCATGTAGGACTGGGTGTATGCGTGTTGTTTGGGTACACACAGAGACCCAGGACTGTGAGTACGAAAGGTAAGGGGCCTCATCCGTGTGTGCTGGCAGTCACAGGTTGTTTAATTCAAGCTGCATCCTGCATTATAGACCAATCCAAAACGATCGATGAAGCCTGCCACTGCAATTCCTCTTCCAAATCTATTATCCGACAGGAGGAAGGAGCAGGGAGGGAACTGAAAAGGTTGAAGTGGTGTAAATAAAAACCCTTGCCAAACAAAGCACGTGGCTGCTGGGAACCCTGTCACAAGGAGAGACAGGGATTAGAAGTGACGGGAATCCTGCTCCCAGCGCTTCAGAAAAGCAGGAGCCTTTGCAATCTCCAGTCCCCCACTGGCTCCCAAGAATGGAGCCAGCGGGAAGAGAGACGGCAGGAGCGCGGGGTTTGTTTGTTTTCTGACCACCCCAGGAGTCAGGATCTTAAAACTGCGGTGGGCTTTGTTTTAAAAGGGGCTGTTAAGTAAAACGGAATGATCCAAGGCTGCTATCCAAGGAGCATTTTTAAGAGAAAGGTATTCTGAGGGCAAGGGTGCTTGCATTAAAATTCGGGCGAGCCGTAAGCATGACAGCATCCCCAGCCATGGAGCTGCGTGGCGGTGCTGTGATATGTCAATTACTCACTCATTATTGAACAGCAGGATTCTGATTAGCTTATAAAACAAATTTCTGCTTCTCCTACCAGGATCTTGCAACAGTACCCAGAAAAACACAAAGTCTTTATAGCTTCTCCCCCTGACTTTTTTAATGGGCAGGATGGCTCCGGCTCTTCTGTGTCAGCCACATCCATTCTCTGGCTTACAGGGCGGACTCATTTGCCCCAGCCAGAGGCCATCAGCTATGAATGGAGAGTTTGTTAATTAAAAAGTATGCTGTGGTTTTAGGAATAAGTGTTTTTTCCGACTGCCAGAGCAGTCTTTTATGCTGCATTCATCAATGAGCAGCAGCTCTGAGGTGGGACTGGCTACTGCAGACTCCGTGTGTCCTGTGAAGCTGCATCGACCCAGGCCGTGGGGCAAAGCTGTCCATCTTATGGCCGCAGCGCTTCCAGGTGTTCACGCTGCAAATGTCATGTAGAGTGCACATGGAGCAGATGCGTGACTCACATACATGGGGCTTGAGGAAGATACAGGCTTGATATTTTGACAGTGCCCTTCACCCCAAAAGGAAAACAGGAGAGATTCACAGCTTAATCTTTGTATTTGTATTTAAGTTATTTTCTGAACAGTTAAAAAAAAAAACCAAAACCAAACACAGTTACCATGATCCTAGCTCAAGTGAACATTAGTACATTAACTACACATCACCGTAACATAATCACAAAATTCAAAGCACTCATTACTTAAGAATCCAGATAACAAATATAGCAGAGTAACAAACAGAAAACTCTGGAGAAACCATTGAACAGTTAAAAAAAAACCAAAACCAAACACAGTTACCATGATCCTAGCTCAAGTGAACATTAGTACATTAACTACACATCACCGTAACATAATCACAAAATTCAAAGCACTCATTACTTAAGAATCCAGATAACAAATATAGCAGAGTAACAAACAGAAAACTCTGGAGAAACCATGTTCTTTCTCACCTCTCCCACTTTCCACACCCACCTCAGCCTGAGCAGGCAGGAGTGATGCAGCATAGGCTGGCCTGGCAGGCATGCAGCTCTCCTAAACGTAGTGATGTAAAATGACTGGGAGAAATGGGATCTGTTACACTTTGTTGAGGTCCACATTATTTTTCTGCCATGCTAAAATCGTGGCTAGGCTGTGCCCTGCAATGCCTCACATGATAAAGACAAAGTAGCTGAAAGCAAAGTTTTATGCTCCAAAGCAGCTCCAGATCTTCACATTGAATTGCCAAAAAATTCTCACAGCTAGCTCCTTGTAAAAGCCACTGCAAATAGCCTGGGACAGGCTGGCCTGCCTTCCTCCTGTACGTGGAGCTTCGCTCAGACGTAAACCAGTGCTGGAGTGCCAGCAGATTAAAACACTTTGCCTGTAAAGGCAACAAATTGTTATTCAACACACAGGTACGAGCAGAGCTGCTCTGTGATGAAGACTGGTATTTCATGCTGATCTTCTGGCCACAGCTGCACTTGGCTCCTGCTTGAGCAGAAATCAGGGTATCTTTTAGGGTGACAGGCTATTGAAAAAAGGGACCTATTTAGGAGTTGGATACAATATCTAAAGGGCTTGTTGTACATCCATGTATATCAGCATCCCTCTGATTTTGAGAATATCAGCTTAACATCGCTAAGGATTAAACAGTGTTGCCAATTCCCATGGGATATCTGCTGGACAACAAATGTGGAAGCCCAGCGGTCTTTGGGAACAAGCACAAAGTCACGGGAAGAGTTTTCTGACAAGACAAAGGATGATTTATTCTGGCAGTGTGCCAAGGCTCACCCTAGAAGAGATGCTTTAGGAATTTGCCAGTAGTTTGGCTATACACCTCATTTAAAAAAAAAAACCAACAAAATGGGGTGAGGGGGAAAGGAGGGGAAGCCAAATGCTCAGCCTCAGCAGGCAGCCATTCCTCTCAACCTGCTGCTGGTGTTGTGGAGAAGGAACGCACCCAAGGGACCTGCTGCTTCTGTGCATCTCTGAATTCAAAGTGGGGACAGAAAGACTGTGGCCCCCTCATGCCAATGAACCCAGTAGGGATTTGCCGGCAGGAGGATGGAGGGATTTCATATGGAGATCTCCTCTGGGGACAGCTGGGTCACTTGCTGTTCCCCCTCCTTCTGGGAAGCTGCTGCTTATTGCTTCGGGGGGAACAACAGCAAGGCAAGGCTCAGCATGTCAGATGCATCATGCATGCCGCTTGGAGACCCTGGCAAAGTTCATTCTTCCCTTGGCAAGTATAGTTTAGACCATCCCTTTCTCCTCATGCCCCCAACACAACCTAAAAAGGGCATCAACTGACAAGTTCAACAGTTGGAGGCCTTACTTGGTTACCTCCTGATGACTTTTGATGTTCTCATAGAAAACCTCTATTCTTCTGAGCCAACTACACAAGCTAAGAGATCTATTTTCAGTATTGTCCCCACTTCTGTAGAGATCCATCTCCATCCCTGTACCCCCTCCTAGCTTTCAACCACTTGGGTTATCTCCTCCTTTTCCTCCCACAATTAAGAGCAAGCCTGCAGTAGGAAAGGTGGCTGCTCCTTCTCATCCGCTTCTCTAGCTAGGAAGAGCTGCTAGTATTTGTGATTTATCAAACACAAATATTCCTCCCCCCAAGCGAATTTAGGAATCATCAGCCACAAAAGGCAGATCTAAAATGGTGTTAAAGGAAGCTAACAAAGTTAGGCAAAGAGCCCAACCTGGAGATGTGCTTCCCATCAGAGCCGGGATGCCAAAAAACTCAGAACCAAGCCTGGAGCTCTGCTCAGCCTGAGAAAGGAACATGTGGCAGGGGCAGGAAACACATACCTGGGAGTGGAGAAATGCACATGATACTCTCCAGCTTTTTCAGTGTTCAAAAAAAAAATTAAGAAAAAGAAAAAAGGATCCTTTGGAGCAGGAGCAGGTGGCAGGTAGGTAGAGCATGGTGGTCCAAGTCAGCTTCCAGTTTAGAAACAAGTGTAAAGCATTTCAATGTTTCCGATGATCATAAACTTCTCAACTTGTCACCTGAATCTGTCTGTTCCGACAGCGGATGTGTCTGTCCCTGAACGTTAACAGGGAGCAGAGGGAGCTGCTCCAGAGGAGACAGCTGCAGAAGTTTTCTCGCTGCAAATTCCTTCATGCCATTTTCTATCTGCATATTTTAAAGCAAGCTGTATTCCTCTGAGGATGAGAAATATTTGCAGCAAAACTGTGCCCTATTGCAAAGGAGTCACAAGCAGGAGACGGTGTAGCCATAACAGATTGTCCTGCTCTGAATGTCCCACACTTCCAGTACTTTCCATCCCATAGTCCAAGGAGGAAGGCTAGTGTGAGCTTCCTACTTGTGGGAGAAGTGCCGATCTCTACGCAGCAGAGGTATTTCATTTCATTGCGATGTGCAACACTTAAAGCCCACAGACACTTCCAGCCCTTTTTTATCTCCTTTCAGCAGACACGTTCAGTTCCTAGCTCCAACCTGGCTGAGGGATTATCCATCCAGTTCATGCTGAAACCTCTCTCTCACATGCACTCTTGCACACTCACACACACACACATATCTTAAGGGGGGGAAGTTTGAAAAAGCCACTTTCTTCTGACACTGGGAGATCTACTTACCAGATTGCTCCTCCCTGGGTGCACAATAAACACCACCAAATGTCAGGCTGTGGCAGCTTCAAGTTCAAGTTAGATCAGTTAACTTCAGTTTCCTTCTTAGCTATCAGAAAATTTGTACAACTTGGGGAGTGGGGTAGGAATCCTCGCCCTCCTGCGGTTCTGTATGAAGTACCCAGACACAGTCCCTTCTTGAGGGTAAGACACCACTCTTACCATGTGCCAAAAATGGGTTTCAGCTGTTGCTCACTAACTGTACCTTAAACAGCTCTATACAGCAGAGTTCAAACTACGGTACCACTTGAAGACCCAGCAGTGCTTAGAAGTTACAGAATAGCAGCATGGAGCAGCAGGGCTATGACAACCAAGGCCAATCTGCAATGGTGTTGCCTCTGTGTTTGGCCAGCCAGTCTTCTGGTTCTCCCAAATTCTCTCAACTAGCAAAATAAAATCCATCCTTGCAGGTATTGCCCACAAAGATGCAATTAAAATATTAGGAAGTTCTGCAGCCTTCAGAGGCTGGAGTAACAGATCATTGTTTTCTACAATAATCTAAATGTAAAAGACAGAGGATGACCAAACTGAGGAAAATAACTACTAAATCTGCAGCCAAGGTCATATAAACCCCTGCTGATATGCAACCATGCTGCAGAACTTGTAATAACTGAACTTAGAGGAACAGTGTTCAAATAACATTAAGAATAAGACTCAGAACTTCAACTCAGCAAAGTTTGGGATGTAAACGTTGATTCTCTCTGCTCCCTTGCCACTTTGGCTTTGGGACTGCAGTATGCCTGATAGGTAGAGCTGCCTTGAAATCCAAAACAGCCTTCCTAGACTTAAAAGTAGTGCCAAAATTAGTTGTGGATGAACTTACTATTGTGACTCAGAACTTTTATGACTCTGCAGAGGTAAGTCACACTGTCAGTGTTACCTGAACAGAGTCGAGTTGTCAACCTGTTTGACTCTTCTACAGTAATAATTCAAACAGAAAACAGGAGTGTCACCACACGCTCCGAGACACTCTTTAGAACTGATGTAGTCTCTAGGCTCAATGAAAATACAGGGAGCTGAGTGCTCAGCACTGCTGCCCACATGCTTCGGGAACTGCACTAGGTATTCCCCAAGCACCAGCTTTCCCTTCCTCCATAACTCCGTCGCCTTCTTGTCTGTCTTAGCTGTCACCAAAATGATTTAAGCCCTCTGGACTGCTCTTTGGGGACTCTTGGCCCAGCTCCTTGCAAAATTTCATTGGTGGAAAAAGCGCATCCCAAGCAATTAGAAACAATGCAACTGCTTCCACAGCAAAGTGAAGTTGATGACAATAGCTTAAAAAAATTTCCCATCTGCCAAGTTCCAAGTTTAAAGGGCTTAAACAAAGCCTGTTTAAAATCCCTCCAGCCCGGAGACGAAGGGCCCCAATTTCCTACTGTGGGATTGGAGCAACTCCCCCCTAAGGCAGTGGGGGTTATTCAAGACCTACAGTGGAAGATCTGGGCCCAAACCTGGAATGGCCAGGGACTGCTTTACACAGTCTTTCCTGATCCAAATGCAGGCCTGCTGCAATTCCTTGCAGCTCTGTAAAAGAAGCTGTTTTCCCCCAGACCTCTCTGTCTAGTTCAGAGACATGCAGAATTGTTTCTCATGTCCCTCCTCTTCAGGGCTACTTTTCTCTTCTAAACAATGACAATCTGCAAAAGCCTCAGCTAGAAAGAAAAGATCCAGCTCAGCTATCAGCAACGGGACTAATCAGCCTGTGTCCCTAAACCGCAATGCAGCATGCACGTAGGTTAGAGAAGCACACCAAAGGCTCTCCCTCCGAAGGCTTTCTAGCAAGGCCAGCCCCAGAAATGCTGCAGAACTGGCCTGGAGCTACTGCTAACTGTACTGACTGTACTCATGGCCGTACTCATTTTACCCATCTGCCATCACCAGGGGACTGTGCCCCACTGGTGCTCATGTGAGCAAAATCTTATTGTCATGGCCAGAGTGTTTGTGTAGTGTCTCCACTCTAGAGTGGCTCGATCTTGAGAGCTTCACAAGGTTTTTAGCAGCTCCCTCTTCCAGCACTCAGCTACAGCCTCTCTGAAGGGAGAAGGAATGGAAAGAAAGGAGCAATGTCCAGCTTTCCTCCTCACCCCAGCCTCTAATTTACAGAATGATTCGTAAGCCATCAGCAACACATTGTCTACAGGGAGAACAGCAGGAGGAAGATGGTACAGACAATCCCTTTGCTAGTGAAATACCGCCCAGGGCCAACGTTTTGCCCGGGGCTGGGGTGGACAGGATCTCAGCCCCAGTCCATCATGCTTGGGACTCTGGCAGAAGAGAGTTTAACTTTTCATTGACTAGCATTCCCCAGCCAAGCAGATGTTAAGGGAGACTACAATACACATCCAGCTTCCAAAGGGTTAGCAGAGCAGGCAGGAGAGGAAAGAGATGGATTTGGCTCATAGTAGTCAAATTTCAAGGGTCTTCTCTCCACAAAAAATAGGTCTGCAGTCAGAACAGCCAAAAGCCGCAGGGAAGTTGGGGGCGGGGTGCTGATCTGGCTGTTATAAGTGTTTCTGTTGCTCTTCAGAGCTGAATGCTTTTTCAAAGGCCTAGCAATGGATATTGATTTCAGTCTGAGAGTAGCAGTCTCCTTCCCACCCACCCTCCCTCCCACCCTGAAGTGACTCTCTCAGCAGGGTGCACTGTGGCTATAAGTCTTCTGCTTAACAGCAAAGCAACACATTCTGGCAACAACTTAAATATATTCATAGGACATCTGTGACTGGGTTTGGAGGGGAACCAAACAGGGAAAAGGGAAGAGGAGTGAACAAGAAGAGGGGGGCAAGGGAGGAAAGGGATGGGAAGGTTTAAAAATGTTAACTGTTCATGAAAGATAAAAGTCATCTTCTGATATAGCAGCACTTTAGCAGTCAGCCACGCTGAGTAGACCCTGTCTGAGATCAACCGCATGCCAACTTTGTTCCAGAAACAAGTCTGAGCGCCTCTCTCTTCAGCAAGTATTGGTTACGTGGATAGTTCTTTTGTCCTGGCATTGGCAGATAATTTAAATACTGCAGCTTATGAGAGTCCTGGGAACAAAAAACAGAACAAACCAAACAAACCCCATTCGTACTAAACCTTTTAATGATTTAAAAGAACATATGATTGACCAGAGTGTTTGAGAAAATCAAGATGGCTGATCTGACAGCTCTGGAGCATCACTGTATATTTATCAATCAAACAGGATACAGAATGTGCCCCATGACAGAGCATTTTCATGGGACAATGTCACTGTGGACACCCCCCTGCAAAAGCCTGTCAGCTCTTCTGCCATTTTTCTCAAGCTACTAACAGTAATGATGCATGTACCCACCAAAGTGGGCAATCATGCTATCCCACTCCACTCATATACATCAAATCCACTCTACAACTGACCCAAATATATGAAACATTATGTCTTCCCCACACTGGTTGGCCAAGACAAAAGGGTAAGGTGATGAGCAAACCAGTCACGCTCTGACATGAACAATTTAACACCCATGCTGTGCTAGAGAGAACGAGGGCTAGGCCCTATCAGTAAATGATTTTGCACATTGATGCATCTCGATTTTATTTGCCTGGGCTTGTGCCTCAGTGTCTCCTCCCCTAGCCAAACTGTTCTCTTGAATCAGCTTGCTGCAGAGTGAGAAGAATGGTCACCACTTCAGAGGGAGGGAATAAAGCTGACGCTTCTTGGCAAAACCCTCCTGCCTGGTGACAACTGCCCAGGGTCAGGCCATCTGCATCCCCTTGTTAGGCAGCAGCTGCTCTACTCGCTTTGCAGAAACCCTTTTCCTTCTGGACAGCAGTGATAGCTGATTTAATTATTGATGATGATGGACAGAGGAGGAGGAGTTCTTCAGGGGAACTCACAGGCGCCACATGCCACAAATCCTAAAATAAAGTCCCTATTCTAAGGTATCAAAACCATTCCTGTCCTTTTACAGGACACTGTAATTACTGTCCAACCAAGATGAGAAACAGATAGACCCAGCTAGTCATTCAAGCAGCGTGCTCGCACTACATCCAGTGTCACCTTATTTTTATTTTTTTTTTTACCTGTGCGAGTGTGAGGTACAATGTAGTGTTATTTATCTTGAGATGTAGGTGTATGTTCTGGACGGGGAACGAGTGGATTCTGCTTGGGCAGCTGGGTCATTCAGAAAATCCCAGATGAGGATGGTGTCATCATGTGAGCTGCTGACTATCTGGAACTCGTCAAACTGAAGTCGAAAGACTCTTCCAGAATGCTCCTAAATGCAAGTGGGAGACACAGCATGTTACTTCACAAACTTGCTGGCACCTGGGGTGGAGCAGAGAAGATGAACTTGGGCTTGGATTCTAGTGTTACATTCATTTCTCAGTAAGCCCCATATGACACACTGTGCATCACCATCACATAGCGTAAAGTAAGCCCTCTTTCAGTGGAAAGGGTTTGCCATATCTGAATACTTGGCTCGCAGGCAGTTGACATTACAGTTATCCTGTTACTCCTTAAATCCCAATATTGGACACGCACTGTGCAGAACAAACCAAGCTCCCTCCACCACACAATTCAGTCTGGCGAGGCTGAGAGGAGCACTTTCTTCCTTGGTCCACGGTGAAACTCCTTCCCGAAATCACAGCATTCCCAGATGCAGTAGGTTACAGGGGGGGCAATAAGAACTTTGCATTCAAGACTTGGCACCATTGCCACTGCTGAAGAGGAAAGAGGTTAATACTGGAGGACACTAAGGAGCCTGTTGTAAAGTCCAGTGACACAGTAATAATTCCTCTTAAGCAGTTCTAAAAATATGAACTGGAAAGGGCATTCTTTATAGGCAGTTTACATTCTGCTCTGAGGCTGAGTGGAAATGGCATGACGATTTGGCAAGAGTTCAGACTGTAATTAACAGGAGGTAACAGCAAGATCCTGGATACCACAGAGCAAATCCACTATGCTTTCCCTTTTGTGTTGCCTATGTTTTTTTGGTGCTTACACTGCTGCAAGAGTGAGCAGTGGCCTCCTCGGTCAGAAGGGAACAGAAACCATGCAAGTAGAGTAAGCCCTATCTCTTCTATTAATACATATTTCTCTTTAGCGCTCACATGTTGTAAGGGGCCTAGGGTCAGGAAAAAAACATGCCTTAAAACATTTTAGTACTGAAAATACAGGTTTCTCAAATATTTAGAAAAAAGAGAATTGTTAGCAACTAAATGGGAAGCCTCTGTCTTATGGCACAGGACTACAAAAATACAGCTTGGTTTGCAAAGCACAACAGCTGCTTTAAAGCGAAACTCTGCATTTTTAAATGAACTGAAAATACACACACACACAAAAGTCAGATTCTATTTTTAAGATAAAATTTAAAAAAGGTCCAGTCATTGGAACCTTTCTGATCTTCTAACCGTAACTCAAATTTGTCTTAAAAACACCTTATGGGTTTCTATCTTCCCACCTATTCCAAAAAGAAATGTTTTTCCAGAGTCTGTGTTATAGCAGTGAGGTAAGTGAAGTTCTTGCTAAAAAAATACCACTACAGCATTCAGATTCACTGAGGGACTGCTCACAGAGATGCCAAGAGAGAGAGTGGTACTTCCAAAGCCTGTTTCCAAAACTCCTTTTTTTCTCCCAGTCACTGTATGCTAAGTAAGGTTGCCCTAGAAGTTCCGCACAGCACCTGCCCTTTGCTGTTGCAGTGGCAATAAGCAGACTGCACACCCTAAGTTGAGGCCACAAGGACCTGAACCTCGTAAGGAAAGCTGAACTGTGTGCTTATTCTGTGCCTGGAAAGCTTCTGTCAAATTCATGTGGCCACTGTTCCAGCTAACGGAAGACAAAACTGGAAGGGACCTGGCATGCAGCGAGCATTTGTTATCTGTGCACTTTCCTCCTACTGTTTGAAAATTGAACACAAGCAGCAGGAGACTCACGATGTTCATTGTGCAGCCAGGTTTAATTTTGGAGGCCGGGGGAAGAGAAAAAAAAAACCAAACCATGGGTAAGCGGGTATAAGGACGCCCTGTTGTCATAAACATGAAAAGTCCTAAAAGCACCACAACAGCTTCCTCTGCCCTCCCTCTTCTGGCCCCCTCCATCGCTATCAAACAGGGATTTACGAGTATCCATGTGTTGAGATTCCTACAGTGTTTCCATCCCACCACTTCTGATTTATAATATAATTAGCTGGGGCACTTTCACTGTCCACTGCTGGAAAATGCAGAGGAAATCACACCAGTTAAATTAAGTCTACAGGTTACTAGGCACACATTTGTCTCAGGCTGGAGCAGGAACACTGCTAATATCGAGCTGAAGTCTAAGGCTCTCAGGATATGCGCTCATGGGCACAGAGTTGTTCCGTAGTTTGCAACTGGCTGGCCGATGACAAAGGGTTTTTCTGGATTTCAGCCATGAAACTATTTGCAGTTCTATTTGGCTAACAAGAAGGTTTTTCAGCATAGTACCTGCAGGCATCCAAGGCTCTCACAGACTCCTACTCTGCAGCTTATGGTCCAAATACATGATTGGGAAAGAGTTAGCATGGCTTAATGATCTACTGCCTGTCAGCTGAGTCACAGTAACCCCCACAGCCTGCACCAAATGTGAAGTAAAATACTTTAGCAAAATCTACAGCAACAGTAGCAATTCAGGTGGTCGATGAGTGTGCAGAAGGTCAGCTAGCGCAGCTCAGCTGGTGAGAGGTAACCACACTTTTAGAGAATCAGACAGCCTCGGTATGATCTTGGTTTAGAGCACAGACTAGTCACATGTCACAGTAGGAAAAGGTCTAACGTATACCAACCCAAACACTTCTTGGCTGAAAAAGAAATACATTTAGTACTTCTTTTTCAATGAGAATTTGGTACTGGATTGAAATCTTCCTTTATCCCCAGCAACAGTGCAAGTTTTTGGGGGTGAATGTGATGGAGGAATGCTTATAGGAACCATCCCATGGCCTTGGGCGTACTGGCATTTTTCTCACAACCTTTCCACATTATTGTAAGACCAGTGCAGAGCCACTGTTAAGCATGACTGTGAATGTTGTTAACACTCACACAATGACATTTTAATCACACCATCATCAGACCTGCGCTAAATATCAATGGACAGCATGAGAATAGTAGTTGCTGTTTAAGGATGAGTCAATTTCACTGCCTGTTTCAGTCCTTAGCCTCTCTTTCCCTAAACACCCAGAAGCCAGTTAAAAGCAATCCCAAGGTTGCTTTTGTTCTTATTTGTTCAAATTTGGAACGTACTACTTTTCTTTCCATGTCAACAATTCTGACAATGTACTTCTACATCATTAGGTACACACAGGTTGAAGTAAACCCACTGACACATGGATTCCAAGAAGGACAAGTCTCAAAAATGGGTTTAGTTGTTAACTCCAAATCACAGAACAAAACCGTTAAAAAGTGAATGAAACCTCCACAGGTTCTAATTTTTAATGCTTTATAGCTTGCAACATTAAAAAAACAAACCAGTTGGACACCCAAAGAAGCCAGACCCCTAGAAATGACTTCTAGATCCTGCAGAATGGGGCTAAGCTGACTTGAGTTTTCATGGCTCAAGATAGCCCTGATCAAGCAGACTTTTCTGCCCCCTCCACCACCCCTACCAAAAGCTCTTACCACAAGGGTTCGCAAGCAGAGGGTTCCTGCTGGAGCACGGGGGTCCAAAGCAGCCACGAGATCCCATACTTTGATTTTCCTAGTAGTGAAAAAAATAGACAAACACCACGGCTCTGTTAAAGATGAAAGAGCAAGTGCTCACAGAAAAAAAATAACTGTTAGTACAGCTTAGCTAATACACCAGTTCAAGGAAAATTACAGCAATCCTTCTGCTCTTGAGACCTGGTTCTTGCACTTCCCCTTTGTAAAGCTTATAGAGCTTAATGCGAGAAAAAAATATGCTGTCAACAAAGTAAATACTAACAGATAACTAACAGAATACTGTTAGTAATAACTAACAGAAACATGTGGGAGCGCAGACACCTAGTCAGTAATGGCAAATGGTCCAGAAGACATAACCACAGATGGGAAAGATTGTTTTTACCAGTGGTTCAGCTAGAAGAGGTTTCAGGTTGAGTCAGTCAGATCTTCTTACAAGCTAGAAGAACTGGACCACACACATCAAATCACACTGACTTATTTCAAAAGATGAAAAAAAGGTATCCTTTGTAGCATCGTCCTGATTTACTGGCCATGAAAAGGTCCTCTTGGTATGAAGGACAAGGAGTCTAATATTTATAATGAAGATACAGCAAAGTGGGATGTGAGACACTGAGACAGACAGGAAGATACAAGGTATTGACTGCACCGACAGCCTCACCCATCATATGCCCCGCTGACTATCCTCTTGTTATCAAAGCGTATGCATCTCACCAACTCTTCATGGCCTTCCAGTACTCGTAAACATGCCCCACACTCGATATCCCACAGCCTGGAAAAGAGTAGGAAGAAGCACTAAGAACTTTTGAATATCTGATCATTGCAATGAAACATTTGGTCTTTGCTTGTAGTTAATGGAAACTTGGAAATAAAGATTATGATGAAACAACAAAGAAGAAACAAACTATATTCATCAGTCCTTTTCCTGCTGTTAAGCGGATGCATGCTTTTCAACATGACCCTGTTATGTTACAGTATCACATGGGAAATGAGTCAGAGATCCACAAATTTTAAGACTAGTTGTGTCTAGTATCTACTGCTCTAGTAATACAGGATATCTCCCAGTTATCTTCATCACAGTGAGCCTCATAACTTTATTTTACTGAAGTTGATTTTTCATAAAAGTATCCCACCTTGATTTTAAGATGTTAAGAGAGGGAGACTTGCCAATTCCCTTGGCAGCTTGTTCCAACTGGTAAGATCACCTTCACAGGGCACACACCCCTTTCTGTACCCCTACATGCCTAATTCTGATTTGGAGACTACCATCAGACAAACTAAGACATCAATACAGTGGTGAAAGGTACAAGAATTAACAAGCCCTTTTTATTTGTCATTTCTCCTACTGAAGGTGTGTTTACTCTGTAATCTAGGCACCTTATGCATAAGCTAAAATGGGCACTCTATGTTTATTATTTTGTAATGCATTTTCTTCTTGCTCTCAAATAATTCCTGTGGCTCTCTGCTAACTGTTTCTAATAATCCAATATTTTTAAAAAAGTTCTGGCACCAAAACCAGTACGTGGTATCTCAGTAAGATACCCAGCAATGCGTTATTCTCTCAACTGTAAATATCCCAGAGTTTTGGGCTTTGTGAAGTATTTTTAGCATGGAGAATAAATTAAAATACATGCATTTTTACACTTACACACTACCTTGAAAAATACTTAAGAAACGCTTGAAACAGTTGTGAAGTAAGTCTATTTGCTTTCCATACTTTTGTCAGCTCTTTGTCAAGACTCACAATTACCATGGATAAAGAAAGATTATTTGCCTACAAGAACTGAAATTCTTTGACAGGTATTGTCTAGAGGTTCCACCTCTGGCTGAGACATGCTCTGTTCATACAGGAATCTTTTAATAGCAGTATCTGCTGCGTCTCCCTGACACACAGCTGAAATAAAGCAGTCACAAATGTTCTTAAATGCTCATTCAATTAGCGTTCAGACTGACATGAACTTCACAGTAGTGAGAAATATGGGTGGTTCGTGGAATTTCTCTGGGTGACACATCGCGAAGCAGCACAGCTGCTGAGGGGTCAGGTCACTTTTCCCTGAGAGGCAGACAAAGAAAGAGATAAATTGTCCCCATATATTTTACTCCTGAGGTCCCCCAGGGAATAATCCAGGTCCAGTGGATGTGTGCCCAAGGTTGGTGGTTAATGATTGCAGCTGTCCTGCCACAACAAGCTGCTCTCACTTTGGACAACAGAAGAATGAACAGAACTCTTTTGTCACTGTAGAACTGGGAAAGGATTTGTCTATACACGTTTGAGGCCAACGAGGAGCACAAGGTGATTCTTCGATATGTGAAGTTGATCCTTCAGGAATCTGCGAAGATCCCAATAGTTTTCACATGACTACCAGCACACCAGTCAAGGTCGGAGCAAGCAACTCCATGGCAAAGGTCAGCCAAAGGCACTCTGGCTGGTCAGAGAGCATTAAGTCTCTCAAGGACTGTAAACAGGGCGGACAATGCCAGAAATGAACTGGTGCAGAAAGGTTTGAGGAGCAATCTTGTGCCAGGAACTTTCATGCCATGTGTTTCCACTCCTTGCCATCAAGCCTGAGATTGCCAGCAGCTCTGGGAGGCTACAACACACTATTCAGGCCTGTATTTTCAGGTCCCAGTTTGAGGTTTCACCTGAATCTGAATGGGATTAGAAGAGATGATCATGTCCCTAGCCATGTGGGGAATGGGCCTTCACGTACAAAAGGGATAACTGCTATGTAAGAGCAGAATCTCCTAGCAGAATTGGTGCCGAGGGTACCTCCCAGATTTGATAACCTTCTCAAATTTCTACTTCTTTAAATAGTCAAAGGACCAAATAGTAAGAGAACTGCTCTTAAGGCTTGAGAACTAACTAAAAAAAAAAAAAAAATCACTACAAAGTGTATGCAGTCAAAAACACTACCACTCTTCCTTCCTATAGCTTTGGGAGAACTTCTGGAAGTACAGGGAGGTCTGCAATTATCTCAGCCTTTAATTCACTTGAAGTCCTGGCAGAGCTGGAAGATGTACAGAAGGCAGGTGAGCCTGAATCCCCATCTGCTAGAGAGAATGCTGTTGTCTAAACAGTCCAGTATCAGATCCCCATGTGTGCACACACTGGAGGTTGAATACACTCATTTAAAAATTAACCCAAGATGATGTAGTCCGATTCTATTTTCTTGCTCTAAATTATCTTTTTTTTTCCTTTTTTTCTATACCATGCTTGTCTGCAGCAATTAAGAACTTTGGCCCTAGAGCCTAAGATACTGAAGTGATCGGATTAAACTTGATGGACCAGTTTCTGCCAGATGGAAATCGGCACAATGATAGCGATGCCTGTGTAGCTGTGTCCTCTTACACAGTGAAATTTCTGGCCTAAAACAAAACCTAAATAATTTTTATACATGGAGTCTCCCTACAGAAGAAAGATACTGATTTCTCAGCTACTTCACATGTCCTTACATTTGCAGTCGCAAAACTAGAAATCAGAGTCATCTTTTGCAAAAAGTTTCCCTGCAACTGAGGAATGACAAACGTCAAATTCTGTATCAGGAGGCAGCCTCTACTAAAGGGCAACACACAACATCTGGCATTTTACAGTGGATTAAAATCAAACATACAAAGCACCAAGCCACCCACAGAGATGACTTAGTAACCTGCCCTTTCTTAATCACCCTTCCACTGCCTTGTGCCCTCTGCTAATGGCTGGGAGAAAACAATGTGATCAGGTAAGTCTTGTGCCTTGCCCACACAGCTGCCAAACCTGACTTCCATTAAGATTCACTGCCAACATTCCTGAAATTCTAGCACAATTTATCTGTCAACTAGGGATTTTGTCCAATGTAATCCTAAAAGTAACTGTATTCCTCTTTAGTGTTATCACTATCTTGACATTTACTTTTATTAGCATTGCAAGTCATATCTTAGATCCTTCCCTAACTGCTGTAATATTTAACTATTTCTTACTCTAATTCTGAGACCAAGTTTCATAGTACAATTGCAGAGGGTTATTTTTTTCGATTTGAAGTGCAGGAGTTCTCACCATGTGTAAGTGGTGCTACTCTTACACAATGCCTGTAATACTTTTTCCCCTGATTAAGAGGCAGAAGTTCCAGCTCTCTTGGTCATCCTCTCAGACAGCCCTAGACTAAAATCTGGCACAATGACCTAGTGATGTCAACCAAAGAACCACCATTTTCCTACAGAATGCAAACCAGGGAGAGGCAGCGTGTTGCAAGCGAAGTCCACAGGCAAACAGTAGCATGAATCATTCTCACTGAGGAGAAATTATTACTGACATGCAAAGTGAAGGGTTTCTGCTTACACTGTCCAGCTTTCAAGTTTTATCAGAAGGCAGACAATTATTTAAAGCAATGACAAAGACAAAAGGGAGGTTGCTCTTACTCCTGTTTGCATGAGAGCGCCATTTCCCTACGTCACATATACTACTACTCAAGCTTGCTCCGTACACCCTGAGATTAGTGGGACATCCCTCTGCCAGCAGCTGCAGGATGTAGGGAGAAATCCTGTCTCATGATACCAGAAGGAGTTAAATCTCAGATTGCAATCAGGGCAGCTGGAGAAGTGCAAAAGGCAGCAAACTGAACTTCATGCTCTAAACCAGCTGTTCCAAACTTAACCAGGTGCCAAGTACCACAAGAAGAGTTTGGCGAGAGCCCAGGAGGATTTCTGCAGAGGATTAAATGCCTCTTGCTGCAAATCTGACCCCTTTAACTAGACACATAGCCCAATTAAAATATCACAAGAGGACATCATAGAAAGTGGTACTTGCCAGCTCTTTCATACACCAGAATTGTCAGAGCAATGCAACTTGTTGATTAGTATGGGACTCTTGAGATATAGAGGATGAAAGATAACACAGTAAAACAGGCTTCTAATATCTCTTTCCAGTAGTTCACAATGTTCTATACCAAAGAAAGCATATTTCAAAGACGACAAGGGTACAGAGCACTTCAGTTGCCTAACCTCTGCACATCCCAGGGAATCAGAGACAACGTGCTTGCACAGAACTCTGCAATGGGGAGTGTGTCTCTCACCTGATAGTATTATCTGAAGAGCCGCTCACTACTAGCCTGTCTCTGTACTGCAGACATGCAATGCCTCGTTTGTGGCCATTTAAGGTGCGCACAAATTCGCAGGTACTAGTGTTCCATACCTGTGACAGGAAGGGGGGAGGGAACCACACAGAGACAAGATTATTAAGAAGAGACTAACAAAAGCTGGTATCTGTATGATACATAGGTGCATCCAGAATGCTCTTAATTGAAGATGCTATCATTAAGACTGGGAAAATTACCCCTCCGATGACTTGTGACTATAGTCTGCAACTGTTAGCAGCTTGGGTCACTGTACACAGAAGATTTTTTCCACACCGTATGAGAATTAGCTTCCAAAATCAGGCTTTGGCACTCTTGGGCTAAGGTTTAGTCTACACAGGATCTCGATTTTCCTCAGTTTTAATGCTGCAGAGATTGGGATCATAGCAGTAACACTTAAGTGACTCCTATCCACTCACCTTCACTTTTGTTCCCATGCTGCCTTCTGACAACTATTCAAATGACTGGTGCTGAAAACAGATTATGGAAGTGGTCAAGTCGAAAAAGAACACAGAAAAAAAAGTCCTTTTTCAACTGCATCTGTACCTGGGTCTGATTTGCCATACAGCTCTGTAAACAAGTTGTGCAAGCTCAACAGAGGAGGAACGAGTGGAAATGAGCAGCAGGAAGAACACTGCTTCTAAAGGAAGATCTGTGTAATAACTGCCAAGGATCATCCTCCCTGCCTGGTCACTGTTCTTAGTTATTAAATACCCCAGTGCTGCAAATAAAAAGCCTCTGAAACACCTCACCTTTATAGTTCTGTCACCTGATGCTGATACAATGTACTTGTCATCAAAGTCCACTACGTTGACGGCAGCTCGGTGCCCTACTAGCACCCTCCTCAGGGTGATGTCTGTTGGTGAAGCCATGTCCCACACAGCAATGGAACGGTCTTTGGAACATGTCACCATCATGCCGTTATTGAAGCGGAGGTGCAGTACTGCTTCACAGTGGTGAATCAGCGTATTCAGCATCTCGCCTGCATTCACGTCCCACACCCTGCAGTTTCAAATTTCAAACCAGAGAGAAGAGTTTAGAAACTGTACAGTGGATTTTCTGCAGAGCGGGAAAGGGACTGGGAGAGGTAATTGACTCTCTAGCCATATTAGAGAAGCAAACACCACAAGTTATATGTACATCTATTAAATAGTTAATTAAAAGATGTATTATATAAACCTGTTGATTATGGATACATTGAGACAGTCCAGCAGCCAAAACCCCTGCAATGCAGTTAACACCATAAAAATAACCCAGCCAGGAAAAAAGCATTCTTTAATTAAGGGAATTTAGTGCTGAAGTATGAGATTGACAGCTTTAAAGACTGGTGTTTCCTGGTTGTGTCAGCCTACCACACACTCCATTTCCAGTCAATAAGTACTTAATCATGACCTGTGGAGAAGCAAGTTCAGCGACAGGTTTAATTTTTGACCTCTCTCACAGGACTATCAACTCAAAGGATAATCTGTACAAAAGCAGAAGACAAGATAATGCTTTTCAAACAAATATAAGTAAGTGCCACAAGTTGCACCACACATTGCATTTACCCTGCAGTGCATCTGGTACACAGCTACATTCCAGGAATGTGCTGAATACCCAAATTAAGACAGAGCATTTATGTCAATTTAATGTTACTGGAACCAACTGTTCCAGCCGAAAGATAATTTAAGATGAAAGTTAGACAAAGTCTTCATACAGAACTTCCAGGACTTAAAATTAAGATTTTAAGCTTTAAAAATGTTTCTTTTGGGCTATTCTGTTGGCAAACTTCTTTTACCCTTCATAAAGAGATTTCTTTTGGCACTATCACACCTGTATCCCAGATAGACTACGTAAGAGCAGAAAATGGCTGTATCATCAGGCACATCAGACATTGCAGAAGGTAAAATTTTCCTCTGCCAATAAGACGAGCAGTAAGAAAAGGCAAGATGTGAGAAAGACTTCTAAAGTCTTATTTTCTAACTTATGAAGGCTGAAGTGCATCAACTTATGGACTATAAATGAGAAAGAAAACTACATACCAATTACAAAATGCAAAGGAGAAAAACCCACAGACTAAAGACCTGAGCCATTAACATACCAGCAGTTTGCAGACAGGGTTGCCAAACTGAACAGGAGCTGGAGACCTACTGACTTCTTTGGACAAGTGCATCCCTGAGATCTCAGAAGCATTAAGAGCCCATCTGTACTGTCTATTGGATGAAGCCCCTCTTCCTGAGGAGACCCAAGGATAAAAGTGATGCATCCTACGTGCCTCTGGGGTCTGCACAAACATTTATAGATACAGTGGGAAACAAAGTATTTCTGGGCAAGTAGCCAGTCTGCAATTTGGCCTGCCTGGCCCGATACGGAAGATGATAGTACTTGTTACAGAAATCAGCTTCTCCTTTCGCAATCTGTTTAGCACAGTGCAGTTCCCACACCATCTCCAGGCAGGCGGTGTTGCCGAAATTCTGGATTCCTACTAACAATAGGACCCCAAAATCTAGCAGCACCACAAGACTGCATGCATCACATGTCAGGAACTGAATTTAATGGTTATTAGCTTAACAGTGGTAGTTTACATGCAAGCACAGTGATAACCATGAGGAGCTTGCAGCCACAGGAACACATGCTAATAGCTTCAGAAAAGGCCACTGACACAGCTTTTTGTTGTCTGTAACTTCACTGCATGGGCATTGTTTGTACTCTGACAAGAAGAGAATATATAACAACATGGAGAAGACAGACTTGCTCCTTCACATCCAAGTTCATATTGCAATTCACTAACTCAAATGCGCCTGTATTTACACTGCAGGTCTTAGACTCTCTGGGATCCTGTAATAGATCTAGTGGACTTCACTTCTGCACAACATGCACCACAAGTGCTGACTTGAGGTGTCCAGCCTTTTGCTGGAGACTGGAAGGAAAGGAAGGTTAGAAAGATTGAATGAAAAGAAACATCATGCTGAAATTTAATTAAAAGTCACAGGAGATCTAGTCATACATCTTCTGTTGACTATGAAGTGACAATGGATGACTAAACCTTCAAACTTGCTTTGAAAACTTCAACCAACTTTTAAAAAGTTATTCTCAGGGAGAATTTAAAACAGTCTCAGGGAGTGTCAAAACATGCAAAACCTTGGTGAAATGCCAGATGGCCTTCCTAAGTCATCCTGACCTTGACTGGCCTTTGCTTAGGTTCTCATTTCTTCTTGACAGCCATTTGCATGGACATCTGATAAACAAGGACAGTACACTCCTGAACAAATACACTGAACTACTTCATGGAACCGACTGAACAGCACACATTTAAGAAAGGATCATTTCAGCAGCTTGCAAGGCGAAAATCTTAGAGGCAAACAGAAAGCTCCAAATCATGAGCACACACCTGACTGTTGAGTCTGAAGATCCAGTAATGATCACCCGTTCATCGTACTGGAGGCACAGGACAGAACCCGTATGTCCAGTGAGAATTCGCTTGCATTCCAATGTATTCTTATCCCAGATCTAAGATCGCAAACATTCAAAACCAGACAGCTCAGTAAGGTTTTCATCTTTCAGCACTTACTGGTTTGACTGGTCTGTTTTTTACTACAACACATCATCCATAGTGCAGTTAGAATATCTTTAGTGGCATCTGTAGAGTCTTCTACAGGCTCTTTGGTGCAATACATTACCATCTTTGCTATTACTGGCTTTACTATGAACATTGGTTTTACCTTTCTCATCAGGGTATAGGGCACAGTAATTACATAGCCAGTAATTACTGATGGACAAAAACTCTGCTAGTGAAGTTTGATTGTAAGAAAACAGGGTCTCTCTTGCCAGATAAGAGAGGCATACATGCTGTGCAGGTGTGAGGTGGGGGAAGTAGAAGGCTAGGTTACTAACAAGAGATTGAGTAGGTGTCACTGAAATTAGGACACTATTATTTATGGCATAGACACTGCATGCTATTAGTATGTCATTTTGGAGCATTCTCACCTTAATAGTATTGTCTCGTAGGCCACTTACTATCTTCTGATCATCATACTGTAAACAATAAACCCCTTTGCTTGTCTCGCTTCGGCAGTGGATCCTCTGTAAACTGTGCCTTCCACACCGCCAGTTTGACTCTATTGTCTTGAGGAGAGACAGGAGACAAAAGAGAAGTAAAAATAAAGCACGTAACTATCTCCCCTTTTTTTGTTTGTTTGAGAAGACAGCAGATACTTTTCTTCACACTTTTTCCTGCAATCAGGCCCATGCAATGACATAACTGCTTTCTAGAAGAAGTAGCACACATAATAAAACCAATTAAACAGATAAAAGCCTGGAAAACATATCATGGCTAAACTCGTCTGTGTTATCTGGAATGGTGAGGGAGAAGTGACCTAAAAGCTTTTTTCTGTCTCCAACCTTTAACCCCCTGTGACTCAACAACTAAACAACTGAAGAGAAAGCCTCAGTTGAGCTCTAGCTAAGTGCTTGTACAAACTTGTCACAACAGTGCCTGAGCACCGCTTTTGCCACTAGGAAACTACCAGAACATGGCATTTTGCTCACACATCTTAGATACAAGGCAACCGTGCTCAGCTGCCTCCTATTTCCCTGGGTCTTAGGATTGCAGAAAGAATGTACTTTCTCCCTGTCTCAGTTCCTGATATCTCCCCATAACATGTTATTAGGTCTCATCTGCACTGGGTGGAGCAAAGTACTGTGGAACAGAGAAAATCAAGATGGTACGGTGCTGCTGTGACATCTGACACGCAAGGTGTAGAGAGTCCATCTGCAAACAGCTCACTGAACAATCCAACTCATCCTCTGTCTAAAGGGACCTTACATAACTATCCCAGATCTACAAACTCTGGACAAACACAGACATATCAGATTAATGAAATATTCCATTAGAACAAAATATTCTCAGAATTTCAGCATCATGAATAAATCAGGGAGATTTTAAAAAAATACAGCCAAACACCACCACATCTGGAAGCTGTGTCTTACCTCTATGTCCTGTATAATTTTGGGGTAAAGTGCTCTGTAGAAGGAGTTGGGTGGTGCAGTCCCATCAGGAGGTTTATTTTTAAATAGATATTGTCCCCTGGAAGACAAAGAACACTCCCATTTGAACACAAATCACGTTTCAGCATTTTGGAGAAAGGTCCTCCTGGCATTCAACAAATGGGTAACCACTGTTGAAAAGCACAGACAGATTCATATTCAAACTTAACTTAATCAGTAAGACGGAGTGGTTCCTTGTTTGTTTGCCCTGCAACATGTCAGTGTTGCATTTTGACACTGAAATACTCATGAAAAATCTGTGCCTAGTCACTCAGGGAAGGCAAATATATTATCTCTTACGGACATGAGCCCATTCAACTCAATAGGAGGTGAGAACGGCTCATGCCCGCAATACACATACTCATATCAGAGGTCACCTCTAAAATAAAGTGTACAAAGAAAATGAAAGAAGCCAAGGAACCCTCAAACTCACTATGCATTCAAGGTTAGCTTTTATCTGCATTAGCAGGAACAGTATCAGTTTTGGTACATGGACATTTTACTGCTACTACTATATTTTGGTAAGCAACACTTCATCTGTGGTGCCTCCCTCATCTCAACACTGATTTGGAATACTCATATCCCAAGCTAGATTTTTGCTACAAAAAAAATCTGTAAACGGCAATCACTACCTGCTGTGTAAAAAACTTTAATTCCTCATCCTGAAGTTAAGAAGCCACCAAACACGGTGTGGAAGCTAGTAAACCCCACCATGGGCGTACTAACTGCTGTTCTGCCTGGCAACATGCCTCACAAAATGGAGAGAGGCACAAATGCCTTCGAGTGTAATCCTGGCATCAGAGGCACAGAGTTTACACTGGGCCAGCTCTCCTCTTCTCCCTCCCTTGCTCCATTATGGCATAATTAATTGTTCAATACTTCCTTGCGCATTTCTTTCTTGTCCTTTCCATACAGTATACCTTGAAACTCATTTGAGAGACTGTACATTAGCTGCCCTGATGTACTTGAACCAGGGAAATCACAACAACGAACTGAAATTTTTAGGTTATAAGGTCGTAGCAAACTATAGGACTGAACAGACAAAATAACAAATGCTCAAGAAAAGAACTTTTGATAATTCTTTAAACAATTTACTTTAAGTACGACTTGAGAGAAAGGTGCTTTCCACTTTGGACAGAGCAATCATCTGAGTCTTCAAATACAGTGACCAGCAGCCACTCATATGGGGACAAACACACGTGAAGAAGGGACACATGGATGCAGGCAAACCACTAACTAGATGGCTGCCTATTTACTGTGATCCAGTCTGGAAGTACATACAAGAAAATTAAAATTATTGGCCCAGGGATACGAAAAATGCTTTGGAGATACACAGAATACCTAGAATACATCCTGGAAGACTTGGGGTAGGTCTATGGCAATCTGTATACAAGCCTGTGTGCCTGAAAACCTGTCTATTGTTTCCCACTTTACTAGCTGATCTAATACAAGGTCTTGTTGCTACCTATAAGCCCTGCCTTGCTGCATGTAGAGTCAGTTGTTTACAGTTCAGCTAAAGGATTGCTTGGAATTTCCAGGGCATCCCAGTGGCTGTTGTGCTGTGGCTCTGGGATAAAAGGAACTATTGTTTGCAGGTTTTGATGACTGGCCAATTCAATCAAGTATTCAGATGGACACAATCCTGCCCAGATTTTGGGCTTCTGTTTTATATTTCTCTAAATCTGTGTAACCCTTACTGCTCCCTGACAAGCTGTCAGTGAAGGCTACCATGCCGCGGAACTGGGTGTTTCTGCTGTAAACCACGAGCTGCAAATGCTGAAATCAGGCAGCCCACATGCAAAGTGAGGAGCTGTAAGCAAGTAACACCAGTCATCTATCATTCTGAACTGTCCAGTTAGTCACCTCCTTGTGCCATGCACAGTGTTAGCATTGATTACACGCTGTAAAGCTCTATATGGCAGAGATGCAATTACAGTGGATATTTCTTGTCTGCCTCTCTTAACCACCCCACCACGCCTGCAGTTGTATCTTCTAGAGCTAATCAGAGGGCAATCTGAAAGACAGGGCACAACTTGCTCCTGTTCTGTCAAAGCAACCTCCAGGACACAGTGTAAACCTGAAGAAGAGGTGCAGTAACAGGGTGTGACTGTCCTTTGAGATGAGAAGCAGGTTTTTGCAACTGTTTTTTAGAAATGTCATGTGTCTGTATGACTAGTAGTCAGTTCTGACGTTATTTCTAAAATCTGGAAGGAGCAACTTGAGAACTATCAGCTATGATCTCTGACAAGATGCAGAGCATAAGTAAATTTCCACAGAACAGGAAAAAGACAAATGTAGCTCTTGCATTTTAAAAAAAGGGAAGAAGGTCCACCACGGAAATGGTGGACCATCCAACTCAACTTTGACAGCTTAGCAGTTCTAGAGCACACAATCAATCAGATGAGCACCTAGAAGATGACAAGGTGACAAGCAACAGGCAACACTGATCAATCCAGAATACACCATGTCAAACTGACCCAATTTCTTCTCACGGACTCCTCCCATGACTTAGCAAGAGAAGTATGATCTTGGAAGAGCTCAAGGGTGGACACACAAATGGCTGGAAAGCACAGTTTACCGATGGTGCACTGACAATCAGAATGGCAACTGGGATCTTGCATGGAGTCTGTCCTAGATGTGTCATTATTGAGCATTTTCTTTAATGACAAAGAATGGAACAGGGAGCGCATTTATTACCTGGCCAATGATACTAAAGCTGGAAGCTACAAGCACTTTGGAGGACAAGATTAACCTCATAATGCTCCTGACAAAATGGAGAAATACCAAACGATAAATAGAATCTAATTCAGTAAGAACAACTGCCAAGTTCACCACTGAGTAACAACATAAGCATGCAAGATGAGGAATAATGGCTAAGTAGAACTTCCACAGAAAGGGTAATTAATTTTCTAACAGTATTATACCACTGTTAAAAAAACAGCACATGTTCTACTGGAAAGCATAAAATGGAGTGTCCTCCACACAGCATGCCAAGCAATGCTTCCCACACCACCGAACTCTAATACACCCAGCTGATTACACCATCCTCCAAGAATGGAGTAGAGTAATTGGGGAGGTTCTAAACAGAGAAAACCAAGAATGGCAAGAGGACAAGACAACATAGGATTACGGCTGGTTAGCACATCCAAAACGTAGGAAACATGATCATCTTCCAACATGGAAAAGATTACTGCAAAAAGGAGAATAAGAAACTGTCCTGTGTGTCTGTGTAGGCTAAATATAACACGCCGAACTGTAGCTAGGAAGACAGCTTAGATTTTAGGAAAATCTTTCTAACACTAAAGTTAGTGAAACAGTGGAATTCCTTGCCCAGGTAAGGCCTGGGGAATCTCCATCAGTGAAGGTTTTTAAGAACAAGTTAGACAAACATCTGGGATGACTTAAGAGACACCTGGCTGTGCCTTTGGGAAACAGGAGGGAGTAAATAACCTCTCAAGGTCCTCTTTGGACTTACTGTGACCTCAACAATACAGAGCAAAAATAGAAGTCCTGGAGAGAACAAGGCAAAGGAATGCAAAAGTTACCACTACCATGCTCGTGTTTATTTTACAGTCTTTATAAATATTACACTATTGGAAGCAGATCAAAATAGTATTTATTTTTAATGGATGTTTCATAATCCTGATTTACTCGCCTTTACTTCCTGAGACAAACAGTGTAACAAAATTAACCATAAAACAGGAGTCTTTGTTTGCAACTCTGTATCTTTTTCTTTTTAATAGCAACTAAAATGCCTGAGCTGTCACTTTTATCTTGTTTATGAAATATTCATACCCAGCTTCCTTTCTGCCAACATCCTAGGGACACCCTTGGAAAAGAAAATTATGTATTAAAGGACGTACCCCTGAGAGGGAAAGTTCTAATGAAATGTTAACAGAGCAGCTTCAAACTTGAGTGAGACCCACATTGTAGTAAGGCTATTCCAGATGATTATTAACTAATCTATCTGCATTTCTAAAGTCCCCTATTCTCCGTGGTACCTACCCTCAGCTTCCAGTTTGAAAATTAAACAGATATCTAATAGTGAAAATCTGCTGAGGAAAACAAACAGACCTATCAGGAAACAACTAATTCATAGCACATGCTGCCCCACCGCCACCCCTAAAAAAGCTCTTCTGCTCTGAACTGCTGACTAGTTTAGTGTTCCCCTGGGGCGTACACAGCTTCTTAATTTGAACCGAATGACAGCTGGGTGTAAAAATCTCAGTCTGTATATCTCACTTGTCACAGTGGGATAAGAGCATGATCAGATGAGGAAGGTGAGGAAAAAGCCCCCACATTGCCTGCATAGCCAAATGATGCCCTAACTCCCCAACCCCCGAATTTTGATTTAAGTAACTGTCAGGTTTGGAACCAACATGATGTTTCAGGGTGCTAAATAACCCTCTTCAAACATGGTTTGAAACACACAGCACCTACTGTCCTGAATGGGCGCAAAAGAGGTTTCCTCACCATCCTCTCCTCTCTGACAACCCCCTCCACAGGGAGTCTGTCCTGACCATTCTCTCGATGAGCTTCTTCCACAGCATGCCGTCCGACGTCACCCGGTACCACTCCTTGCACACCAGCTCAGCAGCACACAACGATGTGGCATCCAGGTATGACAGAATGTTCTCAGCAATATGATCCAATCCCCGAGCTGGGGGAGGGGGGGGAAAAAAAAAAAAAAAGATTATTTGCTGGGGAGACACGGAGTTTAAAACAACTCCCCTTGCTAATACAAAGATACCCTCTCTTTCCATCTCCTCTTCTGCACGCAGAGCTGGACCAAATGCACAGAAGAGCATTTGCGGCTAAGTTCAGGAGTGAACAGCGTTCTCCAACTTCCTTTGGATATAACACAACAAGTCATTAAAAATAATAAAGAATCTAAGAAGTCATTCCAATCTATTTCGATGGGTTTTAGCACTAGGGGGATATTCTATGGATGGCGTTTCCAACTCAGCGACGCAGCCCCCAAAATCTCTCTATATTAGGACCATTTCTCATCTCACTGCTACAGCTGTTCTCATGTTCCAACGGCTCAAAAGCTGTTTTTGCTAAAGCAGTAGCTTTTAAACGTAATGAAGAAAAAAATATATATTCCCAATGTGTGCCCTGAAGGGTAGTGGTACCTTTAGACATGGGGGAGGGAAAGATATGCAGATGCACAGGGAAGTCGAGAGGGAAGGAGAGGCTGTGTAAGGAGAAAGTGAAGCAGGTTTGCTAGTTTCATTTATTTTAGTGAGTGGAGGAAAAATATGCACCAAAACGGTATAATTTGCAAATATTTTCCAGTGTGAATACCAGGACTGGCTTTGTTTCAACATGGCTGGAGTGAAATGTAAAGCAATTGCCTGGTTAGCACCAAGCAGCCCGATGTAACATCTGCGTAGCTGGGGGCCAGGGAAGGTTATGCTACGTTTCTTAACTGGATGGATGTATTCAGTAAAAATGTGCCCTTACCCACTCAAATTTAATCACCATCAAGACTCCAGGAAAATAAGATGCCTTTTAAATGAGATGTTGCATAAATACAGCTTCTCTTGGAGGTTGTTTAATTCACAAGTGAGACACAGCATCAAGAGATTATCTCACTTCACAGGTCAAATTTCAGAGGCTTTGTGGAAGTTGTAGTTTAGACCCCATCATCCCTCAGGCATAATGTTCAGACCAACCAAAAACGAACCATGGCAGATTGGTATTACATGCATCTTCCCTCCGGTTCACATTTGGGACAGAGTTAAATACGTCTTTTCTTGCTTTTAAAACAACAGCCTCAAAGACCAGGCCCTGCTTGTGACAGGGAAAGAAAAAGCAGCAAGTGCGTTTCTACAGTCACATGTCCATACTTCTGCAAACCCAAACTGGGTGCAATCAGCTGATTCTGATTAGAGTTCATGAGACACAAACGGTCCAACCTTTGTTTTCGTTAACTGAAACATCTCAAAATTATCTCCCAATGCAAGAAAACAAGAAAATTCAGCATGCCTCCTCTCACTCCTTTCAAACATCCTAAATTTATAACACATTTTGGGTGAGACATTCTGCCCAGCGTTTTATGCTTCCATTCATATGTAGAACAAGCACGTGAATGATACCATGCACAAACAGAGTGTGCAGAAAGAGGTCTGACATTTCTTATCTTTATAGATGCAAAATTAGATGTCAACCTGCAAAATAAAAGCTTCAGCAGCCTTTATTATGTATTTAATCTGAAAAGATATTTACAGCCACTATATAAGATTCTTTTAAAAAAGGAAAAAAAAAGAGTGTGTGTAAATTTAGATTGACTCTACAGCAATTCGTGGAAAGAGAGATACAATGTTTTAGTGAATGTGAACTGGAATTTGCAGGAATTCCGCAATTTGGTAGGGCAGACATGGACATCGTGTCCCCCTGCTTCCCCACCTCGACACCTGCAGCCCTGAGCTCTCTCCACTGGGTGGAAATGGCATATTTACTTTTCCAGTCTGAAGTGTTGTAACTACTTCCATGACCGTAAGTCATCCTTTGCCATTGACCCTAGACCCTTCGCAGAGAAGGAATACTAATGTTTTGGCCTTTCCTCCTCACATGTATGATAAGTGGATGGGCAGAGCTATTTTGGCCTGGCTGCAAACTCAATTTTATTATTTTGTTTCTTAGGACCAGCACAACTCACTGAGACATATATCTAACAAAGCATCGCTTCCTAAAAAAGAGAAATCTCTGCTCACAAAAGTTTTTGCTAAATCGATGTGAAACACTGTTAGCCCTTCAGCCCTCCATACCAACAAGAATGTTTCAGTTATTTCACACATGAAAGCCTTATGAAAATGACTTTCCTCATAAAAAATGTTAAACAGCTTGGAAATGCTAAGCAGAGACCTTATTTTTCAGAAACAGAACAAAGTTTGTTAAGTACACAGTTAAGCTGTATTTTTCAAACAACCTTAATTCTGTTCAAAGTACTGGGAAAATAATCTGAGCCAATTTTACTCTGTATTAGTAAAACGTGCTCATGATCTAAAACTACCTTTAATTCTGGTCATTCTTTGGGACAGTGCTAGGAGGACAGAGATAAGATGCCTCAGGATTTTGAAGTAGCTTTATTGTTTTATTTACTCGAGTGGGAGAGCAGGAGAGAGAATGAAGGAGTAAAAATTAAACCAGAATACTGAACACTTGAGAATTTCAGAAAGCTAAAAGATACTTAAATAGTTTTTTAATTATGTGACTAAATTTAAAATTTTAGGTTCATCACTCTTTCCTAGGCAGTTTCTTACCTTCCCCTTTCCCATTCCCCTCATTAGAAACCTGCCTATACTCAGGACATCCTGCACAGACTGCAGAGTCTGCGCCAGTGTAATTCCTTGCCATTAATTTTCTCCCTTAGAGCTATATTCACTAGGACATTAGCACTTTGCAAATATGCAAATCGATGCACATACATTATTTAAGTTCCCACAACTATTCAAATACTCACATATTAGCTGCCTGATTCCTATCTATTCTGCATTCTGAGATAGTAAAATTAGCTGCTTCCTGGGAAACTGTGAAAATACCACTAACAAATATGGTATGGCTAGGAAATTTTGAATGCCTCTGAAAATATAACATTTGGCCAAAATTTTCAGAAAAAGGCCTGTAGGATGAATTAAGCAAGTGCAAACAAGATGTGTTGGCTTGCTTTGATGGAGTTTTGTGGAGAAAGACCTGGAAAAATTGTGTATGTAACTATATGTATACTTCCACTTTAAAAGTGGGGAAACCAATGCACTTTCAAAATATTCTCTATTTTTCTGAAACAGAACAGCTCCACAAGTTATAATGCTGCTCTAAGTACACAAGATTATTGCCATTGGACTACTAAAAACTAACATAAAGCAGGTACTTAGCATAACTAAGATTTTTTTTTAATGCTACAACAGCCATTTGATTACTGGGCACAATGAGCTTAAAAATCCAGTGAGTCCTATGTATTTAACTTCATAGCAAAACTCTTGCAGTGCCTTTATGCTTTGTACAATTCAGTTAAACATGTTTTTTTCCATCTTTTAACCCTAGAACTTAAAATTTCATACTGAGAAATCCCTTCTGAAGAATGATCAAATGACTGGATTGAACAAATTGTCGGAGTTCAGCAGTTCTCCAAAGGTATTCACAGAACAAGCTTTTGGCAAGAAACTCCTCTCTTCAACTAGCTATTTAGAGACAACACCTGTAGCACGTCTTGCTCAGGTCCATCTCAAACTAAGGACCTACGCCATGGGAATGCTAATCCATTAACTATCTATCTATCTACAGAGGTACGATCTAATGGTCTGAGAAAAAGACCAAAGAGCCAGGAATTTCTGTCTGGTTCTAAAACTCTATTGCTGTATATATTTTATCTCCCACTACCTCAGTTTTCCCATCTATAAGACAGGGCCAATACAAAACTGCACGTACACTACTTTATGTGTGCATTCTGTGAGATACATCCAATGACACATCTGAGAACAGCTGGGATAATATTCTCAATGGAAAGCACTACAGAGGTGCAAAAAAATAGAACATTTCCATCCTTTGATCTTATGTCCTCCATTCTCTATTAGCAATAAACACATAATCAAAGTGACGGCTTCATGAAGGTATTTTACTAGGAGAGAGAGACAAAAAAATCTAAGTAAGAAAAGGGAAAACCTCAGCTGAGCAACCAGAAAGAGTAGTAGTTTTAACTTTAAAAATTTTCATTATTCATGCATCGTTGTGGGCATTATGAGTACAACTACCTGCCCTGTGGCTTGCGATGACTATCCTTATGACACATATATGAGCTGTCATTTACTCCTAGCCAAACCATGATGGTATTTAATCATGCCTTGAGAGACAGTAGGAATAAAAAAATAAAATATTACTACATTTCATACCATTATAGAGCTTTTAATTCAAAAGCTGTCATCTATTTTGCAAACCGACCCTAGAAGAGACCTCTCCAGCAGGGTAGGCCAGAGTGGAATAGTTTTCTGAAAGACAAGACGGAGGAGCAAGCTCCCTCTGCCTGCAGAAATACCTGGCAGTGCAGTGATAAAGTCCCGCTGTAACATGGGTTTGAGGTATGAGTTTATATGTCCGTGCTGGTAGTGACACATCTGGGAGATGAGGTGCTCCACAAACTCCACCTGGTCAGACTCGGACCACTGTTCAAAATACTTGACGCAGAGTTCCTTCTCCTTCTCATAGCTTGCAGACAGTTTTCTTTGCTTGGGCACAATCATACTGGAAGTGCCATTGGCAAGTTTCGTCTGTAAACAGGAAGGAGAGAAACAACCCAAATCACACATATGAAAAGAAGCTCAAGCGGTTTTATGATTTTTTGGGGGGAGAAAAAAGCAGAAGGAAAAAAGCACTCTGATACATAAAGTTGGCTGAGGCCACATATCGCATTTGGTGCTGTCAGTCGGAGCGCAGCCACTGCGAGCTGTAACCCCTGCAGGACAATGCACTGGCTCATGACAGAGCTGCACACAAAGGACTCTGGTTAGACGGGAAACCTTGAGTGGCAATTTAACATAAACACAATTTTATTTACATCTTGCAGACAGTAAAATGCATTTGTATTGCTAATCTACAGTTACCAGTTACTTCAATGCACCAAGAGAAAACTGCATTTGTATTTTGTTTTGTTTTCTAAAGGATGGGCTGCTGCTAAAATTCATAGGGAATGCATGAAATGGATGAGAAAAAAATCGACAGTACTTCTTCTGAGTATAAAATTATACCTTGAGAGCAAAGCCAGCTAAAACACACCCTGATATTTGGTACATACTCCTTTCACAGAATAAAAGATTTTCAACTTTCTGAGCACGGTTAATATCTTGTCAGAAAGACTCAGCTCAAAGAAGAGTTTCAGGGACAAAACAAAATACTGACATGTCAATTTACTACTTGATAGCAAGACATAATTTCTGCTTTCTAAACAATATAACTGGAAGAAAAGTGCACATTTTGCATTGCAAGGATATCCTTTGTCCAAGTAAGATTAACTCTTTGCTGGGAAATTATTTTTTCCCACACTGGTCAAATAGTTTCTATTAAATTCTGAAAACGTGATTTTCTCTCTTTCATTGCATTGGTTTAACACCAGACAGCAGCATAATAACAGTGAATATTATGACATTTTTATTTACAAAATACATTTAGCGGTTCTCTATTAATTATCAAATAATTAGAAACAAATTACAGATATCAGAATATGTAAAACATTTATGTAGGCATGCCGTACTTCTGTTCTATGATGGTAATTCCAGACGTCAACCTCACCAAACTTTATTAACTTTAAGGGAAAAAACGAATACCTAAATCTCTCTGCAAATATATCTAATGATCTAAAAGAAATGCATGGATTAACTGATTTTACAGGAAAAGCAAAAACAACAAAAAAGCCTTTTTTCAGCAAGTGCCAAAACAGTGGTTTATTTAGAGACCACAAAATCTAGTTACGAAAACGGGGTTTAGAATGCAGGAATTCCTCGTTTCTCAGGAGTAAATAATTCCTGTATTTCAATACCCCCCCAACGCCGACAGCAATCCTGACTTTGAAACACCAAAAACCTCATAATTTGAAAATCTACTCAACTAATCACCATTTACATTTCATTTTCTAGAGAAAATCCACCTAAATACTCTTTTTCAGCATTTCCAGCAGAGCTGGACAGAGCGTAGAAAAAGACAGTAAATAACTGTCATTTTTAACAAGCAGTTTCTTCTATTTCTGAATTATGGTTTGACTTAAGTTTCTTTGAGAACACGGAACATGGAGGTCACATCATCAGTGCTCAATTCTGCAGCTCAGTGTTTTCAACCTTTCTTTTATCCCCACTCCTCCCTGCGAATTTCTGTGTGTGTCCAGTAAGATCATGCAAGACAAGGGCTAAGACTGAGCTACGCTTTCATTTGGTCATCGCACGGACAGCACTGACTGCAGGTGAGTCGTAGACCCAGTTACTGGGCAGAAGGAAAGAAATACTCTCTCTTGGGCAAACTTTTTATATAGAGAAATCTCTAAAGGGACTGTGCTCATGAAGTCCTAGGTGTGAAAGGCTGGAGTTATTCTAGCAAAGTCCACAGTAGGCAACAGCCTCGCAAAAAATAATTATCAGTGGACTGCACTGAACATTGGTCTTAAGGGATTCTGGTCATTTTTGCTGCAGTTAAGCTGCCTGCAAAACAGACATCCCTGTAAAAATGCTGGATTAAGACAGCAGAGAGATGTTGTATTCTACAAGCTTGATCTCATTTCATTTCTCATTTTGTTTGCCGTGCAACCAATCTCACAACAGGCTGTGTCTACAAAGCATTTTTTAAAAAACTATACTTCTGCCTTTTAATCTCAGAGACTGTGAAGTCTGACTAATATGCTGAGCTGGGGCTGATGTGCAAAGACCACAAAAGGGGCAACTCCCTTTCATGGGGTGCCACCACGTTCTGGCCCTTCCTTGCCTCCTAAGCACCCTTCTCCCAGCAGCTCCCCAATTACCTCTAAAATGTCAGTTTGGGGTATCAAAGAGAAGCTGCAACATCTGCAAAAACAAGTAATGGCTTATGCGTGTACAAACAGATAGCTTAGATGGGACAAAACAACCGATTTTGCCTGGATCCCAAATGAATACAGGCCTCTTGGGTGGGAATAATGAGTAAGCTAGAGAGTCCATTGACCAACACTTGTAACAGCTCTGGAAGTCAAACTCCAGGTTTATATAGTGGATCTGCTAAAAAAAGCACTATATATGTTACAGTGTTTATGTCCGAATTAGTGGACAGGGGAACACGATATTTTTTAGGTTCATGCATGTACTTTGGCTGCATTCTGACAATGTCAGCTTGAGACCTGGTTTGCACCCTTGCCTGCTCTGGTTTCCCATAAAAAGGAGCGAGGGCAAGCCCAGAGGTAGCCATGGTGTGCCCAGCAGGTCCTGTGGTCTATGCAAGCAGGGGACCAGGAGGACAGGGCAGACCACGAACACACAGTTCGGCAGAGCAGAGACAGACGAATTCACAGGGCCCACAAATCACTCAATCACAATACATGCTCACATGCCTCCTCCAGACCATCTGTAGCTACAGCTTAGAACAAAATTCCAGAATTTCAATTTGAAGATTCCTGAAAATCTACCGGGGGTTCAGTGAAAAAGGCCTGTTATTAAAAAAAGCCAACAACAAAACAACATCAAGCATCTGTATTATTAAAGCGTTGGGGGGGAGGGCGGTTACTATCAGTAAGAGAATCGATTTGCTTCTTGAGAAACCCTGATGACTCAACCATTCTGATCAACTGCCTCAAGTACAAACCATCTCAGAACCATATCAGCAACTATTTCCTGGAGCACAGAGTCATCTACAGCCTCTTCCCTCTCCTGGTACAATAACCAGGCCTCACCTGAAAAAGAAAGAACTGTCCCACATGCCATCCATACTGCTAGGGTAAATATTCATCCAAATGCACTGTGTGTGGTTATGCTTTTTATAAGCTTCACTTCCAAAAGTGGCAAAGAAGAATAAGCACTGGTTGTCTGTCACCTGGGAGGAAGTTTGGGTATAACAGAGCAAACTGCTAACTCAGAACAGACAAAGCTTTTCTGACTCCCCTTTCACAAACGCTTGTAAGTGAGGGCTGAGAGGTGCCCAAGCTGGCTCTAGGCACAACAACTCATCTGCAGAACAGCAGAGGTGTCCTCCTACAATGGTGTGCCTGAGCTAGTAAGCTGTGCCAGGAAACCCAGGGGACTGAGTGCCTCAGGTTGGTACTAGCTCAGGGATCTACGTACTATGCTCCATTGCAGCCCATAATTACAAGACCATTTCTCCAAATAGCTACATTTAACACAAAGCACATTTGTATGCCCAGTGAAGTAGAAGAGGACTAATACATGAAAGGACTTTAATCTAAATAATGGCTTGCAACTATAGGAAGGTGCAATATTTCAACACAGATAAATAAAGCCTGGATAAATCTACTGCTCTGCATATAAAACAAAACAGCCATGGTATATCACAGCTGTAACCCACATATGACAACCAAGGTTACTTTTGGTTTTGTTCAGTACAGGGGACCAAGGATCTTCCTAAAGCACAGAAAAAACAAACACAAGCACAGATCTCTCATTCTAGTATAGGTATAGTGTTTCCTCACCCATATGAGTGGCCACAACTTTTACATATTTTTTAAAAAAACCCACCATGTCCTCCAATCATTGCAGAGGACTTTGTTAAGTCACTTTCCACAGGGTGGATGAATTCAGATTATATATTTCTTGATGTAAGAAGACATCTCTTAAAGAAAAAGAGAAGCTGTCTCCTAGACAGCTTAAATGATCCCAGCAAGGTTTGGGACCTTCTGAACCTTCAAGACATCTTCATGCTGGAGCTCTGAAAAGACTGAGAGATTAGACCACCACTGCAAATTTCTCAGTTTCTCTCTAGACAAAAGGAAGGGACTTCCCTTCGACGTTCCAGTATCGACAGGTCATACTGGGCTTCTCCCCTCCTTCCCAGACTCCCTGGGACTACAGGCTCTGACGCAGAGAGATGTCTTCTACTGCTTATCTGCAACCGTAGCATTTCACCTCCAACTGCTTGCACCGCCAGTCGTGGTTAAGTCACTGATCTAGACAGAGCCACCTTAACAGGAATTTTGGATGGGTTTTAGTGAAGGGGAGGAAAAAAGAGGACATAATGTTTAATTATAAGAAATGATTGAAATAGGCACAGACATACCCCGGGTGCCTCTGCACTGCAGCAAGCTCTAAACTTGTTATCGTTAATGGTTTAAATTTCACTGTGCTAATCATTTCAGGACACAAGCCTTTCTTGATAATCTAATGAATTATTCCAACATCCTTCAGCAAAAAAAATCCTCCATGACAGCACTAATTACAAGACGTTTTCCCAGTGCTTATGTAAAATATGACAGAGCAGCAGCTTAGGGAATTGCAGAAAACTGCTTCTAATTTCCACTGAGAAACTGACAAACACCTCTCTTTCATCTCTCCCAGCTCTCAAGTAAGATTTAACTTTCTCATTTAGTTAATTACCGAGTGAGGATCATCATTTTCCCGGATCGGAGCGGCACAGAGCCTTTATCGTGTTAACTTGTGAACTTGATCGATGGCTGCTGCTAAAACTTAATAACTTCACCCCCTGGCAAATTGTAAGATAAATATAATAGGAGAAACTCTGACAGTAAAAACCTGCCAGAAATGAGCGCTGTGTTTATGTTTCTTTGCAGGCAGCAAAAAAACAACCGACAGCTTATTACTGGGTGCGTGTTACTTATATTTAAAAGACTCCAGGCAGTTAACTTTCTGCGTACTGTTCAAACTTTACTCACAAGATAAAAGACACTGGGGAAAAAAACAAGCAATGGGATGACAAAGAAAGGAACCATGGAGGTGTATGTCCAGAGTGGGCGGGGAAGACGGGAACTTCACAGTGAAAGCAAAGCCATGCTTGTCTCTATATCCTGAATATTCTTCAAGATTAACCACATTAAAAATACCCACAATGGTGAATCCAGACATGAAACTAGTTTCAGCAGTGGCACAAAGCTCAGGAATTTTGGAGCATGTTAGAAGCTGTGTGGGAAAAGCACAGGGATTAAAAAGTACCAGTGTAGCAGTGAGATGATTCGGTTTGATGCCTGTAAAGCTGCTCTTAGCCAGAGAACCTCAGCATGGCTGGCTTTTGCAAAGCTACTTGTGTGGCCATGAAACTGCTTGCTACTGCCCATGATGAAGTACCCCTCAATACCACTCCAATGTAGCAATGTAATAAAAATGGTGAAACGGACCTGAGATGTATGCCAGGCCTCCATGGTAAAGGGCAGAGCTAATATTTGAGAATCCTGTTGAAAGGGTGTTGTTTGCATGGCCTAAAGGCAGTAACAGCATAATTAAGAGGATACAGGTTCAATTTCTATGGCTGGCTTCTTCTTTTTTAGGCTTGTAATTACCAAATGCTGCAGAACTGATTCCCAGACTGCCAAGGCTAAGCAAAGAGGGAAGAAGTCCTTTGCAGCTCCCTATTAAAGAGCTCTTTGCTTTGAGAATTGGGGGGTAGTGAGGGGGTGTCTCACCATAAAAAGCAGGATCTCGTGAGCCATAGCACCTAAAAGACATAAGTAGGGTAGCCAGCTCCTCATTTTTCTCCTTTGCAAGATGAACCTGCTTTTCCAGTGTTTGACTTGACAGCAAAGCTACAATGCTAGGTCATTAAACAACTCACTCCATTTACTTTTATTTTAAAAGCTCAGTTTAGAATCTACCCATTTCTGTCCGCCTCCATCTCACATAACAGTCTCTGTGAGGTTAACCATGGGTTTAGCACATATATGGACTTACTCGCTCAGTACTGAATTAGTTTCCACACTGCAAAGCTCACTGAAACAATCGGAAAAATGAACATAACCCAGAAGTAGATGATCATCAATCACATCTGAGAGTCAAAAGGAAGGCACCATGAAAGAAACCACAGCATCTTTACTATTTATTTTTAAGAGAAAATTCAAAATACATGCTCACACTGAAATTAACAGTCCCCTGGATACCCAAGGAACTAGCAATTTTGCCTGTCTGGGGCTTTTAGCTGCTTGTCCACATCTGGTTTCTAATCATACAGCAGAAAAACTTTGATAAGAAAGGATACATCTAGATGAAAGATCACTGGAATTATGCTGGACACAGCAGCCCAACCTGCTGCACTTTCTGAAATCCTGAGAGGCCAATAGTTTTCACAGGTACCATTTAAGTACCTATGATATGGTGTCAGCCTGGAGGGCACCTGGCTAAGGATATTACCTCAGACACAGAAGAAAGGGAGAAGGCTGTTTTGGTTTAGGGCCAGAAAAAGCTGCAGACACCAGAGAAGTAACATGCTGAGTCTCTTCAGGGACAGGGGAGGCAGGACTGAGCCATGGGCACTTGCACACCGGCGGTACAAACAGCAGTAATAATACCTTGCTGAAGAAGCTGCTCCCCTCCCACACTGCTACTCAGTAAACAGCAACAGGGAGAGGAGATTAAAAAACTATTCTTTTAAGCTAATACTTAATGTTTCAGACAGACTAATAAAGTTTAATTGTCTGGAATCTCGTAGCTCTTACTGTAAACTTTCCTTTGATATAGGTCTCCCATCTAGGTTTTAAGTGCTGGCAAAAAGCTCCAAAATAAAATTTCTCTGATGCCAGCAATGGATGTGAATTGGGAGTCCCTCTCCTCCTCCTCCCTTATCTCCAAGTTGTCTTTGCAACTAACAAGCACTGATGAGAAATCTGCTTGCATCAGCACAGCACTGGCATATGTTACTTTCCCAAACTACGATCCCTGACCAAATGCATATCTAGACATAGGGAGGGGAGGGCAGACACCATCACTCTTAAAGAGCTAGATTTCAGAGCATACCTTTTATTAGTTGTAAAGTGATCACACACAAATTTCAAAGCAGATCCTCCAGTAACAACAAATTACTTCCAGTGGAAGTCACCAAAGGAAATGCTTTCTTCCTCGGCATGGCTACCAGAACCAGAGTTGAACTGCTGGGACCATTACATGTTATTACTGTTAATGGAGGGAAGGAATATGCACATTATCACTTGGAGAACCAGTGTACTAAAGTCATCGGGCAACAGCCAGTAGCAGCAAAGGGCTCATTTATGGCAGGGAAAGGCATAAGCTATGCTCTAAGCAGCAGTTTCATAGTTTTCTGGAACAGTTGCTTCTGTTAAAATACCCAAGCATGATCTACTGCCTGAGTGAAGTTACTCTTTGCGGATGTTATTGTTGATTTTTTTTTTGCTCCAAGTACTCCCTTAACTCAGAGAGAAAAGCAGCCAGGAACAGGTAGGTGGACTCAAGTGATTCAAAACATGGCTGAACAGTGAAGACTATACCACCGGGAACAACCTACAAGTCAGTGGGGAGAATGACCCAAAAGACCTGTTATCTGCTCTCAATAACACTACTGAGATTTTCAAAACACTGTGGTTCTGTCTATGTAAAGCTTTTACCATCAAGAAACACAAGCCCTCCAAGATATTTCACCCAGTATTATTTCCCATGAGTTTCCTCCTTGGAGATGCATTTTGCTACCAACAACAAAGAGGGCACAAGCGCACCAAACTACCTGGCCAAGGCAAAGTGAGAACTGGAAGTCATGAATATACATGCTGGATATCATATACCATTTCCCAGCTACAGGAGTACTACATATTTCCAGGCGTACTGGAGAGATGCAACAAACAAAATGCAGCAGCGTTCTGAAGAACCACAAGATTCATGTACGTGCTTTGCTCCCACTGCAAACGTACTTCTTAGATCTGCTGGCAGAGTTGGCTACATGAGCACTCCCTAACCTATTTCAGTCAAAATAAGCTTGTTAGCAAAGACCTGCTATTTAAACTGTCTAAGCTAAAACACCTCATCTTAACTGAAAGCAGGTTTGCAGTTTTGCTGACAGATCCTGGAGGGCAGCAACCTGCAGCAGCCAGATGAAGGCTGAGTGGTATTCTTTTCCACCAGTACAGCTAGATCTAGAAGAAGACATCTCATCAGCTCACACTGGCTGATACCAATAGTACTGTTGTTAGCAGCCACCACAGAGGCAGCTGTAAGAGGAAAAGTCCATTAAATACTCTTGCACAGTGTCAGGTCAAAGCTGGTCAGTGGGCTGCAGCCAAAATCTTGACAGATTTTGCCTTGTAGCCTCCTATAACACCTACAAGATCATCCCATAACTCTCACTCATTAATGAGCATTGTCTTCTCAAGATGAGCTGTTCTGCTAACCTTGCAGTCAAATGATACCTTGCTGGCAAACTGGGGTGATTCCCATGGAGGACCACTAAGATTGCCAGGAGAGCTGGATGTGTTTGGCCTGGGGAAGAGTGGGGGCTATCTATTAGCCTTCCACTACCTAAAGGGAGGTTACAGAGGAAAGTGAGACAGAGTCTTTTCAGAAGTGCATAACGACAGGAAGAGGGGCAACAGGCACAAGCTGTAGCAAGCAAAACTCCGGACCTTAAGAGGGAGATTTTCAAAACACGAGTGGACAAGGTCCTGAGCAAAACGAGCTGGTTGTGAAGGTAATCCTTCTCTGAATAGGCAGTTGGATTGGAGACCTCCAGAGGTCCATCCTAACTTAAAGTTTTCTATGACTTTATATCTTAAGATTGTGTTGGTCCATTCTTTCATTGGTACCTGGCAAGAGATTCATGAACTGAGGAACTGACTCCAAAAATACAAGCTAAGCACACTCTCTAATGAATTCTGTATCTTCAGAAATTGCATTAGGTTGGGTTAGGCCAAACGCTGTTGATACGTGACAGTACATAACAGAAGAAAGGCAAGAAACAGTACCCTCTGCAACAAGAAGTCACCAGCTCTGACCATAACAGTGCTTCAGGAAGGCATATTCAGTTTCACAGTTGAGCAGACTTTGTCCCTATCAGCAGATACTCAAATTGCACAAGCCAGAAGCCCAAGTCACAAACTAGCACACTAGGGATTCCTCCTTGGCTTGGTGTTTTCAGAACAACCCCTCAAACTAAAGGAGGGAGGGAGTCTTCCAGTATTCCACTCCCTATAGTAGACTCAACAGAAGTGCAATTGTTTGACTATAACATATAAGCAATACAAAACCCCCAGTAAACTGGGGCAGAACAGGATTGCTAGCCTCACTTGGTCCTTCAACATACTGTATTTTCCACATAATGTTCTTTCACTCAAAGGCATGACTCCACCATTCCTTTTAACGAGATTAATAAACAGTGAAAATAGTATCAATCTACCTGCATTTCCCTTTCTACAAATACAGGCTAAGTTTTCTTTTCTTCTTTTCATCCCACTTCTGAGAGTTACTTTCCTGTCATATCAAGAATGTAATCAGTGTGGAGCATATCATGTGAGAAATGTCTTCCATCCTCATGCACTGACGCATCCTCTTGTAAATTTATCTAACAATCAACAACCCTTTCTTTAACTTCTACTATAATAATTGGCTAAACATCTAAGAACCAATTACATGCTGAGTAAAGTAGCATTTCCTTCCAACAGTTTTAAATATATTCTCTTTTAAATATCATTAGGTCTTCTATTGTGGGAATTGTCCTCCTTCGTGAAAGGAAGGGAATATTAGACTTTACCATTGCATGCTATTTGTTAAACACCTCTGTGATACTCCTTACTTGTTTCCGGTATTTTCAGTCAGCTCACAATAGCCTGTAGTAAGTCTAGTATTAGTATACTTGAAAACACACTATTTGCATCTTCTTATCTAGGAAGACCAATTTGGGATCATGCCTGGAAAAAACATATGCAACCTTCCGATACAAAATAAAATTAAACATCAAGAGAATTCAACGTTTCCTACCACTGACCAAACTAGGCAGATGCACCATTCATAGCCTGTTCCTTTCATCGAGGGGTTAGAGCTCCCTCTAGCACCCTCGAAACAGAAGAGCCATAGATGCTAAACTGTGACTGTCTGGGTCTCATCCAAAGCAGTCTTGCATAGGGTTGTCCATAATTTTTATTTGATTTACATTTTGCTGTCACATGAATAATTAAGAATACATCCACTAGTTTATCTGAAATTAAGGAGGAACAAGTGTCAGGAGAAATTCTCTCTATAACCGAGTAAAAATACTCATTGCTATAATTAACTGATCTCTATTTTAAAATGTAATTTAGGACCAGCTGAAGGATTATCATGTCAGCTGTGTGTACAATGTGAAGTGTAGCAAGAAATTAAATGAAAAAGTTGTTGAAAATATTCAATTTTCACGGCATAAAAAAGTCTTGCTACCTCACCCTCCCTTGCAGCTGACAAACATCCCAATGCAGCTGACAGGTCGCCTGCAGTTGTGAATTACGTGTTTCTATTTCAGCATTAAATATTGAGAAACACCGTTTAAGTAAAACTCAAAAGGTGTAACCCTGCTGAATTCTGCACAATGCTGAAGACAGAGAAACATCTCATGACAGAAAGAGTCTCATCCCTTTTTAATCATAGGGTATTACTTATTAATTCTTGATAAACTGAAAGCTGGCAGTACAATGTAAAAATAAGAAAGGAAAATGGGAGCCTAGTCTTTCGAGTTTTACTCCTAACTCTCCCACTGTCTTCTTGCGCTGCCACAGGCAAGTCACTCCATTTCACAAATCTATCTGTTAAATAGATGTATCCTAACACACTTCACACAGAGACAAAACACAGCTAACACAGCTTAATGCTGGGAATGTCTTCAGAGGCCTCTACACGAAAGGTGCTCAGTGAGGGCAGTGTCACCAGATGACACCACACCACGCTCTACACAAGTTTGAACTTCCCCTCAAGCGCCAGCAAACAAATTTGTCACTTAAAAACTAAACAAAACAGACTTATTAGAAAAGGCATGGCCTCGACTTCACCAATTAGAAAAAATGCAGCTATACTAATCGTTTCAGCAGCCTTCCAAAGCAGAATCAAAAGTCGAGTGCGTTAAGAAAAAATTTAACCTCGAGTTTTCTCAAACTGAGACACCGCATCCAGATACCACTCCTAAAATCAATACAAATGTGCAAACAACTCACACACCCCTGAAGGTAAGTGCCCTGGGGAGGATGTGCTTTAGTTAAGTTCCTTTACTCATGACAGCAATTTCAATATGTAACCACCAGGGGACTTCTGAACATTGCTTGGGTTTAGAAGTTTGCAATTTTAATATTAGTATGTGACAGAGATGAGGAAATACAATAGGATGTGTTAGGCTATCCACAGCTACGTTTTTACATCTCTGACAAGTCCATTAAGAAAGACTAGAAGTAACTAGACCCAAGTAGATGACAGAAGCACCTGACAGAAACTTCCCAGCATCGCCTGCCGGTGTCCCCCAGTCCTGGCCGACAGCTGTCCTTGCCATTCTGGGCCCAAACTCTGTACACAGTCCTGCTGCTGCACCCAAATCCTGACACACAGACCTTCCCTCCCACGGTACAGATGGCATCCAAGGCTGTTCCTTTTATCCTCTTAAGAGGACTTGGAGAAAAGTGCTGGCAACAACTTCTCTCTCCCCACACCTCTCGCACATGGCAGGAGAGGATTACAGTCCAATATCTGACCTGTCCAGCGGGAGTGAAAGGACATCTGAAGTGAAAGCAAGACCTCTGCAGTTGCAGATCTGTTAGTGATGCTGGCAACCCTCAGCTGCGTGCCTCTTTGGGCTGATACTGCAGTCCACTTGTTCTCCCCTGCATCTCCAAGTAGTTGTGGCTTGGATCCGAATCAGAGACAGGTGAAAGAGAGGTGGCGCTGACCGAACTGCAGTAAGACGTGGCATCAGCAGCATTTCCCCACATACACATGCCCAAGTACTAAAACTTTGGAGATCTCTGATCACTTCTGTATATTAGAAGCAATATATCTCCCATCTTCATTTAGGAAGCAGTTTGCAGCCGTTGTTTTTGTGCCTTTGTTACTTCCAGACTGCGTAACTTAATGAGGTCCTTGGTGCTATCCTAGGAGATAAAGGGAGGCAGCTAGTGCCAAATGTAGCCCTTCTCATGCAAACACGTTACGTACTCCCAAGTGTTGGCTTGATTTCTGGGTGCAGTGGGAGACTTACACTTTGAATTGTAAGGTAGATGTTCTGTGTATGTAAAACTTGGGAGAAGCAGGTACCTAGCAGTGGAGGTTAACAGGCACTAATGAGTTCAATATTGACCCTGCTCTGAGCAGAAGGTTGGACCTCCACCTCTTCCAACCTAAGTGACTCTGTGTTTCTAACCTCATAGTCAAAGCTCATCTACAGTTCCCAGGCTTTTGGAGAGAAAAGAGATTTAGGTTTTGACTGAAGCCAAGTTATAGTTGTCTGATGTTGATGTATTTCATTTGTCACAAGCAAAATCTGAAATTCTTTTTAGAAGATGCTGTATAGAGAATTATTTTTTTAAAGGCTTTCCAACTCTGGGCTTCACAAGCCTTCGCTATTGTATCATTCATTCTTTGCAGCAACCAAACACCATGTTCTTAAAGAGTACTGCAGATACACCTGCTGTCTGGCTTTGCAAGTTGAAAGCATGCAGTATTCAAGGGACCTGTTTGGACATCCAACCTTGACTTTCAATTCCACCCCTCCAACTATTTAAAATTTTTCAAAAACTGTTGATTTTGTTTTGATGCATGTGTTCTCTAAGAACTGCAGCTGATTCTCTCCACAAATTATTAAATTCCAAACTTATCTTCACTTATGACCTGAACCAATTTCAAAACTCAGGTCTCAAACAACAAATTAATTGACTGTGTTGCCTAATCATCTGTAGTCTTCTAAATCAAATCTCAAAATACTCCCATTACAACCCACCTCAGAACTGTCCAGGATTACAAATTATGATCCAGAAAGGGCTGACAGATCTAAATTAACATGGCAGGAGAACAACCTGATTCAACTCTGTAGTTCACGCAATTTTGTAAAATCCAGTGACTTGAAAGAAAACAGCACATGCACATAATTGGCGTTAATTAAGCAACATTTTTATTACCTCCAATCAAAGACTTATAAGGAAGGTTTACTTGTCAGAGAGAGGTTTCTTTGCTGAGAAATTACAAGTCTTTCTTAATTAACAATCTTTTTTTTTGTAGTATAGTTGTTAAGTATTTTTCACTTTTATTTTCTTCTAAATGAATGTTAGTCTAAGCACAAAAGCTATTGTTTAAATTGACAGAAGTGGGGTCAGAAAAAACGATGCCGAAATATTTTAATCATCATGTATTTTAACTAAATTCCCAGTTTGTGGTCACTGTTACAAGGGTTTCATTTTGTATTGAGAAGCAACAGGAGGATCTCAGACTTTATAGATATGAGAAGATGGTTAAATCTGAACCTGTGCACACAATTAGGACAGACCTATCATATTTCACAAATTCAGGACATCACGAAGGCAAGTTTGCCTGCTGGACACAGGACCTAAACAGCCTGGCTACATACAGCACCCTTTTCATTTCCTAGTTTCAAACTACTCTATGAGCTGAGCAGGTAAGGACTACTTGCCTGTTCAGATTCACTATTACAGTAAAATAAGTAATTGCAGCTACTTTGAATACTATTTTCAGGTCTGCGAGAGCAACTACTTGGCTGCTTATTTTTAATTTTCCTCAACAATAAGGTTCAGCAATGCATACAGTGAGTACTGCTGTCTGTCTCCAAGCTGCAGCTTCAACTAAGCCGTCACTCACATGCAACAAGGGACTGCCTGCCCTGCTGAAGTTAACTTGGATATGAGCTTCCACAGGCAGACTAATTCAAATCTATTTTTGTAAATTACAGGTTGTGTTAAATATACATGAAGGAAAATATGGAACAGTTTCTTTTACTGCACAACATGAGTTATTTCCCATTCTAGGTTCCCTCCGAGAAAACTCTAAATTTTAAAATATGCCAATTAGTGGCAGTGACTACTGGTGAAACCTAATCCAGTCAAGCAGTAGTATTCGCTGACTACTGCAAAGGGCAGAACAACGTTCCAAGAGAATGAAGGGACCAGGATACCTGACAATAACAAGGAGGAGCGTGCAGCCATTTGCCCAAGTTTCCTTTTCCTTTCAGAAGAAATGCAGGTTGTGTCCCTGCCTTAATGTAACAGTTAAACCATAAGCTTTCATCAGCCAGAATAATTAGATCTTTGCATGTACATAAGACTGAGTGTTAATAGCTGCGGTACAGTTTAGGGTAATAATTTGACAATTTCTGTGTAAGAGGGCGCAATCAGAAAAGTAAACAAATTCCTCCTAGAAAACAAACTTCTCAACCACAAATGCTCAAACATCTTCACCGTTTCTCTTCCTTCATTTCTTAAATTAAGCCACTCCCCAAGGACCATTCAATTTATCCTAATAAAACAAAGAGGATATGACTGCTCTCTAAAAATATAGGGGGATAAACACCAAAAAGGGAAAAGGAACTATTAAAACAAAAGGAAGAAACAAGCTGAAGAACCAGTACTACAATCTCTCCATGAATAAGGAAACTCGGAGAGGATTTCCAGTCATTGGAACAATCGGGTTCTGGAATCATCTTCTGATGGAAACAGAATGGAAAAAAGACCTCAGACCAACCTTTAACTGGTTGTAAGATGAAACTCAGTAAGTTCACTAAAAGGACGAAGTGGTATCTGCAAGAGCAAGAGGCTGGAACCAGTGACCTGCGAGGTCCCAGAAGGTAGAATGATACAAACCAGGCCATGTCCTGCTCTGCAAGAGGACATTCATCACCTTATAGCTCAGAGTATACCTGAGAGGACACAGATGCAAACTTGTTGACCGGTAACTGAGCAAACTGACTTTCAATGAGTAGAGAACATTGATGGGACTGTGGGCTCCACTCTGTTAAATACGCAAAGGTAGGGTTTCATTCCTCTATCATGGATGACGGGTGACTGCTTCACCCAGAAAAAGAGCTGTCAATTTTCAGTCTCACATGTGCCCAAGGAGCTTCAGCATACCTGAGATTCATGAAACGTACAACCTACATCTTTCCACTAGGTGCTGAACTGCTGAGTTGCATGTGATACACAGGAACACTATTTATTCCGGTATGGTTTTATCCATCTGTCTCAGCTCCAGGAGACTCATAGGTAACTTCAGACTGCCCTGAGGCTATATTCACTGTGTCTGTAGTTGGTTCAACAGGATACCCGTCATGGTCTCTGATGCATTTATAACAAATGTATTACATGGGAACAGAGAATATCTCTTTTCATACCTTCATTGCCTCCAGGTAAACTCTCATAGGATCCGGGGCAAACCTTTAAGCTGTTCATTCATGTGATGTTTGGATGTTAGATGAAGATAAGATCTGGATGTTAGTAATGCACATGACCTCAGAGTCCCTGATACAGAGACACTTTTGCTGGAGGAGTTACCTTCAAGTCACTTACCACTGGCTGGGAAGACTAGGCTGTGACCTGCTGGGCAGTCAGCTGTTGTGACTATGAACTCTATTGTCTCCAGGGACAATCATCTACTGTCTCCATAATTAGAAGAAAAGATACATGGCTGATTTCAACATTGTTGCTGTCTTCTGCTAGCTTCTACCTTTAACTGACCAGTTATCTGGGTATAGATTGCAATGGTTATCTGCCACTCTTGGGACCACGAAGAGCAAAAACTCACACAGGTACCATCTGGAGCCCGGTATGACTCCAAATCAATTCTTACGATCAGCAGGATCAAAACTTGTCCTGCCAGTCGACGGTGATTTACTTCGAGAGACAGAATGATGGAGGCAAGTGTCTGACCTCCAAACAGACTATTTATGTTGAGCCACTTGAGGCCCCACACAAGATGAAGAGTTCTTTAGTTCAGTATCAGGAAACTGAAAGTAAATGTGTCTCCATCTGAGGACAGGATTTGAAGCCTGTTGATCTGGTCTTTCATATCAGAAGGGGTTCTAAGTGTCAGCACTTGATCCAAAGAAGTTACTATGGTGACAAATGGTCAGAAATGAAGGTAAAGACAGTTACATATTTGGAAGTAAACTGAGGATAAGACATCAAGTTCTCCAAGGAGAACTGTTTTATTCTACTGAACACTATTGCAGGAGATGAGACTGCAGACTCAACAGCGCTGCTCCCATTTCCCAACTGATAACTTATCTATGCAAACTATAAATTCACATTTCTCTGACCCCACCTTCATGGGAACGACAAGATATATTTTAGGGACTAATACTTTAATATATGTATTGATTTCATTAGTACAGCTAAGGTTTTATAATCTCTCTAAAGACAAATTACATTCTGTAATAGTTTATAAATAACTGCTTAGCTATTACAACCTTAATAGGTAAACTTACAAAATGACTTGTCTTTAAATAAATGTTCTCCTTGTGTTTTATATTACTCACAAAAAGTTTAATGTACTTACATTTTATAGATCAGATACCACGTTGCATTACTTGAGAAACAAAGTTCCCATGTATCACATGTTGACTCATACTGTGTATATGAAAAGGGGACAGTGAAAATCAAGTAAAAACTTTGAATCTTCCAAACTTTAAAGTGTTTCACCTATAAAAAGATACTACTGTAATTTTTAAGCAAGGAAGGATTTCTGGGGAATAGTAATATTGATTATACAGCTGGAAAAAACATATAAAACCTTTAGATATATGAGACGCTATTGCTTTTTCAAACACACAAAAAATGTTCTAATTAAATTGAGTCTAAAAACTGTGACCCAGTTTAACCCGGTTTTGTTTTTACAAAAAAAAAAAAAAAAGAGCAATTGTAAGGAAAATGTTGCTGGTGTTCCGTCAACAGCTAGTAGACAGTTTGCTAGCCCACGTAGAGCAAAGAAAGAAACGGATAATTGGAGTAAGTAAAATATAGAGAGTTTACCCGGAGGTAGGAAAATTCTAACACATAATACAAACAGGCTTGGTTTTGGCTTCACCAACAGTATTCAGAAAGGCTTTTGGTGTGCTGGACAAAGCATATATATTCTAGGAAGTGCACAGGTATACGATCCATGGAGTCTAGCATTCTGCTTGGGGCTATTACAGAGGAAACGCTTTGGGAACTTTCGTTACTTAAACATGGTCTGGTGTGTGCTTGGTTGCCTGGGCATTTGTTTCTAGTAATGTGTTTATTGAGGTTGTGGGAGCTCTTTGAAAGCTACAGGGCAGGGTGAGAGAAAGGGAAGGGTTCTGAGAAAACTTCCTCCTGTATAGGCTCTAATTGCTTAATGATTTTCTTTATTAGATCCAAACTAGGCTGGCTTGTCTATACGGCTTGCCCTGCAGCAGTTCGTACAGGGATTCTGGGTAGCTTACTCAAAGATGAAAGCCACCTCCCTACAGAGGGGTCCTGGCTGGGTGAGGATCTCTTTAGATCGCAGAAGCCAATACGGCCGCATCCTCCTCAGAGCACACACAACATTGTCTGAGAACCTGGCTGTACATCAAAGCCTTTGTGGTGGCCTCAGGTCATCGCTAGCTTTACAGAAGCAGGTATATTGCTCTATGGGGTTCCCTTTTATGTCAGTCCTGATGTTCAGAAAGTTACATTCACACAAGGATCATTTCAGAGAGAGTTTGATGAAGAGGTGATGGTTATTAAACTTGTGATGAAAATTGGTGGGAGTCCAGAGAGCGAGCACATACCTCTGTGAAAGGAAAGATGAACTTGCAGTTAAAGCAGAAGACTAGGCTGTCAGTAGAGCTAGAGAACAACTTTTACTCCTGGTTCTCCTCAGGTTTTGGTCTGAGCCTAAGACACCCCTTTTCTCCTGAGATACTATGCGGCTGCTTCACAGGGTGTTGCAGAGTTACGTTTATGTTCCCTAAGCTGACTGTGCCTCAGGGAGAAGACACTAAGTAGTAACACTCTACACACAGCTCTGATCTTGGTAGAGAAAAACTTCAGAGAGATCAGGCAAAAAAGGTGAAAAAAACCACCCCAGAGAACGACTTTTCCCCTAGCCTGCTGGGAGGCAAATGTCCCCCAGTCTCAAAGCAGCTCTCAAACTGAAGGGGCCAGAACAGGGAGAGACGTGG
>NW_008795129.1:11839814-11869684 GCF_000699145.1 Aptenodytes forsteri
GAAAATGCAAAACACAGACAATTGAATGTGAAAAATACGTGAAACATTTTAAATTAAATTAACAGAAAATAGGATCCAAAAAACAACCAAGAATTTCTAGCACTGATAAAATCATCCAGTTGCAAAACCCAACCAGGAGCTAGAAAAAAATTATTTTATTAGGTTAAAAAAGAATTAAGATTAGCTGTATGTTCATTTTTACATGTATGTAAACATTAACAATCCTTAGGCTGCCTATTAATTCACATGTGGCATATTTACACTATTTATGATATTATACCCCATGCTGGGACACCCCATTACAAAGTCACGGTAGTGGCTCCATACTTAAGGTGAATTCTGCAACACATCGCCTCTTTCCTGTTATGTTCTTGCAGTAAGATTACTTTTGGGCAAGAATTTACCATTTGCTTTCAGCTCACAAGGGAATCTCTTTGGGAACTGACAAACTGATTTAAGCAGCTGTGGAATAATTTACTGGTTTTTGTGTTTTATGAAAGGACAACAAAAGGTTTTGAGAGCTTTTGGTGGTTTATGCAACAACAAGAACGTTTGGCTTAGAAAGTGTCCACTTTTTCTTAGACTTTCCCCTTGCCTCCCATAAGGATCATATTTGATTGCAAATTTGACTGCAACCATTGGCAAGTGCATCTTTCCCCAGATGCATGTCTAACACAGCCTTTTAAAAACGCAGATGGACCTGGGGAGATAGAAGGTGCCAGAGGAGCAGAGCCCAAATCAACATTAGGTGTATATAAACAAAAATAACGCTTAAGTACAAAACATGCTTGAACCGATACCGTGTTTCCAGATCCCTGAATGTCTAATAAGGAAATGTTAAGCAGCATTTTCCCCTTTTACAGATGGAAGAACGGAGATGGAAAAGCAGAATATGACAAAGACAAAAGATGTCTCAAAATCTGGAGCCACAATTCCTGATCTAATATTCCTCCTGTGAGGCCTTGTTGCTTACTATAAATAAACTATTTCCTCCCTAGATTTCAGTTGTAAAAGTAACTTTTGAACTTCTCTGCAAAAAAGGGACACTGTGAGTCCAGCCCTCGCCCCAAGAAACACTGGAAGGATTAATTAAGGTTTGTGAAGCACTCAAACTACAGGGGAAACCCCCAGGAGGAAGTTTGTATTTCCATATTCTGACCAGGGCTTGAAAGGCATGCAATAAATACAGCCCGGGGCACAGAACAAACAACACGAATAGAATAAAATATTGAACAGCTGTTTGTTAAGTGAATACTGTTCATCCCACACACCAAACTTTATTTCTGCCTCATGCTGCAGGGAGTGGAGAGGAATCAGACTGAGGCCGAAATAAAATTTTACGTCAAAGGGTTAAATAGTAGCAAAGTTATAAAACAATGAAACCATTTCTTATGAAGGAAAATATTAGACAACCTTTACAGGCAGAACTGCAAGCCCTACTCATTATTGTATTAGAAATACAACTGGTTTAGATAGTACAAAAGGTTGGTGATTTACCAGGTTAACTTTTTTGCAGAGATGCAATGTCTTTCAAGCTATAAAAACTACATGGATACCACCAAACTCATACAAAGCCCCCTCATTTTTAAAGGAGGGGGACGGAAGAAGTTACATCACTGTTACAAAGTAAGAAAGTTCAAAATACTACAGTAAACAAAGATTGTGAGATCTGCCTAGGACTAAAAACCAAAGAAACCAACCTCACCCACACAAGCTTTCCTTTCTAGCACATCTGTTTACTGCTACCTGCCTAAAAGTAAGCAATGCAGAGTTGATGGGTGGGTGCGAGCTTACAGCGGAGCCACGCGAACAGCCTGTACAGTTTTTTTGGGTGCAGTGCGCTGATTTTTGGCTTCTCTTGCAAACTGGTAAGATTTTACTTGCTTTTCAGTATCAGAAAGTGGGATACCTAGAAGTGAAGAGAGCCCGTGTCCTGATTAGAAAAAAGAAAGAAAAGCAGCACGGACACCGTGCGCAGAATGACGGAGCCTCACTCTTCAACCGTTACAACTTCTTTGGGAATTATGGGGAAGGAGAAAAGAAATGCCTGAAAAACACAATGCAGAGAGCAAGGAAGGAAGAATAGGAACCATGTTAATCAGAAGCAGCGGGATTCCCCTGCACTGCAAACATTAATACTATTTCATAGTATTTCTTATTTTTCTTCCCAGAAATCACCCCCTAATATCACTCTTTCCCCCACATTATTTTTTTCCCTTTACAAAAATACCAATTTTCCTAAGACTGGTATTCAGCTCTGACAGTCATTAATTCCAGTGTCTATTTTTAGAATGTACTTGAGAAAATTGTGATTTTATCAAACCACTAGGGGAAAAAAAAAAAAAAAGATCAAGTCAATCTTCTTAGCAATTACAGCAGCCAAATCTTTCAAATCATAATTTCTTGTTGGTAAGTGAATAAACTGAAAAATATCAGTGCAAAAAAATGCATCGATAAAAAAAAAAAAACAACAAAAAGGAGCATTAGGAAATCAACACAGTATTTGATCTCTCCTCTTTTTTTGCTGCTGAAAGCCACATGGCATGCATAGTATTTTTAACTGTGGAGTCTCATTTCAAATATATGCCAAGGAATCTTATTTCAAACATATACTAAATAAGGAGGGGAGTAATAAAACAGGCAGTCCCTTACTCTAATTTTATCCGTCTCCCTCCTCTTCTTGCCTTGATGCAGTGAAACTTTAAATCCAACACCAAAGCCTGTGTGTCTCTCTCTCTCTTTTTTGTAAACAGTGATCAACATTTTCCTAAATGACCCCCGAAAGGACCTACTTCGAAACTACTCATTAGTAACAGCCACGTTTGCAATATTAACCTGGATGCGGCTGGTTATTAAGATCTTTTAAGGGGTTTAGAATGAAGACACACTGCCGGTGTACAGGGAGCACAGAAGGGGTAATTTAAAACCCATGTTTTTCCTCCCCCTCACCGAAAACATGCCCAGCATTGTGCAGCTGTGCTGCCAGCTTCATCACTCCCTCCATCTCCACTCTTGCTAATTAAAAGGTTGATCACAGAACAATGCTCTTCTCATTAATTTCAGCTTTCTGATTGGGCAGGATTCCCGCTCGCTCCGCCTGATCTTTTCCACACTGCTGAAGTTAATGTGACAGGAGCCCGAAGATGGATTACCCGCTGCCATATTGCCCATCACCTCCAATCAGCAGCTATCTGGGTAAACTGATTGTTCTAATTTGCTCTCATTATTTTTACAATATCAGGAGAAAATAACGCACACAGCTCACTGTCAAAGCCATGAAAATCAGCCATTAGTTAAACCCAGACACTGAGTGGCTTTATTAGAAGCACTGCAGTTTATTGACGCAGCTTCGGTAAACTAAGATAATACCTGCCCTCTTTAAACACACTTTTTTAGGTGTATTTATGTTGAAAGAAAATATTTTGTCAGGATACTTTTGGAAACGCTCGCCGTGTCAGCCTGTTCTCTTCATACGCTGGCAGACAGCGAAGATTAAGAACAATGGAGGCTTGACTTCCACATAAAGAAGGGCAAAATATGCAGCATTATCTGCAGGGCAGCCTGCCTGCACATCTCAGCTACTATTTTACAGTTTAAATAAAAATCATCTCAATACTAATATGACAGGTGAATATGTAAATACACCCCAAAATCGCACAAAATATGGTACTACCATAAAGGCAAACACAGTACGGGCATAATTGTGTGAGCTGTATGTACAAGGTCAACAATTTAGTTTTGGGGTTGTTTGGTTTTTTGCTAAGCAAAGGAGCCTGCGTAGCCCAGCATCAAAACACGGGGACTGAGAGCAGGAGCTCCAAACGATAAGGGAAACTGTTTTGTATGGCTTGGAACTATTTTTCTCCCCCCTACGAAAAGGCATTGTGCTGCCACAACTTGGGAATGAGTCAGAGCAGAAATGTCACTCCACACTGAAGCCTCACAGGATCCCATAGCTAAGAAATGAATAAAGTATTGTTAGCGGAATAAAGTCAGACATTTTTACACCGCAGCAGTGGTAAGAACTACATTGAAAATCCTGGACTTCCGACAGTCTCTATGCTGTATATAAAGGGACCTACATTATTTTGCCTGCTGCCTATCTGCATCTTAGCAAAGGGAAATGCTAAATAGAGGGATTAACAGAAATATGATATCTTAAATCTTGCTAAACATAAACCTTAAACTGGTGTCTACGATGCTGTAACTCGCAATGTGCTCTAAGAGTGACAGGCAGAGCGCAGCAGACTGATTTTACTTTTAAATAATATCTAAATTAGATTAGTTCTTTGTGTAGATCTGCATGAACCAGAGGGGACATTCATCATTGTGCCAAAAAAGTTAAATTCACTGGGGTACGCTCAAAGTGAATGGTTCTAGACCTACGTTTTATCTCTCAGACACATCATCAAGATGCTGTGCCAATATGCATGAAGCCAGCTAGGAGCTGCAAGAAAGACAACGGGAGAGTAACTGGATACCAGAAAAGGTTTAATTTTTCCCTTTGTAGATTATGAATTGCTTGGGACAGGATCCGTGGCTTCTGTCTTGTAAGCATAGAGCACCCCTTTCAATACTTGAGCTTCTTTTTTAATATTTAAATGGCTTAAATACAAGAAAGGGTATTCTCCTCCCTCCCCCTCCAAAACAGATGTAATTCTAGTTCCCCCTCCTCCCCCTGCTGTAATTTAAAACGCTACAATTTTCATGACTGCTTTTTAATATTTTTAAATCCTCATCAGCTAGAGCCTTGCGTTTGGGGGTTGATTTTTCCTCCCTCCTAGAAAAGCCACCTCCCAGCTTTGTCTGGTATCTCTTTTGACCCTTGCTAATGGTTTTCTCTTGGAGGGGCGTGCCATGCTTTTCTCCTTAAAATTCCTGCACTGAAAGACTGCACCACACCACACTCCACAAAACGTGCTGATGGCACAAATTACAAGCCCCCAGCCGAACACTCCAGCCCCCACCATTCGGGCAGATTTATGTGGGCTCTTGCCGACGTTATTACAAGTCAGAGTTTATTGGGAAATTGTTACATTATGCGGAGTGTCTAACAAATTGCTTATGCTGCTATAATTGGATTACAACAGCCGCTTGCTCCCACCGGTAAGATTAGGCAAGTAGGACTCCTGCCGATCTCTGAGCGTTAGCAGTAATTTTATTTGCCTTGCCTCTCTCTTTCCTAACAACATGCCTCTTTCCCTGCCAGCTGTCTGCTGAAAAGGCACAGGCTTGTTCCTTGGCCCTAACAATGCAATTACAGCCCTGCAGATCGCACTGTTTGTGCATTAAGTACAGAGCCAAAACGAGGCGAATTGATCGTTTGACTTTTGGAGGAGCCATGTGATCTCTGCGTGCGGGTGATCCGGCATGCATCAGTGGGCAATGCTGCAGTACACGCCTGACGATGAACTCGCTCCACACTATTTCCCCTCCCCTGTCCACTCCTAACAGCAAAGATGTTGGAGCCTACGCCACGTTAACCCCCATCGGTCTACAAAAACGGGCTCATTTTTAGCAGCTTTCTTGCTAGGCTGAACTCAGAACTCACTCTGCCTTCTGAAATGTGAGACTTGCCCACACCGATGGCTTCCCTGCAGCGGGCGACACTATGAAATTATTATTCCAGCGCTTCACAACACAAGCTTTAGCGCAAGAATCGGACGTATTTTTCAAACAACTTTTTCAGTTCTTGCATTTGAAAACTATTGAAGACATATATAGTTAATGTCACAATGATAGTATTTGTATTCTCTACCATCTGAGGGTGCTGCCACTGCAGATGACTACTTAAGAAAAGATGCTCCTCTTTGTGTTTGCCACCGCTTACCACTAAAGCCACCAATGATTTGGATTCCAAACTGTTTCACATTTTCAGCACAAAAGATCCCAAAGTACTTTATAAGTGCAAGTCCAGTTTGTTTGATAACTCTCATCCTGGTGAACGCTCCTTACAAGCTTAAGTGACAGGACCTGAATGAAGACCTCAAGGCTGTAATTCTTTATGCAGAGTATCAATCACCAAACCAGCAAACGCTTGGGGTGGAACTACAGCATGTGACACTACACACAATACAGGTGCAGGGGAATTTTAATTAAGGTTGCCAGGTAAAGTTCTAAATTTTAAAAGATTTCTCTTACATCTTCACTGTATACTGAGAGGATCCCAGGATGATTCAGTTTAGAAGGGACCTCAGGAGTTCTCCTGCCCAACGCAGGGTGCGTTATGAGGTCAGACCAGGTAGCTCAGGGCTTCATCTACCCTGGTCTTGAAAACCTCCAAGGATGGAGGCTGCAGAGCCTCCACAAGCAACCTGTTCCAGTTGACTGTCATCACAACAAAAAAGTTTTTCCTTATAACCAGTCAAACCTGAGAAGGAGTTTCTAAGATCTGTGTGGGAACCCTTCCAGTATTTACTAAATGCAACTTGACAGGTAACGCCAATTTGCTTTCTCGAGATTCCAAACCCAGGGCTCCAAAAAGTAGAAACATCTCCATCAAGTTGACCGAACTTTGGAAATGATTCTTCATACCAAGATTTTGCATATGACCTGACTGACCATCCTTACTGCAGAGCTGTGAGAACTGATCTCCAGAATACACTTAGAGACCCTCAGCTATAAAGCATTTTATGAGTTAACTTTTATATTACTATTTCTTCAAAGTCTTTTTTGCATTTAAAAAAAAAAAAGTTTAATTCTTTTTTAATTCGTGGCTTCATTGACATGCAAAGTCATTTTGGGTGGTAAGAGAAGCAGAAATGACAACCACTTCCACAGTGTTTGTGTAACTGAAGACTAAAGAAGCCTGTTTACATGTAGTTTAACACTCAAAAGAAACTCTGAACAGCTGAAATGCCTTATAAATAGCTCAGACCCAGAGGAAGTGCAAACGTCTGCATTGTGAATTGTAGATCTTAATTACAGACAATGGCTGGTACAGCAAGTAGCATGGAAAAAAAAAAAAGTGAAACAGTTGCACTGTTCATGGTTGGCAATAATTCTTCAGGAAAATATTTACTATCAATCAGTTATGAGAAAAGGGACTCTGCGCTCATAAAACAGCACGTTGCTTCTCATACCAGGACCATTTTGCTTCAGCATAATCTGAATTTAAACAGCTTGTTTCCTGCGGATATAATTTTGGAAATAAATAAAACAAGTCTATCAAAATCTGGAGAATGTGTATGGTGGGGTGGGGTGGGGGGAGCAGGAATATCACATTTCTTTTTCAGTCATTTGCAAAAAGGTTATTAGACCGAGGGGAAGCTAAAGCACAAAGACTGTCTTGACCTAAAAAAACCATATAAAAACCGAGAAACTCGCAATTAAGATAAAAGTAGACATACTACTAAGAAAGGAAGATGATCATCATTAGGTCAAAGCTTTTAGATAAACCTCCGATGCTGTTTTATACTTGTGCTGTCTAAATACTGAGAATTCACAGTTTCAAAGCACTTTTTGAACATTAAGCAATCCCAGCAATGTCCTTGCAATACCCGCCATTCACACAACCCTCTTTTTACAGAAAGAACACCTACAACAGAAGGGTAAAATGACATGCTTAAATCTCTATTAGCCAGTGGCTGAGGCAGCGTTTATCCAGTTTGCAATGGCCTCAAAAACCGTCATCCCAGAGAAAGGTATATCCAAGCCACAAAAGGGGACTCCTGTTACCGAGGAGTTTGGAGCTGAAAGCATGTCCACTGACAGCCCCAGTGCACGATTACACAAAGCTTAACACTAAAAATTAAGGTATGGAGGAACATACTTTCTCATTAAAACAGTGGAAGGAGTATCAGGAAACTGAATGTAGCTAGTAAAATAATATTTGTTCATGATTAAATTGCTCTAACTTCAAGCTCAAGGACTGGAAAGGCTTCAAAAGCACTGGAAAACTATGCATTATCTGAAGATACACTGACTCAGTGGTGAATGACAGCAGAACTCTGAGTTGGTTGTGTTGTTCATGCAAAGTAAAAGCAGGGACACTCTTAGGAAAGAGGAGCCATCAATCTGTGACATAAAGGGAGTTGAGAGTACAAGAGGGACACTCTTCAGATCAATTTGTCCTACTGCCAATTGGAACATCCAGCCTGGAACCCTAAATGTTTGTTTATTAAAGAGTATTCGTGGTTTCTCCTTTGAATTCATATAAAAATTCTGAGCTCAATGTTATTATTGTGCAGACTATTTTTATTCTAAAAATTCAGAAGTAGCGATGCACAAAGAACGGACAAAGGAAGGTAGATTTCGATTACCAGCTACTTCCACCACTCCTTGCTTTAGCTGAATCATCCTTGAATGTAAAATGTGTAGCTATAGCTAAGTAACACCATGCATCTTTGAAAGAAAATTTCACATAGCATACTTGAAGTGTCAAGCCCTGTTCTGTGTTTCCAGAATTGAGTAGAACGTAGCTCTGTCCCGCTGTATACTACAGACAGCTTGCCAAGCAGGCAGAACATCACTACATGCTTAAGCAGGAGTTTTCATCCAAGGGTCAAAAAAGCATCATACAGTTAAATTTCACAACATTTCTGCAAGAATAATATTATTCAGTTCCCTTTTTGAAGAGGAGCAAGAAAAGCCATTGTGGCCACAGAGAATAAAATCACAGTGGTCCCGGATGCAGAACAGAAGAGAAACTTGTTTGCACACCCAGGAGCATCACAAGAATCCTAGTGACATACCAGATGCCAGGGGATTTTTAACTGTGCCCCTCTCTAATTGAGGATGAAGCACACACCAACACCATTATCTGGCCTGAAGATACTGGCTTACAAAATATGGAACAAACAATAGGAACAGATGCTCATTTGGCCAGATTTCAATAAGCCTCATTAAAACCAAACACCCTGTCTTTGGAGCTCAGGTTCATGCTACAGTTCTACCTTATTTAAGCATCTAGCACCAATTCCTGAGAAAGCTGTCCACTTGTGGTTGCACACCAGTAGTATCATAAAAAGAAATCCTCTCACAGACATTTTTTGGTTTCTACAGAGACAAGCAGGAAGATTTTATATATACGTGTGTGTGTACACGTATATAAAAACACAGTTAGAGATTGCATTTCCTTTTTAAAGACATTAGGTTAAATATACATCAGACCTGTTGATCACTCAAATGCAATGGGCAACAAGATGCCAAAAGATTAATGGAAAAACTCCTGAGGATGGAAGAGAACCAATGTTACAGATCACGCAGGCGACATCTGTGCATTACAATATATAATTTTTAATTCAAGATCCCACCTCTTTAGTCAAAACATGAGCACACTTGAAACAATTTCTACTGCTCCTTATTTGTTTCTACCCAAATATGCCCAAGTCCCATCAATGGAGTTTCAGAGGACAAATACCAGAAAAGCATGGCTAAGAACAAAATACAAAGATTCATCAGAATGTGACATTCTACTTTTATTTTTAAATGCCTGAATAAAACTAGATAATCCATAGGTTTCCAAAAGCCACTGAGCACCTGGCTGCACAGTCAGCATAACATTGTATAGAAGACGGGGCAGACAAGGTTTCCTAACAAACAGACTTCCCTGAGTGGTCAAAAAGACAGGAGCCCTACACTACTCTCTGTACTTGAAAATGCATATATGTTTATTATAAACTTCTTTTCCCTCCATTTTAGAAAGAATGCCAGTTGTTAGGTTGGTAAGTTACACCTGACTGTTCTGTGCAGAAGCATTCCTTCACAGGAGAGCTTGATGGATGGACAGTGCTTCAGTCTGAAAAAAGATATCTCAATATTGATGTGTGTGGCCTCAAGGGAAACCGCACATCATTCTTTGAACAAGCTTTAGAAACTTCAGGCACATGATCAGCAAATGGCATTAATACAGTCTTAACAGAGCACAATTTTCTTTTTTGCAAGTAGGTGCAGAATCAGAAACTCTGTTTTCGGAAAAAGCATCGTCCCTTGCAGACTGACTGACACTTCTGACAAGCATGTAATAATGCTGACTGTGGCTCCCAGTCAGGGCTAATACTGCACTGCAGAATCAGAAAAGGTAAATCATGATTTCCAAAGTAACCCTTTTTGTTTTTCAATGCCAGTTTAAAAAAAAAAACAAAAAACTGAAACCCCTTTTTCAAAAGTGCTGTAGATAAAGAAACCCACAGTTACACTTTCCAGTATTCACCCTCTTGACAAAACATTTTAAAGTCCAAGGCTGTAAGACACATCAATCATGGAGGATAAAACTCGCCATGTGCATAAGGCTAGAAGAAGGCCTCTGAACTCCTTAAATCCCATTTAAGCCCTTCACCTAGGGAACATTTAACAGTTGTGCCATTTGCCTGTGCCATCACTGAGCCATCTGCATTTAGCTAACTGGATTTATAAATGCTTCAACACTTCTGGAATTTGAAAGACAAGCTTTCTTAGAACCTATTTCATTTTGGTTTGTAGCTGGGAAGGAAAAGGAATACAATAGCCAGGCAAGCTAGTACTAGGGGAAATATATCCCCAGAAAAGTCTACGTTTTTTCATATATATATATATATATAATCTAAATATTATAAATATGTATGTGTATGTGCATATATGCATGTATACATGTATATAGATGTTTTTTTCATATACATATGCGATGGCAGATTGTCCTACAGCATATATACATATATTTTGTCCTACAGTATATAGAGACACAGTACATATGCTTTTTCATCTCTGGGGTGATGGTTCAAATTCATCCTCAATAACATGAAACAAGTCTTGCTGTTCCTGCCTTGAGCCCTACCCACACCTCTCACCATGATCCCACTGAAACATAGTTTTAGAAGAGTTTATTATCTGGGGCATTAGGATGTTAAAGGTATGTCATTTCAGTTAAAAGAGGCATCATGTAAATTAGCTGTAGTTCTTGCACATCCTTGCTCCTTAGTAAGATGATCAGGTCAAACAAAATGCTATAAAGCAGATGGGGTTGAACAGGTTTACTCTAGCTAGCTTGCTGTGAGCTGCTTCACGGCATCAGAATGATGCTGTAGGCCAATATAATTCAGTCAGAGCTGCTCCGGTGCCTTGCTCAAAGAGTTTCACCTACTTTGTATCATAAAGCACCTTAGGAAGCAGTGTGTGATACCAGTCATCTTAAGCTAAGAATGGAGGTGTTGGTATTAAATATTAGCACTTTGTACCAAGATTGGTAGCTTCTCTCAGAAGTGCTTCTCCCCTGGAAGGTAACCTGGCATGTCAAGCACAGTTTATGAGCACTAAGCCACCTGCAAGCACCATGACAAACTTTTATGATGGCCAATTCCTTGACAGGAAACAAAAGTAATGGGACATCCAAATTTCACCAGCAAAATACCAGCAAAGATTTACCTGGGAAATTATCTTAATGGTCAATACAAAAGTGGGCCCCGAAGGGACAAGGCATCTTTAACAACCATTCAAAGTATGAAAAAAAAGGACTTCAAGAAGATCAGGGAATAAATAACTGAAAGAGAACACAGGCTTTTGCGTGGTCAGGTTTGTGGTGACAGAGGAGCAACAAAATGCCAGCTGGTTTCGGTAACAGATGGCTGCATGCACTGATCTGTCCTGCATGCCCATTCTAAACTTCCTTTCAGTGGAAATACAAAGCTTACACAAGGCTAAACACATCCTTCGCGCAGCCTTTCTATACATATTGCATCGCAATTCAAACGTTTTCCACTCACAAACAGCCCTACATGTATGTTATTTTACTCTAGTTACACTGAATTTTAAGAAAAGAGGGTGACTAATGGCACCTCGTCTTTTTCAATCACATCTACTACAATTCTCAAGGAGTGACTTTTCTCTGATGGGCTAATATATCCATTTTCTTACCATTCTGACTGCCATACCTCCCTCCTCCCTTTCCCTTAAATACAGCATTCACTGTATTTTAATTGAAAGGTCTTTCTTTTTGCACATCCCCTCCGGTAGCTAAGAAAGGGAACGATGATACAAAGAGCTCTCATGCAGTATTTTTAGCATATATCTGGACATTTATCATTTGAAGTTGCCACAGCTAATTACATGGCAAGCATAGGTCATCCCACTGGAAAAGCCTATTACTTGTATAGCAGAATGAACCCTTCAATCCTAGACAGCTCAGGACTCAAGTAATAATTTTGAACAGAGAAAAACAGCAAGTCTGAAAACTCTACACTGAAGGACAGAAAAGCCTACCCAAAATACTTGCTTTCTGTTTAAATATTTTTTTCTAACTGTAATTTTTAACAAGAACTTTTCATTGATTAACAATGAACAATCTGCTAAAAAACCCTCAAAACCAAAGCCGTTCTCTTACTTACTTTGGCCACACAATTTTCAGTCTTCATAGCAGTGCTTCCTAGACATACTGTTTCCTGGTTTAAGCACAGTCTGGCACAGCTGTTGTAGGTCTGCAGAAAGATTAAAATGGTTATGAATAGAAGAACACGATTTTCTTTCAGGCACCACATTTTTGGCACAGGAACCCACAACAACTCTACTACATTTTCTTTTTCCTAAGGTGTAAACGTTTCGAACCAAAATAAACTAGTTTACAGCAAAAGCCTATGTTGAGGGCATGCACGTCCTCTGAGAAGCTATGCACAATTTTATAGTTCTAAGATACAAAGAAAAAAAAAAAAAGACTTTTCTGCTCTTTTCCTTTGAAAAAGGAAAAAAAATCTGATCTCAGTTGTTCAGTCTTTCACAAAGTGCTGCATGACTGAACAACTAAAGCAAGGTGATTTCTACACGCTAGTTATCACAGTGTATGTCAAATGTTAATAAACATCCCCTGTCTTTATCAGGTAAAATACATGGGGACAGTACGAAGCTTAAAATCAGAAGGGAGCAAATGCAGACCACATCTCACTTGTATTTAATCTTCCCAATTTGGAAAGCTTTTTCTTTTAAAGTAGAATGTCTTTTTTCTTTAACTCATACACTGTCCTGCCCAGGGGACCCTCAGCTGAGGCTGCAGACTTTGGAGCCTTTGCAGAACACACTACTCGTAGTCTCTCCCTTTTTTAAGGGCAGCATATGAACAGTACTTAGGAAGTGTGCTTAAAATTATACTCTGGTTGATTTGGCTATTTAAACTAAGATGCCTGAAGAACTTGGGAGTTTCTAATGGAGGCTTCCCACCCACCCCAACTTTCAACACCTTTTTAATTACTACTTGATTAAGCTCACATTTTCTAGTAGTAGTAGGAGTATAGTAGCACCTAAGAGCTCCAGTATTGGATTAAAACCCCAGCGCTTGTCACCATTTACAGAAAACTGCTCCCAAGCAAAAGTGGCAGCCCAAAAGCAAGCACAAACTTGCTTTGTTGCAAGAGTAGTAAGTGGACCACAGAGAAGATGTTGCTACCTCAAATAGTTACGTGGGGAAAATCCAAGAAGCATGTTGAAAGAGAATGAAATTAGACTTGCTACAAAGACATTTCCAAGAGCACTAAGTAAAACATACTAACATTCATGATATTTTTAAGATTGCCTTAAGGGGAGCACGCACAAAGATTTGTAGTGAACTGCCTGTCAGTTATATTCAGTAATATTTGCTGGCAATCTCTGAAGATCCTTCTTTCAGGGCTTGCTACGCATTTCTATTTGTTTGATTTGAAACTAATTCAACCCCAACCCTGCCATAGGATACAAAACCTGCAGGCCACACTGACATGCTAAGGGCTCCTAAACCCCTCCCTCTGCTCCAAAGCTACGACATCAGAGCCAGATTCCCCCAGCGCTAAGCACCAAACAAATGATCTCCCCTTTTTGCCCCTCTGCTACAGGCCTGACTCTGCGCAAGATGCAGGCAGTAGCAACACACAAACCAGCAGAGAAGCACATTGCAAAGGACATCAGAGGTAAGAATGCAGAGATTGAAAGGGGGTTACGCTGAGCCATAGGAGATACATCCACAAACCCAGTGTTCCTAACAGTTTCCAGCTCAGGTGGATGGTAAGCACCAACTGATGGGAACTGAGTGTTCACAATCAGCTTATAACATTATCCACCTAAGTTCTTATGATCCTCATTAAACACTCTCTACTGCCCACCATGGGAAATCAGTATACTGGCTCAGGTGGATCTGTACTGGTCCGGCACAGTACAGACACTCTTGTGGAAATTCAGGAAATCACAGCCCTTTCCACCCTGCTTCTTTACAGACCCTCTTTAAACTTCATCATTAAACAGAAACAAAAAGGAACACAGAAGCCCTATCGTCTCCATCACTTTAGCAGTTCATGTTTTATTTCTCAGTGAGCTCTCTAACCAGAAAACAACCAGTGGCAGACAGGAATGCAGAATATCCTGGCTCCAGAAGATCTCCTTACAAGTTACAACATTGATATCTGCTGCGACTAGCCGCCAGCTAGCAATTTCTGACTCTGGATCCAGAAGGAGAAACTGAAAAATTCAAACACATGAATCCTTTCAAAGTGCCGTGCAGATGAACAGAGTGCATCTTTCAGCAGGGGAGGTTCAGATTCAAACTGGGATTAGGCCACAAGCAAACAGAAGGCTGATGGACTCAACTTAGCCTCTTGCAAACATTTGCCAACATCATAAAACCATCACTCTGGTATGCACAGCACTTTCTTCTCAGAAGAAAGATCAGAATGGCATAAACTATTATAAATCGTGGCTTAGATGCAGTGGCCCAACTGGTGGACAGAAAGTTGACACCATCTGCTTTGCACTGACGTTCAGACAATACCATGCAAACCTCATTTTATAAGCATTGTGTTAGTTAAATTCAACCAGATTCTGAAGGTGAACCACCATGAAGAGTTGATAAGATTCTTTGTTCACTATTTACATTTGTGTAATTTAACCCATTTATCATAAATCCATGATTTCTTTCATTTGCAATTTAATTCCTAAAATTCCAGTAGCAGTATTTCTGCACAACTTACCTGCTATATACTGTAAATTTTATGAGGAGCCCTGACTCAAAGAAAGCTACTAACTCCACTTTGCAGATGAAAAGCTCAGCCACAAAAACATTTACTGAAAGCAACAGGGAAGCCTGTGGCTCCATGAACTGAATCATGAATCGAACTCAGATCTTGTCAGTCTTTTTCCTCCCACGACAGGTATGCACAAACCTCGGTAGCAAGCCAGCTTTTTAAAAGCCAGGCTTACAACAGGCTTTCTCTCACATTTACAAATGGGAAAGAGCAGACAATCCAAATACACAATGTGAAATACTAAATGCTAAATCTAAAAACCCTAGAACTTTCTGAGAAGGAAGGAAGCTCACTACGCCACTATTCAAAAGTTGCGTGTATGTCAGAATGTAGATACAAATAATTATTCCAAGGTATTGCTTAATTTTTATTATTTTCATCCACACAGTACATCTTGGTGTGAACAGCACCAACTGAATTTCCAGCATCACTTGTTCATCAAATCCCACAATACCAGGACCAGTGACACTTGATGGAACTAGTATAGTATAAAAGTAAAGCAGATAAAATGAAACACTTCTTCACACAGCAGGCAGTGAGCTTCTAGAGCTTGCTGCCCCAGGACACTGTGGAGAGAAACAACATCAGCAAGTGGAAAAAGGGATTAAACAAACTCATTGACAGCAAGTCCATAGAGTACTCGGCAGAGAGATCCCCCGGACATCCCTAGCGCAACAGCAGTAGATGCTGCAGGAGCAGGGGGGAATGGAGCACAGAGAGCAGCCAGACCCGTTTGCTCTCATTCAACAGCATCTTCCACTGACAGTGCTGGAGTTGGCACTGGATGAGCGGACGCTGGGTCTGACTGACCTGGGCATTCCCATGCTCTCAATACCTCTCTGCCCTTTCACAACATGGCAACAATACTTAAATCCCTCCTTCCCAGCCTTTTCAGCCACAGAAAGGAGACAAGAACATGCTTTTACTGTGAGAATCAACTTTTACGCAGTAATTTTATTACATAAAGATCTATGTAAGTGCCAAATTACCTGACGATCATTTAGTCCTTCAGCAGCTCTTTGTTTCTCAATAAAAGTAGTGAGGAAAAAAAGAAAATTAAAAGGAGTATGTATAAGGGATTCAACCCATCAGGATGCAGATTTGAGAATAAAACATACAGTGATCTTCAGTTCAACATCCATTACTATGTTTGCAAAGTTACAAAGTTCTTCTGTTCTTACTTTCACATTCTCACAGAAGAATGCATTATTAGCCTTGTGGGATGAATAAAAAGGGTAAAGAAGATTCATGTGCATGTTCCACAATATGTTTAAAAAGGTTTCAAGCAAAAACGTAGATGAAAGCCTAGCTCTCCCCTAAAGTCCAGGGGAAAAAGAGGTAATGTCACTCTACTTAATAGGTCTCAATGGAAACGTATTGATAATGTTGCAAAGAAGCTGCATCTGGCTCATGAAGTCAACTCATGAGAAGCTGGGAGAATATATTGTGAAGCAAGTACTATATGGCTGCCCTCTTCTAACGTTTCTCTGTAGGCAGCAGCTACTGGCTACTGTGAGACACAAGATTACTGCTGGACATGGAGATTTGATTTCATCTGGTATTGTTGTATTTGTGTTCGTACGCTAAGAGTTACTAGTAAATAGACCTAACTGAAAGTAGAATGATGTCATATCATCAAGTAATAATGCAGAGCCCTACATTTTAGGTGAAACATTTGATGGTGTCTCATGCTACACTGCAACATCAGAGCACCTCCTTTCGTTCATTCTGATGCCTACGGGAACATTGACTAACCTGGAAGAAAACCAAGAAAATCAAAACCAGAACCAAGCCTCAGAAAAGCAAATTTCTCAAGTTCACCTTTAAAGCTCGACCCTTTTACGAATCTTATCTAATTTGCACCAAAACTGTTCAAGTTTCTCCTCACCTTTCATCAAGATAAGAGGTTTCTTCACCAAGGAAAAGCAGTCTGAAATGGTAGCCTGGTTCAATGCCACAGGCAGATAGCTTTGCGTTGGAGTGCTTTAATATGTTTTTATATTGCATATAAAGCATGCAAACATAAACCAGTTTGTTGAAAACTACCCTCTTTGTGGAAGCTGGCTGTAATTCTGAACAAGTTTTCAATTTTCACACTGCTGCTAGGGTAAAACATTTTAAAGAGTTTAATTTTTACAGTGCCTTCAATGACACGAGATTATCTAACAAAGTAATGGTTAATCAATAGAGGGCTTAGTTGTCAGGTGAAACATATAACACACTAAAAGGGATTGATTGCAAGGCTCCTCCTTATTTACTGGAAGGTATATATTTAAAATGACACAAACTTGTTACCAAGCTGCATTCCTTTAACCTTGCAAAAGCCGTTTGAGAACAGTGTTAAGCAGCCCTATAGCAAAACAAGCTCTAATGAAAAAAAAAAAAAACCCACAAATATATGGCAGCACCAAATCATGTCAGAAGCAGGGGAACCACAAAGCCGTATTCACTCTCAGCCAAAGGCTTAAAATGCCACAGAGACGCTACACTATGGTTCACTAAAGATAGAGCTGTGTCTGATCTCATTCTGTAAGTGTCTTTGGTTACATTTTTCTTTTTAAAGAAAGTATGATCCTGCTCTTTGACATAAACACATAAACATTTCTACTCTTGTCTGCATAGCTCTGGATGAACACTGAATGCCAACCTGAAGCCTCGAACCCCAGGCAGAACTGTATGTGTGTGCGTGTGCAGCTTTTCCGCCAACTGAAATCCATTTCTTTGACCATTTATTCCGAGAATCCCCAGTCCCTGAACAAAACTCCACTTTTTAATAGAAGCTGCAACCCAGGAGTTCAATAAGATTTCCCCCCCCAATAGTTAATAATTACATGATTTATCAGAGAAAGATAACACTAATAAAAACACAGCAAAAAAACGAAACCCATACCCTCCCTTCAAGTCATTTTCAGGGAAAAGATTATTAAACTGTTCTTTTTGAACAAGGGCTTTTGTAGCTAAGCACAAATTGCCAAACGGTTAGAAAAAAAAGTTATTAGACTCAGAAGAATTCAGCAGAAGTGGGAAGTTATATAAACAAATCACTCCAGCAGATTTGGAAAGATCGCTTTCATCTTACTTAGAGTCTTAGGAGACTTGCATTAATTACCCTTTAAAGGTCTTTCACATGGACTATTTAAAATAAATGCAATTTATTTATTTATTTCAAATGAGGTGCTTCTTCTGAAAGAATTAAGTAATCTCAACAAATTTAAAAACGTTTTTATAAACAGGTAATTAAAAAGAAGACTAGAATTAAGTCAAGCTGTAAGACATTACCCAGGATTCGCCACGATTATTTTCTTAAGACGAAATTTTTGTTATCCCTAGCCCAGCCTTGGGAAGGGTAGTCTCCACAGAAAGTTGTAAGACAAAATAAAGACGAGCCAAACAAAAAACTAGATCATTTACAGGATTTTCCCTAAAGCACAGTTTGTCATATTGCAATTACACCTTGCCGACTGTGAAAGCCAGAGTCCTTAATATTGCCACTAGAGGGAAGACGTGTCTCAACACATGGCAGTGGTAGTTGGGGAGTGGATTTTCTTGAGCAATTACCATAACAAAGCTCCCTTGGCTGTGTGTACCTTCTAATTACTCAGTACAATTAAAATGACTTACCTAAAACAAACAGCAAAAAAAAAAAAGGCCCCTAAAACAAAAAACCTCAAGATAATACAAACAAAAAGCCTTACTCCAATCTGCCTGTTATCTGAAATTACATTAAAGCTAAGATCTTTTTTCCTCATTCATCAATGCACAGGGGGGGGAAACAAAAAAAGAGTATGCCACAATGCCCACACACCACGGGGTTGTTCAGCGACGTAAAAGCATTAAAACAAACAAAAACAAAGAGCAAGGAGAACTAGATCCCTTGTTAAAGAAAAGAAGAAAAGAAAAAAAAAGGAAAAGGAAATGTCGTGGTATTTAGCCATCTGGTAGCTGCTTGAAAACAAATTGTCCTCAAAAGAGCAGAAATACAGTATGTCTTCTCTCAGTTCACTGGCTTATGAATCAGACTTCCCCCCCCCCCTTTTTTTTTTTAAAATACAGGCATGGTAATGTTAGACTTCTGTGCTGCTGCTGCTGCTTCTTTCGCTTCCCTCCTGTCCCACTGTGCAAAGATAACCACGGTCATCCCAATCAGATCCGGTTATTCCAACTTGGATGCATTATTTGCAGTCTTTTGGGATACATCTTCTTGGGCCCATTGTTCAAAATCCCTCAGGATTTCTTTTTTCCTGACAGCTACTTGCTGATTTTTAAACCCTTAAATCTTTCATTTTATAAGGCATGTCATTAAGGGAAGATGGCAGCCAAGTGATTTTTCTTTCCATTGACAATTTGTGACATTTTTCCAGCAGCGTGCAAGGTGTTGAAAACCTGGCAGCTGTTACCTCCCGGGATGAAGATCCTTTTTTATCCTCCCTTGACAGTTTAACTCAATGGGTCAGCACCTTTAAAGACTGCAAAGTACCACTGAAGTGGATGGAGGTTTGAATTACTGCTCCCTCCCTAATCAATGTAAACCCTCACTGCAGGTGAAACTCTTCATCTATAGAGGTGCATGGGGGAGGAAAATGTAATGCCCTGAGCCAGATGGTTTTCATCTTGTTTTTTAAAGAAGAAAGGAACAAGCTAACAAGGGGACAGCTACTTTGTTAGCTTCTTGGCCTCTCTCATGGCTTTGGATCCCCAGGGTTCCAGCCACACAAGAGAAAGAATACAGAAAAACATAAACACTTAAAGAAATATAACTAGGGGGCTGGCAACACGCTGCTTTCAAAGAGTTGAGAGCCCTGTTCAGCACTTTATTTATCACTGCCCACGTTCTTCGGATGGTAAGTGGACATGGACACAAAGGGCAGGGGGGAGCAGACAACACTTGCAATTTACTCAATTACAGAGGAATGCAGAAATGCGGCGGGGTGACAGATTCCTATTAGCGCTAATGCTGAAAGAGCCCAGTGGCCTTTCTGCCACAAGGCAGCATTCCCATTGTAACTTAGACTCCGGCACAACCCGTGCCTTGGCTAGTTTTTTAACGTGCATTATGTGTCACAGAGGAATGGAAATTATTTTTTTAATGTTGTTTGAGAATAAAGAAAAAAAAAATTAAACAGAAAGAACAACCTTGAAAGTAAGACTAAGGATGTACTTCTAGCAATTTCAGGAGGCTTTTCAGCCAGCAACTCCTTACTAGCAAGCGTTAATAGTGTAAAAGAAGAGGTAACCAGGATAACTTCACAGACCAGGTACGTCCTGCCTCGGCCAGCTCTCCAACAGAAGCCAAATTTCAACTGCAGCATCTTCCCCGGAGGGAGGGAGCTGAAGAACCCTCACTCCCTCCCCACCGTGTAACCTTCCCCACCAGTCAAAAAGAGGGCTTCAACTTTGCACAGCAGAAATACTTTTGAGGAGGAGAAATACGCCTGGAGAGGAGCCCTAAGCAGCGGGATGAGGCTACCAGCTGGAAGTAAACAGTTGACGGTTGCTACTTTTTGCCTTTCCTTTGCACTACCTTCTTTAACCGCTTTCTGCTTCTCATGGTTTGCTTGTGTATTGGCTTTAAACGCTAAGATCAGACTGTGCCTACTTTAACTTTGAAACAGCGCCTAGAGCACGTTTTAGGTGCTACATGTAATTTCACAAAATGATCTCAAATCCGTAAGAGTGAATTGAGGTAATATTCTGTGCCAAAATGGTAAGAGTGAAAATTCTTGAAAATGCTAAGGGGCCTGTTTGAATGGGGTAACAGACAGGGATTTTTTCCCCCGGACTTCCATCTGGAAGCTTACAGAAAGACAGCAGAGTCCAACGTGAGGTTTGCAGGAGGTACGGTGCGGCAGCCTTGCTGCTGCCAGCATTTCCCCACAAGGCACCTTCGCCCACAGACAAACCACAGCAGCAAAAAGCACTTCATTATTGCTCCACCGAAGAGAAGGGAGGGAGGATTTTAAACAACCTGCATTGTGCCTGTCTTCTTTAAAAACCAGCGGGGTAATCAAGTTCAGGGCAGCCCTGGACAGCTGCCCTGTGACCTATTCATGCTGACCCCCACTATTCATCACTTTCCTTAGGACTACGAGGGCAAGCTCCCGGGGAGTGACCACCACAATAGACAGATACGAGCCAACAATAATACGGTTCCTGCAAAAAAACCAGATGGCACTGCAATAAATTTACAAATCTGCATTCATGGCTCTGTTAAAAACACCCAGAAGCTAAAAGGCTGGAGGGGCCCCCAGAGAGCTTCCCCTTCCCAGTTTCTAAAGGCCGGCTCTCTCCCCAAGACTATTGAGCTCATGTTCTTCATAAATGAAGAATGGAGACATAGCCCTTAAAATAACAAATGTCTGACCTAATCAATCTAGTGTTTGGGTCTAACGCTAAATGATAGGCACTGAAAACTAATTATGTTTTTTGGCAAGGAAGTTGAATTAAAATGGAAACACACAGGTTAAAAAGGCACTGAAGCATTTGCGAGTCCCTTTGAAAGGGCGGCGCGCACACACACTCACACGCTCACACGCAGGGCTTCAAACAGGAACCTGATTCAATAACTCATGCATTTATTTTTAAAATGAATCAGATTAGTCCCATGTGTGACCTGCCGGTCCATCTGCATGAGCTGGACTTAATGGGCACTCTTCTCACGCTTACTTCAGTTTGAAGTATGAGAGAGATAAATTTAGTTTAATTTTCAACAGATCAAGCTATCCATTTTCCAAATGGACCATCTGGATCAGCCTATTAAAATTAATTTATAACTTTGCAGTGTGAAAATTCGTTTGTTAGCTTAAATAAAGTTGCCAAAAACTTTTGCCACTTGTCATTGTTTTTTCTGAAGTCTGTTTTCATACTATGATTTTCAGTTTACCCCTTCAAAATTTAATTTTGTCAGATCAAGCACTCAACAAGAACTGAGCTTTTGTATCCTTACTTCAAAGTCTGTCATAGCTTAGATCTTTTCACTGTTCCAGCTAACAGCATCAAGTTCATTGCCTTTTTCTGTTTCCTTTCCCAGTGTTAATCTCCATGCCTCTTCTGCCTTGCTGCCCCTCATGCACCTAAGAGTGGCCGTGCCTCCCACGTCCAGCACGCCAAGGACACAGCTCCACTTGTTGAAACTTCTGAAGACACCCTTCTCCAAAAACCATTTTAATCAACAGAAGAATGATATTTCTCCTAGTAAGAGGTCCACAGCACTGAGCAATGGGTGTCTTCAGCCCCTGCTCACAACTTCAGATGCTTAAGTAACCATTACACCTCCTTATTACCTCCACCTTCTGGTATGTCTGTTCCACAAACTCACCTGAGAAAACATTTATGGCTAAGGCTGCATACCAGCACCACAAAGAAGGCAAGACAAGGTAATGCACCTTTACTTAAACTTGTCAGCAACTGAACATGTCAAGACGTCATACTTCGCCTGAAGTGGTCTGATGCATCTCATTAATTTACTAAAACTAATCAAAAAGTACTAAATATGTGGACAATTTCACTGGAAAGACCATTTAAGTACAGACTTCTCCTCTACCCACATACACGCATTCAATTCCTCTGTGCATGTAGGTCCATGTTCCCCAATAAAGAAATTTTAACAGCGATGTCTTAAGGGAGGGACAGAAAATATGAAACTGTACATTCAATATTTACCAAGTTAGCATCTTTCCACTAAGATGGAAAGCACTTTTTGTGTATTACTGCTTTGACAGCATTTGCAGATCAAATCTTCTTGGTTTTACAAAGTATGGCTAGATGTAAGACAGGGTAGCCACTCTGCATACCTTCCTGTAGGAGATGCAGATCTTTCCAATACATATCACTCTACTCATTGATTATGAGTATATGGGCACATGGCTGCATACCTGTCTGATTTCTGCAGCTGGAGTTGGAAAACTCTCCATGCTTCTTGTTCATCACTAATAGAGAAGAGGAGCAATCTGAGCTTCCAAAATGCTCGGACAGCTTTATTTATGCCTATATAAAGAACCAAAATTCCTTCTACAACAGGCACAAAATCGCAGTCAACCACCTCCTACGATCTAGACAAGAGGGCACTTGCTTTAAGACTAAGACTACATCTTGAACTTGCCCACAAACACTGTTCTCAACACAAAAGGCCCCAGATAGCAATCAGAAGACCCAAGGATTTTGTCCTGCATCTGTCCCTGTAAAGACTGGACACAAAGATGGAGACTGATACATCTCAACTATGTATCCTGAAACACAGTTAACCATCTTCGATGTAAACAATGTCCATGTGAATTATTTCCAGTACGAAATATTTGGACAGTACAAGTGTTTTTTTAAGGGTATTCTTGATATCTAGTCATCTTGGTTATTATGAATTGTGGACCTGTGGGAAAGACAGCTTTCCCTGGACACTAAGAATACTTCTGCAGATTGAAATATAACGGAAGAGAAACCCAACTCAAGAAACTGTATCTTCTTGATCTGTATAATACTGCTTGTGAATATCTGTCTCCTCCTTAATCAATAATCATGAGGATGGACTCAGTGCAATGAGAAGGCACACAAAACAGGTAAGTCATGTTCCTTTTGACTTAACATCTCTTATTTGAACCTTTTCTTGGAGAAGAGACATACACCTTTTCTTGTTGAACCTGAAGGCTTGCCATCAATAAGGTAACTCCAAGATGAAAAAAACCAGTTTTCTGGTGTGCTGGGGACCCTGTTGGCTATCCTGGGGATGCACAGTAGGGACCTAGTAGCTTTGCCCTCTTCCTCTAGCTCTCCTTGTTTGTTGCTGAATGCCAGAATCATTTTAAGTTTGGTGTAACATATTTAATCAATTCTTCAAGGCCATTTTTCTCGGCAATATCTGGGACCTCGTTCATTATCCTAGCATATTGCTTCTTGTCTAAAAGACTTGCATGGACTACATCTTTTAGATGGACCTGTCTTAGCCACATGTAGTCCTTCACATGACACCTACTCCCACAAAAATCAAACACTCCTAACACAATACATTATAAAAAAAAAACCAACAAAAAACCCAAAAAACCCCACCTCCCCAAAAACAACAACTCTGAGCACAAGCACGCTATATCAAAAAGATATTTCTTCCTTTACTATGGTTCTCACCCACAATTTCTCTTGAAAATAGCAGCAGTGGAGCAGTGTAGTACCACCCTATTCCTCTGCCTGAGACTGCTGCTCCTGTAGCTGAGATGCAGAAAGAAATGTGCCAGTTCCTCAGCTGTTGCAATGTGTGGCTGGGGTATTCACTTAAGTCACGTTCATCAATGGTTTTACTCTGATACACTAGGCAGCAACCTTGGGCAGCTGAGGCACAGACATATTTTTGCTTCTGCTGCCTGAAGGTTGTAGTGGGGAGAAAGAGCAAGGTGAAAAAGGATCTGAAATCACTAAACCCAAATTAAATCCCCCAGAAATCACAAGCCAGACTCCCCTTGTTGACCATGGGGATTAAAAAAAAGTGATTCTTTTGAATTGGTAAGAAATTTGCTTTACTATATATAAAAGGCAGAGAGATTATGTTTTATCAGACCACCCTTTCTCCTTTCTACCCATTAGTAATTTATACGAGCGTAGAAGAAACAAGAACAGGTCATTTTTCAGGTTATCAACCTGGACATCACCTCCAAGAAAATCTACCTTCAAGGGCAATGAAAAGCTTAATTGTTGTAGAACACTGAGACTCTCGATCTGAAGCAAGGCAAAATATACTACAAACAAGACAGGAACAATTACAGAAGAAAAGGCTGAAGAGGTCTTGATGAACACCAAATGGAGAAAGGTAAAACTAGAGAGTCACAGCTGACTGCACTACATAGAAGTCTAGATTTCTTTAGAAAGAGTCATCAAACTCTCCTGAAAGCTAAATCTCTGTGTCTGGTTTTCCTGGGTACAATGTGACTTGTTCAGACTTCAAAGGAGAAAAGAAAGGATTTCCATGAGCACAAGTCAGACTTCAGCTTCCAGAAGCATTTAAGGATTCAAATAGCTAGAAAGTTTTATTGCATTTTTAAAGAGACTGATCACATACCTGTCTAAGTGAATTCTTCTCAGGAATGATCTTCCTAGGGGGCTCATCATTATTACAGTCTTCTCTCTCAGAGGAATTCTGTGAAAGAAAGTAAGCTTTAATTCAGTTCTTATCCCTAATATTACTCTGCGAGGAGAAAAGAAACAGAATATTGGTACTACACAGGCTGTAGTATTTTACGCATACATATACCAGAGGCTAACTTGTACTTTTAAGCCAAACAGCTTGTTATGGCAGAGAAAGAATTTCTCCTCTTCAACACAACAATGCACCACCGTGCAGGTATCTACTGAAGCCTGTGCTCTGAGGATTTATTCTGAAACTACCAATAACAGCCACTTTGAAAAGCTGAAATGGTGGTTGGATCAGCGTGGCAACACCAGTGCTCCTGAACACCCCAGAATAACTATTTAAAACAGAAGAACCTGTTGAAAACAAAAGGTTGTTAATAGGTGCAACTGTTGTTCTCTGTGCCCCTATGCTTTTAATCTGCCTAACAATTATTAATTGCACCGAGTCTGCGTGGCTGTCAAAAATCATAAAGAAATTATGATACAGCTAAATTCTGGTGAAAGGTTGTCAGGAGATCCTTAAAAAAAAAATAATTGTGTAGGTAGCGTATGATATTATGGCTATGTTTTTAACTCCTGCCCCCTGACTCTACATGCATGTACAATTTCTAGAAAGACTGATGCTCCAAAACTTAAGCTGCCACCTCCAAAGAAAGAGCATCAGTAAGACAAGAGAAGGTGAACAAGAAGAAATACAAGGACTTTTCCAGCATGAGTAAGAAAGACTACCAGGAGCCTTTTGTCCTGTTAACCTCATGATTAAAACTTGCTGTACTTGCTTTAGAGTAAAGACAGGCTATAGTTATCTCAGGACATGCACAGTCTGTAGCAAACATTTGGTTGAAAACTGCTGGGTATGTGGGGAGAATCCTGTCCTCATTGCCAAAGTCAGCTACTCTGGAAGACAGCGTTCCTTTGCACGGGTTCAGCCACTGCGTTAACAGAGTAATGACAGCCAGCTTTGGGGGAATCCCACACACACATCTAAAATCAGTTTGATCACCACAGTATTCATAGCCTTAGGCTACATTCCCACGCATTCAGTAGTGAGCAACTAAACAGGTTTTAAAGAGATACAGAAAAACTGCTTAGGGAGAGCTCTGCCAGGAAAAGGGTGGTTTTCCAGTTACTTGCAGACAAGCTCAGGAGTGTGTATATTAAGGCAGAAGTTTGCATTCTGTACCTCTCTCCCCTCGTCCCCCAAATAACCTGTGCTTTGCTGAGCACGGCTCTGCCCGGCTTCTTGCAGAGCCAGCTTCCAACACCTCAGGAGACAGCAGTGGCATCTGTTGGCAAAGGAGGAGCTGGGCCCTGCAAACAGCCAGCGTGGCAGAGCAGGGCTAGCAGAAAGCAAGCAGACTGCGGGAAGCCATCAGAAGAGCAGTGTGCTCGTGTCCCCACTGCAGTGCTGCGTGATCAGGCACCGTCTAGGCAGCTCAGGTTTGCTGGTCTGGTGAAGGGGAAGAAAAGATACAGCAAGGAGGCAGGGCAAGGGTAGAAGCTGTTTGCTGAGAAATCGTAGATAAGGAAAAAAAAACCCCAACCAAAAGACCCCACTTGGGATGTCATAAATTGGTCGGGAGGATTCTGTGTAAATCAAGGCTTTCAGACCAACTAGTGATTTTTGAGGGTTTTTTTTTTTTAAACAAGATACAGAACCTGCAAGGCATCATGACATCTGGGATGCTGTAACCAGGGTTTTATAATGGAAATCAATCCTAAACAGGCCTGATAAATCGCTGTAAGAGGCCAGCTCTTAAAAGTTTTCATATGAGGTCTCAGCCAAGACCAAGTTATTATATTAAATCCAGCTTAGAAGGGACTGTGATGGTAAAAACTTACAAGCTAGAATCACGTATCTCCAAAAAGGAAGGTCACACGTTAAAGCTGCTCTTTTCTGCTCATGAAAGTTTAGTACGTGGTTAATTTAAGTAAGGATTTTAATTTCTGTGCTTTGGAGAAAAAGACCAAGTGTGAGAACCGTAAGAATCTGAGGTGAGTTACTATACATTTCCAGGAAATGCATTTTGTTGGGGGCGGGGTGAGGTAGTTGTTTACTATTTCTGGATGCTTTTTCAACATCCACCCCCTTCCGTACAGTTAGTGCCAAAATGATTTCCCCTTCCAAGTAATCTTTCTACGACAGTGAAGTCTTACATTCTTCTCACCTTTCAAAGCCATTAAGGATCCTCCCTCAAAAAACATCAAAAAGCAGGAAAATCAGTGCTGCTGGTGAACTGTCAGCCCTTATCTTGAAATTTCTAGTTACTGCAAAGCATCAAGTTATCTACTTTTTCTTTAAGCTGAGCATCTAATTTTAAGAGCAAGCAGAGGACCATTTTGCATTCATTATCTTTATAGGTGGCAAGGCTAAGAGGTTGGCTGAACAAAGACCAGACAAAGACTGCCAAGTGCATATGGTGGTTCACAGCTTGGCGTCTCACCATTCTACAGCACCAACACAGCAGCTCCGATAGCAGACTATTAAAGGAGCGCTGCTCATGCACTTTTGTCGGCAAGTAAGTTACGCTTGGTGAAGACAGAATGACTGGAAAGCATTACACTTAAGAAAAAGCACAGATGTTTATAACTCCCGCTCATTTCTCAGGAATAGGAAACCCATCAATCCAGGTGCAGGTACAAGACCCTGCATATTTCAGGACTAACTGTAGCTGCGTGGAAGTGAATTTCACTTGATAGGGCAACACTTAGCCACGGCCATGGGAAGAGCATAACGTAATCGACTGAAACGGTACATCTATATATTTCTCCTTGCTGAACAAGGTGGGAGGAGGGATAAACACGTGTGAGGTCAGAATAAGGTTTGCTTCAGCAGGACTTCAGTGGTGCTCGCGGCCGCAAGAGAGGCAGACAAAGGGAGGAACCGCTCTGAGCACCCTCTCGTGGTTACTGAGATGCACATCTCGGGCACAGACCTGGAAAGAAGCATTTGGTATCCAGACGGTAAGTTGGGTGTATTCACTGGGAATATTAAAGATCTGCAGCAACTGTACTGGATACGTAGTAAAGGAACGATGGAATTTGTTAGGGTGAAAGAAGTGAAGTAAACCAGTGCATACAGAAAGCTGAAAAGTCATACAAACTCCCTTCCATCAGGGAAAATTTTTAAATCCCGCAGGCAAGCCTTCCTTCATAGACTAAAGTCAGACTGGCCAAAACTGTTTGCGCTTACGTGCAGGGGTCTCTCCTTTTGAGCAAGTATAAGCAAGATAAGATGAGAAGTGTTGAAGTCTCCAAAGCACAAATTGATCAATGTTGGTGAGATAAACACTGCACCCTCCCCTTTCCACAGACAGGTAAAATATTTTTTTTTATTTGCCCAAGGTCACACAATGACAGTGGAAGCATTGGGAAGAGAAGCCAGGAAACCCAAGCTCATAGTTCTTGTAACCTTCAAAATTTCTCTCTAGCAGGAGGTTCCTGTAAAAGGGCTCTGCCCTCCATAGCTCATTTTTCCTAAAATGGCTACTGTCTGTAATGAGATCCTTTTAAATCTGATTTGCATTTAAAACTTCAGCCTGTAATTAAGTGAATATAACTCCATGGCAGGTTGTCTTAAAGACCACTACGAAATTATTACTATTTAACTCTCCCCATGAAGCCTCCTCCACCACTAAACACAACATGCTACAATGCATACGAAATCCCTAGACTGAAGCGTTTGACGGGAGATGACATGCAGTATTTTGTGTACAGAGCCCCACAAAACACTGCTGGGAACGAGGTATAATACACAGAGAAATGCACTCCCAGGGACTACCAATTGGGCAGAGCTACCTTTAGTACCGCCTCACTTGTCGCGGTGGAAATCAAACCCCTGCCAACTGGGGGAGGCTTTCTTTGGTGCTGTTCTGCCCTGCACTAATTATGAAAGAGTACAGACACAGCCTTTTTCCAAGTGTGGGGAGGTGGGGGTGGGGGAGAAGCGTGTGTCTATGTGAAGAGCACAACTATTTTTTATGCTTTCAAATTCTTAATCCTGTTTGGAGCTGTCAGTGGGGGTTAATGGAAGCCTTGGATAGGAGAATTCCAATCTGGTTGGCAGATGGATAGGTTGGTTATAGCTGCATAACTATGTCTTGCCTCCAGGCACAATTCAGAACACTGTTAAAGCAATATAAAGTCTCTGTCAAGCTGAACCATTTGGATCAGTAGCAAGGAGAAATAATAATAAAAAAAGGAGTTCATTTCTGGGCCTTGCGCGTTTATGCTAGTATGCAGAAACTGATTAATTGTCATCGTGTGCTGGTCTGCTATACCTCGGATTTCTACTTCTGGAGTAGATTTTGCATGCTAATATAATCATTCTCCCTCTTGAGACATTAGCAAATAATCAAATGAAAAACAGGATCATAATTTACTGAGATTCGGGCAATTCTCTATGCAAATTTGACTTGTTATTGCTGCTGCCTCGTTAATCTGAATGCCTTTGACAAACTCCTTTGATTTATGAACTCATGACAACTCCAATGTGTATATATTTTGCTAGATTGACATTATCATTAAGAGTGGGTGGACTGAGCTCACATGAATGGCTGATTTTATTCGCTGGTGTCTGCTGCTCAACAGCTGAGCATCTCTTTCTCACAAAGCCCCTGAGCGCCAGGCTCTTCCCATCTACCCATCCATTCATCATCTCGATGTTAATTGGCCCAGGCTTTAAGCAAATTTTCAACACGATTTAAAGGCACGATGACACTGATTACTGACCCTCTGCCATACGGTGCCTATTGATTAACCTGACAGAGATGATGAGCTTAAGGGAAACTAGGTGTGTGCGGACCTCGGGGG
>NW_008795129.1:11869800-11914422 GCF_000699145.1 Aptenodytes forsteri
GGGTGTTGGGGGCAGGGAGAAATATATATATATATATATATAGTTTATGCAGGCAAAACACTTGTCATTATCCCAAAGGCCAGAATTTGTGCTGCACTGGCCCTTAAAACACACCATTGCTTTAAACACCTGCATCCAATATAGAAAATGCTTGCTTGCTGTGGAAAAATGATTACAAATTTGATGTCATGTGCAGTCTGTATTTTAATTGAGTTCCCTGATAAATAGACCCCCTCAAGCCAATCAAGTCTCGCTCTAGCCATTGCGTGCGTATACATCAGCTCGAACAGAAGCCGGGGCAGGGTGTGTTTTTAGTGGTATCAGCAGATCCAACTGCATGTAGGAAATCTACTTGGGTATTTCAGGTCTCTAAGCAAATAATACAGTGGGAACACAGTGTCCAAACAGTTACAGTAGAGTAAATGTTTCAAGGGCAAACTGGATGCCAGACATAGCTGTCTCAGTATTTCTGTTGCCACATTAAAATAGATGCTTTAGTACACGCCAGTGAAGTAGTGCATTTCCCCTTTTTCAGTGCAAACTGTTGATACGACCTGACCCTCAAGCTCCTAGGTGCATTGAGTGAATGCAGAGTTTTATCAGAGCTTGAAAATAACTGACATCCTCTTTCACGTTTCTTGAAGTGTCCCCACGCTGCACTTGGTCCTCCTCACCAAGAACAGAGGGGTACTGTCTCAGCCAAGAGGGAGCCACTGAATAAAGTAGGTACATCAGCATTCTGCCTGCAGACTGGTGCTATATGAAAGGAAAAGGAAGCAGAAGGCCTGTCTAACCCCCGCCCAGCCCCAGGTTAAGTCTGTCAGTCAACGCACACTGTTCTTCTTTCCCAATTCAAGCCAGCAGCCTGCCAGCCAGTCACGATGTTTCTCTTGTTTAGGAAGGGGGGAGTCAGGGGGACAGGGGGGTTGCCCCAAGATGCTACAAAGTTATCTGTCTTCTAATTTGCATCAATTGCTTGCAGGAAACAGGACAAGGAATCATTGGGTAAAGGTGTGGAGAAATTAGCTGTGATTGCCTGATGCCCATGTCAGCCAGAGTGGACTGAAAAGGGGAAGGGGATGGCGGGAGGAGAGAAAAAGAGAGAGAGAGAGAGAGAGAGAGATGTGTGGAAATAAGTGCCAGTCTAACACTAGAGGCACACATAAGCCTTACGTTCCCTTTCCAATAACCTTTGTAAGTGATAGATGAGTCCAAGCCCATTGTTATCGTTAAGGGACTGTCAGCGTCCTGATTTTATAAATGCTGTCTGTCAGTTTATAAATATCTCAGCCATTTCAAACAGTGCTAGGATGAATCCTGGCATAGCCAATGTCAGCCTGAAAGCAGTATTAGCGTTAAAAAAAATACGGGTCTAACATGCACTAAAAACATTTAAGGATAGCTTCTCCTTTTTTCTCCTATCATGAGGCCCGAAGTGTTCAAATTCATGCTTATTTGGCTAGTCACTACAATATATAAAAGCAGCCCTTTACATTGGTAATGTTCTTTGAGAAAAACAAGTATGAAAGCTGCAAGTTTGAAGGCAATTCTCTGCCTGTTTGATAGATAAAACAAAAATGTCAGCTGTAACACACAGGGAGATCCACAGCAATGAAAATGCAGAGATAAGTATCAGACCCTGTTCCTCTTTGGCATTTGCTGCTCTGAACATTCATCGAGATTAGATCCTTTTAGAGAACACCATAAATTGCAATGTGTAGGCACAAGGGGGTGACTTCAGCCCGGAATGAAGGCACAGACAAGTTTCCCAGCTCTTGCAAGTTTAAAGTTAAATGGTACTTTTGCAAAGGGTTTACGGCTAAGCATTAGAACAACGGAAGGAGAGGGCAGGGAAACTGCAGCTTGCCTTGCAGCAAGCAATATCAGAAAAGGAAAGGGAATAGGCTAAACTGGCCTTCCAGTTCAGTGCCTGCTTTGCAGACTGGTATGCGCATGTTTATCATGATCATATATCTATTATTCTGTTAGCTGCACAGAATCCTGGCTTTTTTCTTCCAATACGTTTATAAACTCCCCATAATAGGGACTTCTCCCCCTGACCCCAAATGTTTGTGTGGTGCCTAAAGAAATGAAGTTCAAATTCACACCCAAGCAGCCCAGGTACCTACTATAAGCTAAATTCTTAAAATTGAAGCTCTGACAGCAGTGAAAATGGCAAAGTACAACACTGGCCCTCCAACCAGAAACTTACACGCATGTTCACACAAGTCCCAGTTTGGTCTGCATCTATGTTAATGCTGTTGACGACAACAAGAGTTTCAATAACCTTTTTTGCATTAATGCTGTTGACAACAAGAGTTTCAATAACCTTTTTTGCAGTTCAAAACCAGGACAAGATTCTAGTTTTAACATCTGTAGAATGGATCCTTTGTATTTTTCCTTATTTTTCATTCAAATCAATAATTAGAAAAATACACATTTTCAAAGCAGTAAGACTTGATAATGGAACTTCATGACATCAAGAAGAGTTTCTTATCAAGTTATTTAACTTACTAATTATTGGTTGGTTATAAAGGGTACGTTAAGGGTGTGGGGAGTCTTAGTGTTACTAGAAGAACAGTAAATGCAGTTTTATGTTAAAATACCAAAAGCCAGCACAAATATCAAAGACCTGATGAACAGACGCATTTTGAAGAGCACGAATCTAGTTGTAGTTAAAAAATAAACAGAAATCCAGGTGCTGGGAACAAGCCATTTAGGGAAATTTTAAAAAGCTAGCTTCACTTCATACACATTTCTCAAGTGAGAGTGAGAGAGACAGAGAAAGAGAGAGAGAAAATATGGCTAATGAGAACAGTCTTTCCACATTCCCCGGGAAGCAGCCCTGCCTAACATTTCTGTTCTGTGAATTTAAGAGAGTCAGCAGTGGTAAATTTCTTTTTAATATTCAAGCTTTCAAGCCTTGCAAGCTAGTTGGCCAATGGCCCTTTCTATTCCAATGTTTGTTGGTGCCTTATTTACACAAGCATTACATCCAGAGAGCCTTTGAATATAATTTCACGTGGATTAAGGGAAGAACATTTGCTTCTGCTAATCAGGACATCTGGTTATTTTTGTAACTCACAGACATCTGCATTAGGCAGTTCAACTTCCCCATTCCTCATAACAGGGTTAGAGCTTAAGAAGCCTCCAGGACCTCTAGCTGAATTTTGTTATTTGCATTTTTTTCACAGCCAGGTCTGTTTCAGAACTTCTTTTCCTAAATAGCACAAATCGATCAGCACCTTCACAGGTATACATATGCTTTTGTAGCTTGCGCTTTCTATGCATGATTTTATAGCGTACATCTTGTACTCCAAGATTTTATAGTAGTTCAAAGCTATCTACATCTCTTTAAGGAACAGAAAGCACATATTCCCAAAAAGCATAGATGAAAACATCCAATTAGCCTTATGATACACATAATATGGGTATACTTCCAAATATCCAACCAGGCTACTTATGTAAGACTGGTATCAGGACTTGTTCTGAATCTTGTTATCACTGTGCTTTGGTTTGTCTCTTACAGGTGGCTTATCCTGCATATCTGCTCCCCGCACTGAACAAAACGTTACTCTTCCCTTTCTATTCTTCAGGACAACCTTAAAGATTTCTCCAATCTTTTAAATTCTTGCTCAAATTCTTCTTTAAACAGTTTCAACTGAGGTTAATTTCTCTGCCAGACTGCAGAATTTTGCCACACATACTTCAGCAAGAGGGATTTTGCATGCCACAGAAGCTTTTTAAAGAACAGAATCAATCAGGGCTCGGCTCTCGCTTCTTTGTTGCTTTCATTTTGCTACATTCCTTTCACAAAAATTCATTTTCACCACTCATCCCAGGGTGTTGAAGTACTAAAGTCTGACATTATACACTCTCACCTCGCAGGATTCTTCCCTCCTCCCCCCCCCCCCCCCCCCCCATGGATCATCTTTTATTTTTTTTTTTAGTTTTTATCAGTGCTTTTGTATGCTGGAGTAAGATCTTTTTTTGATTTTTTTTTTCCCCCTACATGTAAGGGCAGGGGGGTAAGCACAAAGTCAGCTCTTGCTCTGAACATAAGCCAACATCCAAAAAAGATGTCAAAAACATATTTCTAGTAATAACAAGAGTTAGCAAGAGCCAACAGATCCAGGGAGAGTTTTTTAAAACTTTTTATTTATTAAAATTCTCTAGATACAGATTAACTTACTTTGTACAATATTTATTACGGCTTCATCTGCATAGGAGCTGCAAGTGCTCTGAGAAATGGGTTGTAAAATTGGCTAGTTTTGCTGTAGATTTCATGTCCTTCTTGAAACATTATTTTCTAACTTTTTATAACTACTTCCCTCAAAGGACCAATGCTGTCTCACTGGTCTCACTATAAAACCCCTTCCACTCCCATCGCTGATCATCGCCTACACTTACTATTTTGATTTTTCTTCCCCCCCCCAACCTCTCATTCTGAGCTTTCCTGTCAAGCAGACAAAGAGACCTCCACTTCTCATCACACCCCTTCCTTAGAGCCCATGGCTTTCTCGCTCCCAAACATATAATTCAACCACGCTGTCCTCATCTCGCTGTACTGTTTTATGTTTTTCTTGTTTTTTCCTTCATATTTGTCATTGCAGGAAAGGAGAAAAGGAAATACAAAACAAAGGTATGAAGCAGAAGTTAAGTTGTCTGCCCAAAGTCAAAATTACAGCATGGGGGAACAAACCCCAAATTCTGTGTCCCACACTGTGTTAACTTTTTAGGCACAGTTCCTCCCCAAAATAGTGAATGAAAGCAGCTCACTTGTTCAAAGAAATGGCTACTCAGTGATCTCACTGCAGTGTTAGATTGATGTGAATTCACAGCATATTGTCTACACCACAGTATGTAGAGGCACCTGTATCTTTGTCTTAGATAATGTGAGCCAGGTGACCCTGCAGCCAAAGCAACTTGGTTTTCAATCTAGAACAGGTTCCGAGTACCTACAGAGTCACCACAGAGCAAGCAGTTCAGGCGATGTAGCTCCACCTCCCCGACGTGTCTCACAGTAGTAATTTGTCCACACAGGCAGGCCTCGGTGCTTTTTCCAGCTTCCAAAGCTACGTTCATTACAGGAAGCATCATCCACCACTGGACTATGGGGCAAATTTAGTTAATGTTCAATACATGGCGTGTTTACTTCCATACAGTGCTGCTGAAAAACCTCATTGCTGATATTAAAAAAAAAAGGTGCAAGTCTAAACATGTCCCAACGTTTCACCACATCAAGCAAAAAATTTTATAATCTTCTAATAAAAGAATGGAAAATTACAGATTAGGCACCATGTATTATAACATTTAGCTAGCGAGCACTGCAGCCTTTTAACAGCTGCCACCCAAGAAACAAACCCCTGGGTCCTCCGGATTTGGCTAGACCAAATTTGAATATGGTAACACAACAGCCCCTCCTGTAACATTTCAATTTAAAAGCTCACTGTTAGGTTCTGCTATTGCAAAATAATTCCAACTCCAAAATGCCATTTTCTTAAACTAGAGCAAGGAGTTACAAAACGTTATTGCGAATCTCACTCTGCTCGGTAAGGAAGAAGAGTTGGACCTGCTACGGAGACCATCAAATGGGGTGGGTAGTCAAGCGATCAAAGAAGGAAAGATAAAGGTGTATAAAGTATCTCGCCTTCAGCTACCTTGGGGCTAGCAAACATTTTGTTCCTATAGGAAATTATACAGCTCTAGATCACTGCCTATTGAGATCCACTATTCGCAGCTTTTTGCTACAACGTGAATGGCTTATTAAACCTACAACATATCTGTTTTAGTTAACTTCTTGGTGGAGAGGGGCCAGGAAAACAAAATGTACTTAAATGCTGAATTTTTTTTTTTTCCCAGGCTGAATGCCTTTCATCCAATAAGACATTCAAAGCAGTGACCCAGCAAATGGATTGAAAAAGCAATCTTCCGTCTCAGTGCCACATTATCATTCCTATTCAGTATTCTCGGTGAGATATCTCAATCAGCTGGATGTGTGTGTAAGTGACAGCGCAGCCCATTGCTGGGTTAATTAAACATTTGACTTTAACACCCTCCCCGTCATTAAGCAAATAAAAACAGATAATTCAAACTGCACTTCATCCACGGGGTACACAACATACATGTCAAAATTAAGAGAGTCCAAGGCCCTCAGGGAGTTCTACTCGGGGAGGTAATCAGTTTAAATCTTATCTGGTTTATCAATTATTCTATTGATTAAAGCAGGGTGATTATACAAAACTCCTTCTTGCCACATGGGATACATGTCAGCAGAGCAGGACAACACAGGGAGGCTCAAAAACGATTTAAAGAAAATACAGACAGATGAACAACAGTCTATTAGTACATGCCAGCAATCCATAGATGGAAAGCCTGATTCTTCTTTTTAAAGAAGTGAATTAAAGTCCTTCCAAAGTAGAGTGCCAATGTTGTTACCTCATCTGCTTTAAAATCAGATCTATATGTTGAAAGGGCAACATTTCTTCGTTTTAAGCAGATGATTTCTTGCCCAGTATTTGAAACATGTTTTATTGATACTGGTCTTGGAACATAACAAAGACACCAAACAAGAAATCCCAGACTTTTAAAAGGCATTATAGTTATGACATTATACAATGACTCTCAAAAAGCGGATGGAAAGAACATTCTCAGTACTTGAACTCTCCCACATACATACATGACACAGCCATAAGTAAAATGTTGTATTTTAACGATTAAAGTGTGACAGCTCATCTCAGACATAAAAAGATCATGCTTTGGAGTTCTAGAGATTTTTTTGGTTTGCAGCCCTCCAAAAAGAGACATCAGCAGCTGTGGGAGCTGCTACAGCCACATTCTCCTGATTTTCACAAGCCCTCACACAAAATCCCACCACAGCAGTCCTTACTGCAACTTCTCTCTTGCGTACAGCCACAGTACACAAAGCAATTCCAGTTACTTCTCATTTTTTGTTTCCAGGTGAAGAAAGGACCTCTGTCTCTTCCGAGGTCTGTTTCTGTCCTGAGTTTGTGAGCATAGTCCCACCTCCACTATCTTCCCAGTAACATTTTGTTTCAAGTTTTACTGTCATAGCCTGAACTGGATCCTAAACTGGCCTGTACAAGACCTCGCCTCACACGTACAAACCAGGGACCTTTTAAAAATGAGACACTGCAGCCTAGGAAAAAAACAATTGAAATTTATTTCTAAAAGTTCCCTCAAAGTAAACAATTAGCAGCAAAAGAAAGATCAGCCTTAAACAGGGGACTTTTTTTTCCGTAACATCTCCTACAATCTGTTTCATAATGGTCAGACCAGTAGCGCAAACTACTTATTAGTCATCTAATCACATCTCACTTTTCAACCAGGACAGAGGGTATGAACCACAGTGGTCAAAACGCCGACAAGCTGGAGAGCCCCAGTGCCCCACTGGCCAATGCTGTTGAAGTCACAGAAATTTTAAGAAACAAGGACAGCTAAAAAGAAGGCCTGAGGTATGTTCTTGCCCTTCACCTTCAGAAAGGGATTATATGCCACATTATATTGGCACTGCGTATGCATCCAACCGTACTTCAGCCTCTTCTTCGTAGATCTCATCTCTTCTTTGGAAGCAAACTAGAAGCCTGCATTAGCATGCTGTATTTTACTCTCACCACTAGAAATACTGAGGGTGCTATTTGTAATTGTATTCTTTTAAGAGGTTTGTTCTCTGCAGCTGTTTTCTGCTTGCAGTGTATTTTGTGTAATCAGCACATCATCATAAATACATTGGCTGTTCCCCCGAGGGAAGCTGTCACTGTTTAATTTACAGAACAACCTGGCCAATGTGAATTCTAACACTACAGCACTATGGCAAGAAGTTACCACGCTCAGAAAAACAGGTTTCTATGAATTTTTATATCAAGAGCTGGTCCCAGGACAATATAGGTTCTAGAAATAGATTATTTTTAACAGCACTTTATACACTGGATGGAATGGATTCTTTCCCACTTACAGCTTCTTAAGGCAGCACCAACCCCCCCACACACGTTATTTTAAAGTGACAACCCCAATCCCCCCAACACAACCATCTTCACATCTGACTTCTACCAAAAGAAAGCACTGTATGTAGGTGTCTTATGCTACACACCAATTTTTTCATATTTTTAAATGAAGAACAACCCAAAACATCAACATGTTAGTTGTCTTCATTTCAACAAGGGAATGTACTCTGTTGCAAGGTCAAATGTTATTACCTACATCAAAAGGTTGCTGCACAGTTTATTACTCTGAAGATGCGACAGAAGAGCAAGGCATATTCCTGAAAGAGTAAAAACGTATGCAGCTTTATTGGCTGAATGAAGAGTTGCTTCCTTTGCTGGATACATGGTTGTATTTTGAAAGAATAAGTCACAAGGATTTTTGTAGAAGGTAGGTGAAAGGCAGATGGTTGCTCTTACTATACGCCGACACAATTCAGAAAAATTACGTAACAGTACCAAATTATATTGGCAATCATTCAAGAACTAAACATGAACCCCAAATAAACATTTGGGCATGACCAATGAGTTACTTGGATATTTCATTAGCAATGGCTACTAGAAGCAGTCTACCTGACTGCTTGGAAAGGGAGCCAGGAAGGCTGACAACCTGATTTTATTACTTTTTTATACTTATATATGTGTGTGTGTATATATATATTCACAAAAAAATAAAAATGCTAAAGAGAAACAACTACTAATGTAAATAAAATAAAAACCAATTTAATGGATTAATTTGTTTGGAAATTCTCCAAACGCAACACAAAACTATTTCATACATTTAAAAAAAAATTGCTTTCCATTTTGGGGGGCAGCAGATTGTTAAACAAATTTCAATGAAACTGAAAATTCCCAAGTTCTGTGTATAGCAGCACTTTGCTAATTCTCGGTGGTAATTAGAAGCCCTGTTTAACATCACCAGACACGGGGCAATTATACAAACATAATAAAAAAGAATCAGGCACATCACAGAGTATTGTTTATGTATTTTGACAAGCATAGTTTAATTTTACTTAGTTTGCAAAGCATCCTAGTAAATTATTTTCGTCTATTTGAAATGTAACAAAATCTAAGGAACAACCAGTGAAGCAAAATAAATACCATCTTATTTCTGATATGGTTTATGAGAATGATCTACCAACCATACAGAAAGCTGAGTGGAAATGGCTGAAATTTTACAGAAAATTGAGTCATCTGGTTGCCTATAGAAGAAAGAATACAGGAAAGAGACTATTTTATTTTTATGCACCATGTAAGTAGGAGCCAACAGAAAGCAGAAGAAATAAAAAGAACCTCACCCAACACAGCGTAGCAAAGTAAGCATCTCTTCAAGCTATGAATTTTAAGATCTAGCAACTGCATTTCTAAGCTGTTTGGGTTCGTCCCCCTGAAATTTGCATGTGGTCACATAAGCACCTGATTTCAACGAAGAAATATTTCATTTTATTCTTCCTATACATGCGTGCATTTAAAGTTACTGAGAACCACCACTGCATGTTGTATTTCCCCAGAGTCACTGAATTTTGACTCATATTGGCTTAAATGCTGGCTGATAAAGTACTTCATGACTTCCCCAAATTTGTTGTAAAATCCCATATTTTAATTTTTAAATTGAAACTACTACTTAACATGGTATTAACTCTTTGCCACTTCTCCAGAAATAGGTAAAACTGATCTTGTGCAACCAGCTCCCTCTGAAGCGCTGCGCATGGAGCCATCGAATTCAAAACGATGACCGAGCCAAGCGATCTACAGCAGACTACGCCGGCGCTAAACACACAGAAACATTTATAATTGCTGTGAGAGGACTGCAGTGGGGTACACCTAATGCCTTCTTCCTATAAAGCAAGGAAGAGGAAGATCAGACAACGGTTAGAATATTTGGAAGGGCACGGAAAAGTCACTAAAATGTTACTTAAAAAAAAAAAAAAAATTAACACGTTTAAGTAACACGAAGGACCCCTTTGGTTAGAGATGTCGGAACGCCCTGGGCCCGTCGGAAGGGCGAGGGCTGCCAGGTGTGGCTGGGGGGCGGCCTCCCCCCGCCGCCCCCCCCCCCCCCCCCCCGGCTCCCGGGCACATGCGCGGTGGCGCGCGCGCGCACACGCACAGCCTGATTCTAATTCAATTAGTGCAGTCTGCAACTCCAGAAAAGAGTAATTCAATTAGTGCATTGTGGAGCTCTACAATACCTCCAAGCAGATGTTCACGATCCTGAGGAACCGGAGCTAGCTTTAAAAATACCTGTATGCCTTCAATGTGGCGCTGCATATGCCATTTGTCACTACGGTTTTACACACCTTTCTGACTTCTAACAAGGGAGGAAAGGAAACTCGGATGAGTTTTGTTTCTTTTTTTTTTTTTTAAAGTAATCAGCCAAACTAACGCCGGTGTGCCAGCGACCTTACCCTCTCCATAGCAGGAAGAGTGCATTACATAGTAACAAGACCATTAAGGCAGAGGCTGAAGGAGGGGAGGCTTTTTAACTACAGGGCACTTTAAATCATCATGCCGGGCATACTGGGGTGGCATTTCTCAGTGACAGATACTGTCACACTTCTTGATACTCCGACTGAAGAACTCATAAAAGCACGTGCAACTTTGACAATCAATACGGGTGCAGAATAAATGCCGATTTGTAATTACTACATTGTAATGTACTACCAAAAAACCCAAAACCGTCTCCACTGATCCGCAGAGAAGGATTTCTTTGCCATCTGAAAGGAGGGAAGCATCTCTTGTCGTTGCTGCTACCTGAGAGCTGAGATCTTGCAGCACAACCCGGGGGCTGTCAGAGTTTGGTGGGCTTCCCAGCACAGGTTATACCACCAGCCAGACATGGCCACTAGATTTAAAGGGGGATAAACCCTAAATGTGTTTAACAAAGCTGTTCTCTAGTCACTGGGCATTTACTTTATTTAAAAAAAAAAAAAAATCCCTGGTTAGGATAAGCCTCTTGGTCCTCCTACAGTGAAGCTCCCAAGAGTCTGAACCGCAGATGGGGGCTGGAGTCAAGTGCAAAAATTATGCAATTAATTTGGCTTCATTTCTGTTCTCTCTCATGTCCCCTCTCATGCCTTTATAATTGCTCCTGCAAGGTGGTAAGACAAGGAGAAACAGGAGAAACTGCTGCCGAACACCTCCAACAAGAAACTTTGCTTAAAAAACCAGGTGTCACATTGTGGCAGTTCAATATTTTATAGCAAATACAAGGAATGTGCAACAACACTGCAACTTTAAATCTTTGCCTCCCATGTCAGTCTCTCTCCTCTCATTGTAAAGCCAAAGGGAACAGCAATCAGAGTGGAGATGTTCAACCTGATAGAGGTCAGGACACCAGTGGATCAACGTACCAGAAACACGACCTTGTTTATTTTTTTCCCCAGTATTATTGTTTACAGGGTGCTTTGCTCATGTACCTTGTGGTTCTTAGCTAAAAGATGAAATTACAGCCCAGGATGAAGCGCTCAGGCACACATCCAATTTGTGTTTCCATCTCAGAAAACAAAAAGCTTCTGAGGCCCTCGGGCTGCCATTCAAACTTGGAGAGGCTGACATTTTTAACAGCATGAACCAGAGACTGGCAGAGGGAATGATCTAATGCATTTCTGACTTGTCAATCAAAGATCTCACCTCTGCTGTCTTGTAAACAGTTGGGGGCCACCTAACTACATTCATAACCAGGGGAGAGCCTGCCGCCAGCCGGCGGGTGCTGGAGCCACATGCTCTGGCTATTAGTCACCAAAATTATGATTCTGTTTCAGAGGCGTACCGTAAACAGCCCGCGGGCAGATTTCACACAGCCGCTGGGAGAACGCAAGGGGGGAATACAAAGCAGGCTTGGTCGAGGGTAGCCACGTCTCCACACTGATGGAGCCTACTGACTGGACACCCCATCTCTCCTCCAATTAGAGACAGAACTACGCACACCAGCAAACGTTTGGTCCAAAGCCGAACAATTTCTTTCAAATGCTTTTCTCACAAATGCATTTCTGAGCATGCACAGCTTGCCCATCCCGAGACTTTAGCTTTAGCCTCCTGTATAACCATAAATGATGTACTCCTACTCACTGTATTTCTCAGCAATAAAATGTCAACTTTTAAGGCAAAAATGCATGAACAGGCTGAAGGAAATCTACAGAGACAACTGTTTTTAACAATTTACTGACAACACTTCTTTAACAAATATTCCACTTCCTAACACAAAAATATAAACATTAGAAAAAAACAGATGTAAAAATCATTTGAGAAATTAGTTCATCTCTTCCTCATGGGTGCAACAGGCTTCCATCACTACAAACTGTTTACATCTTTCATACTCCCACCTTTCTCCAAAAGTGACCTCAGTCCAAAGAAAGAAGCGGTGTACATCATGTCCATGCTGCACAACCTCAAGCGCGCTCCTGTTTACTTCAAGTTGCCCAGCAGACTACACCCACGCTTTCCTCAACCAGGACAGAGCTTTCTGCCAAGACCAAGGAAGACCTTGCTTCTGCAAAACCAAGCAGAAGGTAGTTCCCTTCATCTGACAAACCCTGATGTGCAGTTCTTTATGATCAAGACCTTCACTTCAGGTAAAGCAAAATGTGAATTTCTGGCATTCCAGAGAGACACTTCTGTATTCAACAAGATGCTGCTACCTCTGTCACAGAAGTTAATCCTCCTCTTTGACTACTAGAGCCTGTTACAGAAATAGTTTCAGATCTGGCAAAATAAAGGTGACAAGACAACTCTTCGCTTTTTCTTTCCAGACAAAGAAGTAAAAGTATGACTCTTGTCCCAAAGAGTTTACAATCTAAACTGGAGCTGATCGCTTTTTCACTGGTGCCTAGGCTCCAGACAAAGAAGTAAAAATATGACTCTTGTCCCAAAGAGTTTACAATCTAAACTGGAGCTGATATTTGTGAGGGGTGTCAATTAGGTAAAAAGGAAGAGCTGGACTGTTCTCTGTGATTACCCTGATACCTAACCTTTGGCAAGACTTTTAAATTGCTCCTTAAGTCTCCTCATTTATACAACAGCTTACAGAAATAAATTCAAGGAAATACTATGGTCTTCTGCAAACCTGGAAGGATTAATACAATCATTTCCTGGGCATACTTGATGGGTGTAATTGTAAATCAGAATTTTCAGAGAACTGTGACTATTAAAAGCAACATAAACTGAGCCTTGTAAGCACGCATGGAAAATATTTTAAAAGGGAAAGTAATTATCTTCAAATGAAAAATGTCACGAAAACAGACACCTGTTGGCACATCTGGAAACTTCCAAAGCATGGATTTCTAGGAAAAAGAATATACTCCGCATAAGTTTGGTTTTTTTAATTAAGAGAATCTACATGCAACCTAGTTTTCAGTTGCTTTGCAGAATAACGGTACAGTAAAATTTGGCATTCAAGACACTGAAAATGGAAGGGATGGCCTTTTTCTCTTGTTAATATCCTCTTTGACTCCTTCCCACAGCACCTTATAGGAGTTCATGTTCCAATTTGCTGCCATCTTCCACCATGATCTCTATGAAATTCAGTTACACAATAGACTATCAGTTGCAAAGCCCTTTGAGGTAAAAGATGTTAAAAAGAACAGTTTCTAGCTCCTTATTCCCCCATTCCTGAGTTTAGCCTTAAAACCTTTCCCACTGTGGGAGGATTGCCAAACAGAGCTGAGGAACCAGAAGATCCTGTTTTCACACAAGTGTCTCCAATAATAAAAACACACAAAGAAGAAAAATGAAGTTATCTGACATATTAACAGAATCACCTCTAAATCGACTATCTGCCAATGTTTCCCATGAGGAGTCAGCAGGGCTTTAACTGAGCTATTCAAAGAGAGCCTCTTTCCACATTTCTGTCTGAGCATCTGAAGGTAAGCATGTAAATAACTAGACAAATTCAGCAGTGACTAAGTAGCCTTCCAGATGGCATCTTCTCTTTTGCCACAAGCAAAGAACATTGATACGCTTCTCCAATTACTTCAAGCTTGCTACAGAAAAAAGAAAATAACTTAATATGAGAAAATTTGCTGGGCTACAAGAAAGTCTTCAATACTTTCCTGAAGATTCGATACCAAAAAAAAAGCATTAAAGAACAGTGAAATATTGCAACATCACAGCTTCAAGCAGGCTCCAAACCGCTCCCATGTGGACTTCTGCACTGGAAAATGCAGAAGTCATGCCTCACAGAGGGGAGTTTTCTTCAAACCATGCAAGTTAATGGGGATCAAAGCCCATTGAAAAAAAAAGCTGCAGAAGCTGTTGGCAATTTAGTTTCTCTCTCAATTGGCACTAAATGTGTTCCTCAACACAGGAGTCAGAGTGCTGTGAAGAGTACCAGTATACCATTTTAGATGGCAAGTGGGGCAGACTTCCCCAATTCCCATAGTCACTAAATACACATGGAAATGTCTCTCAATCTGCACGAATGCAAATATCAAAGTCCTACTACTCTCCCATGAAGGCAGTACATGGTGAATGGTTGTGCAGCCGACTCATTTGACCCCAGATATCAATGCGCTGCATTAGCAGAAAAGTTATTGTTCATATCTATCATTAGCAAGAACATCTTGAGCGAAAAGAGGCTAATTTCCCTTCCCCTTTGTAATATATGCTTATTCTGAGTAATCAAAAATAATTCAAGTAGAAAGAAAGGAGTCCCAATTTGAGTTTATAAATTGCTTTCCATATACTGCTAAGGTTCTCTAAAACCTGAGCTTAAAGAGATCTGAGATTTATTCAACAGCAGAAAACCCAAAAATGAGGCCCATCCGATTTAGTCAAATTATGCAAATCAGGATTAGAAATAGGATTCTAAATTCTGCCTGATGTCTCCAGGGTCCTCTTAGACTAATAAAAAGTCGTCTTCCCCCTCCCCCACGGAAAGCTCCGCTAAAAGCTTGCTTCAGCAAAGGAGGCCTGGCAGGACACCTTCCAGAGTCCATCAGTGCTACTGCTGGGTCAGCAAAAAGAGTTGCAGCAAAATGATGCAAGACACTTAAGCCTCCCCTGAGACTGCGAGGATTATTTCCACAGTACTCTCCTAGCCCTGGGAGCAAGAAGGCAAATTCAAAACAATCTTTGCACGCTGTCCTTTAGAGGCAGGTAATGAACTTTCACCAAAATGATTGAAAATTTCAGAAAGATTCTAGCTTATTCGTTATGTCTGGTTTTGCAAGATGCTAGTAAATAACACTCTCTGCCACAGGTTAAGTCAGCAACAGCGTAATCCAGCAGCATAAACCTGAAAGTAAACATTCACAGTACCACAAGCTCCAACGAACATGCAGTCTACAGAGGCACTCCTAAGGTCCCTCAGTCACTGCAGTTCATGCAGAACATCTCAGAGACAGAGCATCCAACATGAACATAACATCTCTGTAGTTCAGCCTCTGCTGCTCTCCTGGTTATATCCACGTCATCGTAAAATGCTTGCAATGATCTTGAGTGCCTTGTCTAGGTTTCTAGATGCTCACCCAATAGCTGCCTCACTCTCTACCCACAGGAGAGTGGCTGCATTTTGTAAGATTCACTGGTCACCCAAAGCGTCTGAACAAACCTGTTTGGCAGAAAGCTGTCTCATGACAGAGAAAAGCTTGAATCTAACAAATTCAGAGACCAAAGAAAAAACAGGTTTCCTTTATTTGCCTTCTGATTGACAGCTTACTTGTACCATAATTTTCTGTAGTCAAAATGTCCAGACTACTGCTAACAAACCTGAAGTAAACAAATGCTGGCATCAATTATCACTATGGCAATGAACCCACCCCCTCAGTCCTCTAAATGGCATACAGAAAATTTAGATAGGAGGGGAATCACTGCATGAATAGCCAGATTGGAGACTGTGTGATGGATACTGTTTGCCAAATATAATTAAGTGGTATATTTTTGACACAATTGAAAGCCAATGGAAAAGATGATGGTACCAAGCCAATTTAGACAAAATAATTATATTACATTGAGGTAATGGAAATGCCCCAGTACTGAGCTGCCCTGAATCTACACAAGATGTGTTTAAATACCAGAGGAGATCTGAATGACATAGGAGAGGCATACAGTATGAGGCAGAATAAATGGAGGTAAAGCAAGCAAGGAAGTAAGGAAGGAGATGCACACGTACACAGATGGAGAGAAAAGGAGGAGTGGGGAGAGACAGAAAGTACCTGGAAAGCTGGGAGTGCGCCAGTCCCTGGGTTATACAGGCATCGCAGCGAGGGCATGCTGTCCGCCAGGCTGGAGCAGCCCAGCCACAGAGATCTGGGCATAGAGCACTGCAGAGAAAGGACAACTATGAGATGGGACTGTATGAGACAGGATGGCACAGATTACAGGAACTTTCAAGGCTTAGCCAAATGGCATTAACACAACTGCACCTGGCCTTAAAGACCGAGACATCTTTAAGAGAACACAAACTGCTGATGAGTCTTTTCCTTGGGAGAAGCTTTACAGATGTCATAGTAGCAAGAAAAAGGCACTGCGGATCAAGAAAGTAAATTTTTGATCAATTTTCTACACCAATGTGTGAGTTTTTCCAGTAACAAAAGTTTCCTTCCAATTAATCAGACCTCTTCTCCATGCACAGCCACGCTCCAGGCACAACACAAAGCAAGCAATTTTGCAAGGGAAGCAGAAAACGAAATAACAACTTTAAGTGTAATACTGGCAGAGAAAGAAAAGGTTTTTGTATGTCTGTTTTTTGTCTGTAAAGGGGATAAAAGGAAAAACCTGCAATCCAAGGTGAATAGGAACTTGGTGACACTTTATAAGAGTTTCATGTTTCTGCTTGCCTTGTTATTCGTTAAATAAAATACAATTATTGTAATAGACTGATTCTGTTCATCCAAACACAAATACAAAAAAGGAGCCAAAGCAGCCAATCAAGGAAAATACTAGCCATTTTGATAGTTAAAGCCATTACCCCCTGAAATATAGAGTTGCTTGTTCATCTTACACCACTACTATTAAATTTGGGGATACATTATGGTAGCAATTGCTTTTACCAGCCACGGAGTTTTTGATGCCATAAGCACTGCTGCATTTGTCTAATTACTGGCAAGGCAAGAAAAAACAAATATATTTTAAATTGGCAGATAGCTACGAAAACTGTAGGATGTGATAGATTAGATGCTAGAGATTTCAAACCCTCACGCTCTTCTTTTTTGCAATCCTCTCCCCCTCCTGCTTTTTTTTTTTTTTTTAAAGGGGGGATGGGAGGAAATCTGAGTGGAAAGGGCAGCTGGAATGGGTATGAAATGACAGCTGCCTTTTGAGCCACCGTTTCTTGCTGCTCTTAAGAGGGCTAGAAAACCTTGCACAATCTTGCACTAAATTAGTATGTAGGAGCAACGTAACCCATCCTTGAATGAGCAGAAAGGTGATCACCAACATCCATAATCTGGTACTGTGCAGACAGCCAAAGAGAGATTAACCCTATCTATCACCACGTTCTTTGCTGTACTTTGTTGCAATTTACACTGCTGTTCTAGAAATAGTATTAGAAGACTGCTGGGGAACATAACCTATACAAATGTGCTTATTAGAAGTTTATGATACCTTAAAATAAATTTCTCACCTCATTTTCATTTTTAAAAAAACTCTTCACTTTACAAAGATACTGAAACTCGAGAACTTGAGTACTTCATAATACTACACATCACATAAATTTGTAGATAATGCCCGTTCTGATGACTAAAAAATTACAGCCATAGTATTATAACAAGCAACAAAAATCTGAGCCATACTTCCTTGTCTGCCATCCTAACCCTCCCAGAAAGCAAACACTCCCACAAAAACCTTCCAAATGCCACCAATCTTTTCTTTGTAATGTAACATGTCTCACTTCAGCCATTAAAAGCTGTTGTAACAATCAGCCTTAAAAATATACAAATATATGTATATATGAAGTAGACATCTATGGTTTTCAAGCATTTCACTAATAATACATTTACTTAAATCAAAGTTGTTTATCACTCTGCAAGAACATCACAGTAACAAGGGAGATTAACTACAACATAGTACCTCTGATGATGCAGAGCAAATTCACTAGGTAAGCAACAGCTGTTTACCATTACCCATCCTAGGATTCATAACATAATACAAAGTAAATATGGGGCGATTTTTTTTTTTTTTTTTTTTTTTTTTTTTTTGTTTCTTGCATACAGACTTATCAAAGTCTTGCCCCAACCATTTATTCCCTCTTCTCAGGCTTTCCCATCCTTTGTGCTGGCTCAAGTTTTCATGCTGTGATAATGAACTCAAAGAACTGATTGCTATTAAAATTAGATTGTCAAGATAAAAGAGGTTACTTTAAATATTTGTACCGAAGTGTGGAAAGACACAGAGGCAGGAAAAATGAGGACCACTCTGTCAGTGGAAAGGCAACCTTATGTTGCCTCAAAGTTTATGTGAGATTATGGCTCAAGTCAGAGTCACTACAAGCTGCAGGTATGGCACTCTATTGTGCCAGGGCACTTAGAAGGTATTGAAATGTCTTCCTCTAAAAATGCCACAATAACAAAGGAAAACATTGGAGGTCTATTCTGCAGAACCCCCTGCACCTACAGAGGATATCATTACTCATCCATGCACTCTTGCTGCTTAGTATTATTCCAGAATTAGGAACTATGCAGTAAAACATTACCAACACCTTAGATGACTTCTGAATCTGCTCCAGTATATAACAAAATTTATATTACTGACACAGTTCTGTTACCTATCTTACAAAAATAAGTGTGAAGTTGCACACAGCGTGGGAGAAAATGTCATTCCTGTACTTGTCTTTTACCTATTGAAGGAAGCAGAGACGCTAAATTACTGTTGGTGACTGAAAGAGGCTTACTCACAAGCATGAACAAAAGGCCCCAGGTGCTTCGATAGAAACAGCTTGTGTGTAAATCAGATGAGTGACCCAACAGAACAACTTCATTTACAGCCTGATCTCTGAAAAATCTCAACAGCCTCTATCCCCATCCACTGAGCAAGCCACGTGTCAAACACTCACTTTTGTACTGTCAGCTCCACAAACAAGGGACTGGCCTCAACGTTCACTACTTGAAAGCTGACTGACAAAATCCTCTCCTGAACTCAAGTCAATCTACACTGGTTCTTCAAAACAAAGATACAGAGGCACAGCATTTGGACTACAGCCAAATGGGGATGCTGATATTGCTTGCTAAGTACTGGGCCAGGATGCAGCAGTCTCTCTACCTTCCTGATTCCCAATTGCATTAATACTTCGGATGTCTGCACAACTTTTGGACCCAGAGACGCGAAGCTTTTCATTTATAAAAGCTAAGCACATTTAATACACATTGAGTGGCATAAGATTGGGAATTATTTGACAAAAAACACAATTTGTTTTTCCAACTGATTTTTAAGACCCATTCCCTGAACTCTGAAATATATTTTCCCACTAAAGAAATACAGGGAATACAGTTTCAAACAAGACCAGCATCCTCCTGACAGAGGCTGGTACCAGCTGCTCTACTGGTGATTAAAATGGGCTTGTCTTATTTTGAATTAAAATAGGCTAGAAGCACTCACAGTCACTGGCTGAGCTGAGTGGGCAGTAACCATGAGCTGAAGGGAAGCTGTATTTTAACCTATTCAATTGTTCTTCTAACTATATTGCAAGAACATTTTTGACTACATCAGATGTTTTGCCTCTAATAGCCTACCCTCTCTTCCAATTACTTGATGTCCTAAAGATAAATCTCAATATGCACTCACTGGCTAAATTTTTGCCAGTGCTAAAAATTGGTTATTTACTTTATTTGCTATTGCATTACAAGATTATACATTACCATTTCAGACTGGGTTTTTTTTATCAAATTTGTTCTCTTCTAGTCCTTCAGCAAATACAATATACTAGGGGTAACTAACACAGTTTTAGTAAATTGTGTTACAGGTCACAAATATATCACCTTGTCCTGTAAAACTAAGTGGCTCTACATGGGGAAAAAACAAAAGTTCTTGAACTGCTACAATTTACAACTATAGTGCACAGGTGTGAAAACACAAACTCACTGTACTGTATTCACTGTAAAACAAGAACAACAAAAAAATCAAACAATAGTTTAAGGATATTTTCTTTATAAACACTTCGGAGAAATTAATTAGACAGTAGTACAGAATGACTGTCCTTAATTGTGGTGCGTTTTAACATAATAAAGTGTAATAACTTATTATCCCTGTCTGAACCCTGCACTCGACCTTATGATAACCTGCGTGCCTAAAACGCCTTTGATTTATAGGCAACCTAACATATTTTTGTACATCTGCACAAGTTAGTGGCAAAGCCAAAAAGGAAAACCAATTTTTTTCCAAGGGCTGGTTTTTGGACAACTGTACATAATACTGATTTCAGTTGCTAGCCACATCTATTTCAATCCTTTCCTAGTTCAGAATTATTTCCCTTCTAGTACAGTGTCCAGTGCTTTATGCAGTTGAACTCTAAAGATAAAGCAATAACAATTTCTACTTCTCCTGGGAGATGGGAATTAAGATCCTCTTCACCCAGTATTTTCATTAAGGAGCATAAATAGAATATGACACACGTTGACAAGCACTGAAGAGTTTAAAAACTGAGAGAAATGGGGCTTTTTCTGGTTGGTCCAGCTGATCATAGGCCAGAGAAGCCAGGGAACTGGATAAGGTTGTACAAAGAAAAACAGAAACACAAGTTGTAACTATTACAAAAACCAGGACAAGAGGGGAAAAGAAGTGCTAGAAATTCTACCACCCAAACTGGGGCAGATAAAACATAAGGGATGCTCTGAAGAGTATTAAAACTATATACAACAGACCTGAGCTTGATATGAGGAGACAGATCCTTCCCCACCTCTTTTTTTCATCACTTTAGAAAGCGAATATGGGATGGCTGGCGAGTACAATTCTCCCCGAAAGTCTCTTTTGCAGTACTGTTCCCTGCATGCTCTCTAAAATCAAATTGTCAGGAAATGTGCCTTAAGAATTTTGATCCTTTACGATGCTTTATCAAACACATGCTCAGATGTTAATAGGATTCCTAATATTCACAATTATTTTTATAGTATAACACAACAAATGGGAGAACAAACCCCAATACTTTTCAGTCCCACTCAGTTCCTCTTAAACTTTTTTTGGCCACATATTTAACTAAGCCAATGCCAAAAATATAACACACATCACTTACACATTGTGTCCAATGTGCACTATTCCTGTCATACAGAATGCAATACATTGTATAAAACATATCAGATAAGGCAGCTGCTATTTACATTACAAATGTTGGTCTCATGAAACTTAATAACAATTCCAGAAATTTACTTCTGGCTAAAAAGTGGTTTTGGTTCCTTTCTTTGGTCCACTTTTCATCCTTTCTACCTCTCACATACACATAAAAATGAAAAGGTCTCTTATCTTTCCCTCTACTGCTCAGAGAGGTGTTCTTTTTGATTAAATACATAAGATATAGGTATAAAAAAAGACAATAAATTCCCAGTGCATCTTGTGTATTTTCACAATTAAAAACCCTGCCATACATATTTCATTGTTTAGCGTGGGTAGCACTTGATCATATAGGTTTCTTATCTGAGAAAAAGGTATATGATACAACTTAAAAAACCTGCAAAAATGGAATGAGAATATTCTTTTTTTTATTTTAGTAGTTTTTTGTGGGGCTTTGTTTTTTTCTTTTCTTCCCCCCCTATCCCAACAGTGGATACAAGGCATACTAAATACGTAATTACATGAGAGAGCCACCCAGCTTTCAAAGGAGCCATTCCAGTGAATTGTGTAAATAATATGCTTTTAAAAACCCTAACGTATGAATACAGATTTACCAGTTATGGAGTAGTTATATACCTGAGAGACAAGAATATCCATTTAAAAAAAAAATCCTGCCTAATTATGAGCTTACCAAAGAGACTAGCATGGCTCAGAGCAAATTAATACTTTTATAACTTTCTCCAAAAGTTTTTTGTCTGTTTTCATTTGAAAATAAGAAAAACGTTAAAAGCTGTAAGTCTTAATTAAGCCAAAAACAATGGCCAAAACCCATACAGTTAGAATTTACACCTCCTTACACCCCAGACTACTGTTCCCTGCACTTAAAACAAGATAATTCTGACTTGCTTTGTCACCGGCAGTTTTTTAAAGTCTTTCCATGATAAGAAGATAAGTTTATAAAATAAACAGGCAACTACAGTACTCCTTGGAGTGTGACCATGAGAAGGATCTCCCAGGGTTCAGCTAGCCCACAAACTGTCAGCTATTCTAGCTGGCACATATTGCACCAGAATCATGAAGGGCAACACGCAGTTGCTGTCATAATCAGTACTTTTCACAATTTCTCAGCTTCTATTGTGTTCAGACACGTTGGTCACATTTCCACAAGCATGTATGGGGACAATTAAAAGTGGTTTGTGCTCCTGTTTTGCTATAATAAAAGTAATTGAGCTATCTTAAAGACCCTTGAAGCATTTTCACGAACTGCAAATCAAGCAACCCAATTCCTCACTTATAGAAAGCTGAGAATATGTTCCTGGGACAACTGTAGGATCTATCTTCAAAACAACTAGGTCTCACAAATCACAGGCTAAAACATGCTACCAGGGTTCAATTATAATGCTCTTCCTAGATTCCAAACTTAGGAAATACTGAACTTCTTACCCCGGTACAGATCACTGACTTCAGTGCAGTGGTTTTCCTCTTCACCCTATGGCTCAGGGGGTTACTACATTCTGCAAGCTTTGCTGTGCACACACAGCTCAAACTGCTGTAAGTTATTCCTTTTCCTTCAGCCTCCCACTTTTCATGTAATTGCTCAGTAAATTTTCCTTAACATACATATTATGCAAACTCGTCTCTAATCTTCTGGTAACTCCCTAGCTTACAGTAACTTTTTACAAGAGATTCCAGTTCACTACCTACTCTTAAATATCAAAGATAAGGGACATAGAAAAGGTTTACATATTCAGATTATCCAAATAATTTCTTACATGAGTGGGATCCGGGAGGATCAAATCACAGCTTTTAGGTAAATGTTTGTGAAGAAATGTTTTCCCCAAAGACTGGTTACTGGAGTTCAACCTCCGGGATTCCAGATCAACAGAAGTTACACACCCCAGAAAGGGGCCAACTTCCCATCTATAAGGTGTACAAGATCCTCAATTGCCAAGTGCTTGAGGGAACTTGTGTAGATCACATCTGAACTAGACAATACTAATGTTTTCATAATTATAGCTCTTTAATCCATGAAGCTGATAAACCTAAACCAGTGCACCTGCAGAGCTTTAAATTCAGGTGCCATACCCTTCTTTAAAGAGTATAACATGCAGAGACTTGTGTGTGCTTCTTTAAGCAACACCAAAGATGGTGGTGTTAAAAGCAAGCCCTACCCAAACTTACTAAAAGTAATCTCACTGAAGTCTAAAGCATGAAACTATCTGAAGGCTTAAAATGGAGATCTTACAAGACCAAGAGCATTAGGCTCTTTCGTAAGCAAGAAAACATAGTTGCTGTTAAGCTCCATCAGGTCCAAAGGCTGATTTTGCAGCAATTCCATACAATTTAAAATCTTGTTATGCCTTAAGAGATAAATTTAATTCTTTGACATAGCCATTCTGCATGAGTTTGGGCAGAGTAACACGGCATCTCAGTTCTGCATCCACACAGCAAGGACAACAGAACTACCCTGGCTGAGAGAGGTGTCAGAGACTGCATGTCCTTAATTATGAAGCTCTGACATATAAACACCAAAAACCTGAAACAACAGGGAGCCAAGAAGAGGAGAATGGTGGATCATCACCTTTACAATAAGAAGCAGAAAGAGCAATATACCAACTGTCTAACCATCACTGAACCTGAACAACTATGAGGCTTTAAAAAAATACACAACCCTACTCTAAGAAATGAGTTGAAACCTCTTCAGCTTGGGACACTTCTACAACTTCGGCCTAGATTTCCATCACACAAACTGCAGAGAACAAACCTACATTGGTGAAGAGATGAAATGGAGGTTTTATTAGATTTTCCCTCATCTCTTATTTAATTCCATAAAAATCTCTCAGGATTATTGTTATGTTATGCACCTAACACAAAAGTGTTTCAAGGAGAACTGATATGTCTGCATAGCACTTTGCATTCTCAAAGTACTATATGAGTGCCAAGTATTAATAATGAACTGCAGGAAGAAAGCTTATTTCTACTTTCCACCCAAGGAATTAGTATCTGAATTTTAAAAAGCATATGGATCCACTGAAAATAGAATATATGTTTTAGAAGTTAAGGAGGAGATGCTAAATGACAAAATTACAAAACCAAAATATTTCCAGAATCATTGCATTTTTCTTCTAGGAAAGTGCAATTCTAGTGGAAGAATCCTGTTTTCACCACAGTGAAAACACTGGGTTTTACACTCTCTTTTCCAGCTGACTTAACTGAAGTGCAGACCATTAATATCTGAAGTGCCTTGTTTTGATTATACTGGCCTTTGCTGGTACCAATCTACTTAAGGTAGCACCAAGAATTTCCAGCATAAAACACATTTACAGGTTTATAACTTGGCTCTAAAAATTCTACTCCAAAAGACAGTGGGAGGCAGAAAGCCTCAGATGAGTGCATTATATTACATATCCTATGTGATGCATAGCTGCTCACAATGGTATGCGAAGGGGAGGGATTAGCTTTAACTCTGAATTACCATGTCTCACAAGCCACCTAAAATGATACTTTTAACTCCCCCTTTTATGTAATCAAAATAATGTTTTGTAAGTGTTTCAGCTAATTAAGAGCTTAATTTGCCCAATTTCACAGCTTGGTTTAAATCACAGAAAGTGTCAATATAATACAGGAATTGGAATGTCATGTCTATTGATCATATTTATACACAAACATTCCCCCCCTTCCTCCCCTCAGAAGTCAATTGCAGCTTGTCTTCAAAGGGTCAACATCTAGGTGATGGGATGTTACAGACTGCTAGCAGCACAACACTGCAATTCAAAGAAAGGCTTAAATGAAGATCAAGGCCAAATAAATTCACTGTAGGTGTTTACCTTTTTGTAAAAGATGAACTCACAGGAAACAGCTAGAGTAAAGACAGCTTTGCAGGTTACTTAGAATGCTATTCTTAAAGCAACATGTATTTCTGGCCGTTGGTATTGTATTTCCTCTAGCCCACATAGGAACATAACACAGCTCTCCACTGCAGCACAGCAACATTAAATATAAAAACCTGCCATTAAAGGGCAGAGGGTAATGGCATCAGTGTGGGCAACCCATGCTCAGGTAGTGTTCAACTATTGTCTCCAGTTTAAGTAGGCTGAAAATACGCAAATCCAGCCAACACTGTTTTTAGATAAAATTGTCAATTTTATGGCTATTTATAGTATGTGTCCAGTCTTGCAGAACTCCATCTTCCTCCACCTCATCTGTAATATAAACTGCTTTTAGCCCACATTAATACAATCTGTTACTGGGATACTTCTCACATTCTGTGTAAGTCAGGCAGCAGATCAATACTCAGCTATGCTGAGGTAAAAGAAAAAAAAATCATTACGTTAGGATCCTGTTAAAAACACAGACACCAGGAGGATAAACCTGATGCACAGGCACCATTCCATCTGGATGCATATGTAGATTACTGCTTTTAAATAAGTCAAAAGTGGCTTTCTTTCCAATATACGGTTTTAAAGAATCCTACAGGTAGGACCTTTGGTATATATACTACACCAAATCAGCCTCACCTCAAAAAAATTTAACCTCTCTGCTTCCATGAGAGCTCTTTCTTTTGATCAAAAGTTTCCACCCTTTGTATCAACTCCCTTATCCATATACTTCCTGTGGTGAAATCACAGCACTGAAATTGGAATAGGAAAGCTATTGCCATGACAGCATCTGCTGATGACACAAGCCCAGGTTTATAACTTTTCCTTGGATCAAGGAGGAGTAAGAAGATTTAAGAGAAAGACTTTAGAACCAATAACAGTAAACTGAAAATCAAAAGGAAAGCAGACACATTGAAAAATATTTTTTAAAAAGTATAAGTTCTTCTATTTGAGGTTGCCTAATGTGAAAGTCTCCTTGGAAAATTCACTAACTGAGCATTTGGGGTTTTTTTCCCCTCAGTATTTTTCAGAGTCAAAAAAGCATATATCCCACCTGCATCAGAGCATTGGTAATATAACATAGCAAGAACAGATGCAGGTCTGTTTGCCTCAGAAGTAAAAGAAAAACAGAACAGCCACACAAACCTCTTCCTATTGTCCTCCCAGCCTACCACATAAGAAACAGAAACTGATACCATGCCCCATAGGTCAACAAACTTGAGCTCTGTGAGACGGTAATTGCAGAGTTGAGAATCCTCTGAGACACCTTGCCTCCAGCTCAGCAAAGTTTAAATCAAGAAAACATCAGCTTCAGTGTCCCAGCTGACCTTCACTAGTGTGGACTTGGATGGAGAGAAATGGTCTCTCAGAGAGAAGCTCCAAAGCACACTTCACCTTTGCAACACATCACTCTTCCAAAGAAATGGTTTGCAAATGTAATACAGGACTCAATGCCCATCTTCTTATAGGTGTTCGAGCTCCTCTCAGTTTCACAGAAGTCAATGTAAGTTGACAGCAGTAAGCAACTTGCACAAACAAGTTACTACTTACTACTTGTAAGATACTGAGACAAGACTGGAGAGAATCAAAGCCATCCTGTCAGCACCTGCAATGAAACTCTTGTGTTTTAAGGGGTTTTGCTGCTGTAGTTTTTAATTCTCTCCCACTCTGCGCAAGTGACTTGGCTCTTTTGTTTCTGTTGGGCTCACAGTACCATAGAACCCTTCACCACCATGTTCCATCATTTCACAACTCCAGTTGCCACGACAACAGGATGCAGCTTATCTGTGCTGTTTTCATATTTCCAGTTTTTGTTGCCATAACAACACAATCATTCTGGCTTTCTACAAAACCAGCAACTTTAAGCCGCGCATTCTCAAAGACACAGGATTCATCATACATGTATCTTCATGAGAAGAGAGATTTGTACAGGCAATTTGTAAATTAAGCTATTTTTTCTGAAGGGGGATTTTTCACTCACAAAAGTGAAAAGCTGACAGCAATTGCTAGAGGCAGACTGCTGAGACATCTAAAGCCTGGCCTTTAATAATAGCCAGAGTAATATAGCACTAGGCCACTTCCGAGTGGGGACTCCCCACAGTGTCAGATTGTGTCAAACTGCACAATTGTTATGTGATGTGAGTAAGTGTCCATATTTGTTTCACCCCGGCAGATCTGAATTAGACGCTAGATGCAATTCTCTTGAGTTTTAACCCAGTGGCCTCCCCATTATTACCAGCACCACCACCATGCAGCTTTGTGTTTGAAGGCCCATTTTAATTCTGTAATTCGAGCCGTTGTCACAGATTTCTTTTCAGACTCTGACCCTTTTCACTTTCAGGTGACTGCATTTTGAACTTTTATTTACAGGAAGTGCACATTCGTAAGACTGGTGAGAAAATGTTATACAAACACAGCATGCATAAACACAAAACAGTGATGGCTATGAGGGGTATCAGCTAACATGGCACCATAACTTCATTACACCCTCATTTATGTACTTCACTAATGAGACAAGCACAGGTGTCCAACACGGTCCCTCACATGAGATGAATAACAATAATACAGTCCAACCTGCTTTAGCCATGCTTGGTATCCAGAAGATATTAGTTGGAATCCATCTTTTGGCATGTGTATTCGGGGCTAGGAGAGAATAGACATAAAGAGAGACCTCCTTTTACACTGGGACCTAGCTAACCTAAGTCTAAATTCTGGAGCATTTTAAACAATGCAGATTTTTTTAAGCCACGTATGAAGGTTTAGTCCCCAGATTAGTTCTTGTTTACTCCTCTGATATCAGCTGCTTTAAGAACACTCTTCTAATAAAGCCACCACCATTTTTACGATTTCCACCATTTTACGTTTCAATTCAGTATATATAGGTATTTCTTTAAAATTGCCACACAAATGCACTTGGATAAGCACAGCCTCTGTGGTGGGTGCAGTAGCAGAGACTAATGGTCATTAATGCTTTTACCACTACATAAAGCTACATGGTGTCAAAACAGCAGTAGTCAAGCTATGAGAGTCTTTTTACAGTCACCATCCTCAACACAGTCAGACCAGACATTGGACAAGATGAAAAGATTAAGGAAAAATCCCTGAAGAGGTGCAGCCTTAACACCAGGGTAACAGGAAACTATACTCACACACAGCCATAAATTATGCCTCAAACTGATAGACAAATATAATCTCCTCCCCATTTATTGTTTTCATGCTTTATCGGGTTGAGGAAAAGACAAGACATCCAATTACTCTGGAAGCACAAAAAATATATAGCATAACTTACAGCTAGAAAAAAGAATGCAACAAAAAAATGAAACACTGCCTGTCATGACATTCATTTGCAGTTCGAAGATATTCTCACAATTGAGTGGATTCAACTGTTCTCCCTCCCCACCCAAAAAAGGAGATGCTTAGAAATTAAAATCACTTCTAAGCAACAGGACCAGACAGGACATCCGCAGACACCAAGTCCAGAGATCTTTCTTAGTCCTGGAAACTACATCACAATCCCTTTCTTAACTCACTGTAGTTCCCCTCCAAACCAGCAGATGTGCACCCCTAACACTCCTTCTGGAAGGCTGGAAACATCCTTCTCGTTTTCAGAATGGCTCTGTTCAAGGTGAGTTTATCCCCATTTGTTCTTGTGTCAGCACAATATCTAGTTTGTATGAACTGTGTCCACCTTGGTACTTGTAACACTAAAAAATACAATTGGTCAGAGAGGAAAAATGTGTCACCACTGAATGACAAACCTTCACAGCTATGGTGGGAGGTAGTCCAGCCTTGGAATTTGAAAATTAAAACAAGAACAGACTAAAATCTTGCCTCTAAAGAGAGGTACAAATACAGGACTTTACAATGTACTTTGAACATTAGTTATTTTTGCTTCTCTCCAGTTTGAATTGAAATCCTCCTAAATCTTTCAAAGCAGTAGTAAGATTATGCCCTGGTGTCCTAGCCAGTAATCTCAGTTAAATGTGAATTTTAATAACCACCATTGTGCTGATAAATTAAAGTCAAGTATATCTGGTTACTGCATTCACCTGCTGAGTTTGGACTTGCAATGCTTAACACATTAACAAACTATGTTTTAGGGGACTTCTCACACAGCTAGAAGCATCATGCTCCGAGACCTAATCCTTACTTCAGCACTAACTTCATGGGTGGTTAGTCTCTCTACTACTGTATAATGAGGACAACACTCATTTAACCCACCTCACAGGTTTGCTGAGAGGAACTGCTGACATTTCTACGTGCTTTGAAAATGGAAGAAACTATATGAAGTGCTACGTATCTAGCAAGAACACTACAGAAACCCACATTTTACTTCTGGGTCAAGTGTTTCAGTTGCTTTTTCAAAGTAGCACAGCTCAGTATACCTATCAAGGAAAAAAAAACAACCTTCATCAACAAGCAAAAATAACGACCTTTTGAAATCACAGTGTCAGCAGTAGAGAGACCTGAATACCAGTCTCGGATCTGCCCAGGTTCACACAACAAATCTGTGAAAAATTACTTCATTTCTTTCTGTTTCTGTCACCTAACCTACAAATTAAAGGATAACAGTGCAGCTTTCTCTTAGGACCAGAAGGCTGCTTAACATTTGTAAAGCCCATCAGTCCAGAGTAGTTTAAGTAATTGATTTAAGACACTGATTTAAACCATTTAATTTGAAGGCCCTGGTCCTGCAAATATGTAAGTGTATTAATAGATCTATTGCCATCAACAGGATTACTCTCATGCAGAAGTATCTCCAATATCAAAGATAACGCTGTATTTCTACTTAGACAACTCTTACCAACACAAGTTCTTTGTGACTTCAAAATAAAGTTCCTTGAGTATTAGCAATAAAAGTAATCAGGGCTTTCAGCAGATTAGCAGCTACTGTAAACTTGATTTATTTTTCAGTGCTGACAAGTTAAATATACAAATAGGAGAAACTGAGACCCATCACCCATCCCTCAGCACCATACTTGCAAAATCCCCTCAGTGAAGTATGTCTCCTCTGCATTTGATAAGCCTACCCTCATCTAAGAGGAAAATAAACTATACAGAAGAGAAGCAAATTTTACCAGTACGAGGTATGTCATTAATGGTATAAGCAGCAGTATGAGGGTAAAGTGGGATATTTGCAGAAGTGAGCCCTTGTTCATATCAAATGCAAGCACTGATAGAAAACCACAATTTAATTAAAATCTCTGGAGCTCTCACAAGCATTTAACGCACACAGACTCACCATTGGCTAATCTTTTACAACCAATCTCCTAAATTTTAAATTTCTGTGGTTCTCCTAGGCACATTGTGAATGACCCGCAGGAACGTCTCCTTCAGCAAAGACAAGCAATTAAGTAAGTACATCTGGTTAAAACTTTCCAAATGTCAGTGCCCGAGTGACAGCAAACATGCAACTACAAAGTTACAGAAGAGGAACTCATACATGCTTGGTAACTTAAAACAAAACTGCCCCTCTTCCCCCATTCTTTAAAAGATCTGGGACACAGACAACTGCGTTGTTTGAAAGCTGTACTATTTTACCAATCATCACTAAAATCTTCCACGATTATGATCCATTCAAGGCAATTCTATCAGCAATACAATTAATTGCCCAGCAAGATCTACTCATTTTTGCATTTTCATGAGCACACACCATTTATGCTCATGGTTCAATATCATTCATAAGTGTAGTATTTTCTCTTAGCATCTGCTCCAGCATTTTCCATGACTAGAAGTCAGACTGCTAGGGTAATTTTCCTCTCTTTCAATAGCCACCTCAAAAAGTAACCCTGAAAGCACTCTAACCACTAATTTCTATCATGCCATTTTGTGAATATTTCACATTTTTATCTAGGTGAGCGACTAATTTGTAATATAATCCTGACAACTTCCTTTTCCAATACATTCACGTTTATTATTGAGGACTTGCTTTAAAAATGAGCCTTCCATGACTGCAGATGACTTACGCCATAACCATCAGCGACTTAGTCACAGTTCTGAAATGCAATTTTACCCTGTATGAAATGCCTACTTTCTCTTCAGTCTTTTTGGTGGCCACAGAACTTATCATCTATATATTACCCATCTATTAAATTATATTATTATATATATTGCAATTGTCTATAAACCCATGAGCCAGAATACCTTACTTTGCTCATCTTTTTTTCTGCAACCCCTGACTTTTTTCCTTTAGTAATCTACTCTTCCATTGCTAATCCATTTGATTTCTGCAGTCCCTAGCAAGGCCCAGAACAACAGAATGATTTCTGAGAACAAGTCAGTAATTTAAAATTCAGTGGTACCCTCTTCCCTTCTCTACAAAGGCTGATTTTTAGAGGACATTTAATTACAGGCCTGAGTTCCTATTTTCTAAGCCTAAACACAACCCCTGAAGGCTTACAATATTCGAGTCACAGCTGGAGCTGTGGTTACTATACAGTTTAAATATCAGCCTCTTTACTGTGCAATTTGTTTTGAAAATCAAATCAGATGCCGTGTCATAAACAAGTGCTAATTAAGTACTGAGCGGAAATTGGGCTTTTTTGTGCAAGAAAGGTTCTTAAATATCTGCATCTTCACTTCCATAAGAACGGATAAATATGTCAAGAGTGATAATTATAAAAGGAAACCTACTATGGTACTTGCAAGGCAGTACTGCTGCTTCTCCATTTCACTTGTTTCCATATAAGAAGAAATGAGGGGGCAAAGTTGAGACCTGTATGAAATATATATGTACTAAGGATCTTATGAATCTGATCATATAATCCATAATGCTTCCTTTTCCCTCAGAGAGGACATTCACCTGGGTTTCCATCACATATGATTTAAACAGGCAAGCTAAACCCATCTCTCTCTGTCACTGCAAAGCAACAGTGAAGCTACTTACATTTTCATTCCTTTTAAGTTATCATCTACACACAGTATTTATCTGATGATAACATTGCATTCATTAGATACAACACCTTGTTTGATAAATATCAAGTGAAGAACAGGAATAATGCATTTTAATAATCTGAAGGTTGCCTCTGAGTAACAATATTCACGACTCCATTAACTAACAGGCTCTCGGCTACAAAGGCAGAATTAGATCTGTCAGTCACTGACACGGGAGGGCATGGCCAGTTGCACTGAAGACTGTCCAGTTGAGATGACTTCCACAGCAAAGGAAAATATCCCCTGTGGGCTAGAACTTGTTAATGAGTTTGCATGCATTACAGCAATAAATTAAATTCCTACTACAGAACATACAACTTCATGGCCCAAATAGGTATCTTACTCCACTGTCCAAAGCAGTACTCAAAATAAAGCACAGTTAGATCTGTAAACTCTAATTCAACAAAACCAAAGACAGGATTTCAAAATCTTTCATTATTATTAGGAGAGAAAGCCATGAGCTCTCCGATTCTAAAACCGTAATCTCACAATGTTTAAGCATGGTCTTTGTGTGATTTTGTAGAAGGAATGAACGAACATTGAGTCGGTTGACTGTCAGATCTCACAGTTTGATACAAACTCTTTCAGAAGGACACAGCACTCGAACAGTAAGCTCTGACTCTGCCTGCAAACTAAATGAACTCACCGCACATGGTAAACACGGCTACTCTAGTTCTTTAGTGAATTTGTTTGGAGTACGTTGACCAGGATCTGCTCCAAAACAACTCCCACTGGAGAATGTTGATTTATATTCCTTGACAGATAAAAAGGCACAAGTTTTTATATCCTGCAAGAGCAGCAGCTACCAGGAAAACTACTTTTGTAACCTGAAACACCTGGATACCTTCTTAAGGGCTCACAAGAGTACTAAGCTACAGTATTCAAAACCAAATGGAGATCTGTGACAGCACTCCATTAATCTTTGGACAAAGTAACAGCAAGCTCTGTGAACATGCTTACTATAGCAGTGTAAAGAGATCCTCTTTGTGCCCATAAGTAAAAACATGCTCAATTTCACAACCACTTGATATTGTAAGTTTGAAAATCAAGTCCCATATTCAGCCTCCTTCAAGACTGCAAGATCTGTGGTGAAGAGAAGCTACATTTCTCATGCTACTGCCTGAACTTGTGCCAGGTAAGTATCTAACAAGAACAGCGGCATCCACAGTGTAGGCATTATGTATAAAACAGAAGCTGGAAGCTTGTCAAGAGATCAATAAAGTGAAGCTGATGCCTTTTAAGTATCTTGTCTCTTTTTCGTAAGGCCATAGAAAAGTCAAAGAGCTCACCTGGATTCTAATTTTTCAATGAGACTCAGAGCATCAGGAATAGAAAATTCTGTACTCGAGAAAAAAATACAGCCAAGGTGAACAAAATTTAGAAGTCTGGAAAACTATGATCTCCATAATCAGTAAAAGAACCTACAGTGCTAACTTTTGCCTTCCTGATCTCCTGCTGAATTTTAGGTAGCAGACAAAAAAGCATGCAGAAGAGATGGGCTAGAGGTCTGTGCCAACTATCCTGGAAGGAAATCTGCAGTTCACACATTAAGCAGACAAGTTTGTAAGAGGAATACCCTTTTTTTTTTCTAAAGAAATGGAAATGTTTTCAAGAGCAAACTCCAGCACTCAACCACAACATTTTCTGTTTAGCTAGCGAGCTGTTGTCTTCTGAGCAGACTCCAGCACTCAAGCCAAACATTTTCCTGTTCAATAAAGTAACCAAAAGACTTCCTTTTTGCAGAATGGCCATTCTACCCCAATTCATTTCCCTCACAAAGCACTGTGCTACTTTTTTTTTTTAAAGAAATGGAAATGTTTTCAAGAGCAAACTCCAGCACTCAACCACAACATTTTCTGTTTAGCTAGCGAGCTGTTGTCTTCTGAGCAGACTCCAGCACTCAAGCCAAACATTTTCCTGTTCAATAAAGTAACCAAAAGACTTCCTTTTTGCAGAATGGCCATTCTACCCCAATTCATTTCCCTCACAAAGCACTGTGCTACAGTTACAATGTGGGACTTCAAGAGCAAACTCCAGCACTCAACCACAACATTTTCTGTTTAGCTAGCGAGCTGTTGTCTTCTGAGCAGACTCCAGCACTCAAGCCAAACATTTTCCTGTTCAATAAAGTAACCAAAAGACTTCCTTTTTGCAGAATGGCCATTCTACCCCAATTCATTTCCCTCACAAAGCACTGTGCTACAGTTACAATGTGGGACCTATTCATCCATCATAAGTAACTTGGAATCCATAACTAATTGCCCCGAGTACTTACCAAGATATATTAAATTTCCTTTCCTGATCTAAATGCCCTGTACTGAGTTCAGCTATGACAGTTCTCAACTCCTTTAGACTGGCACAAGATGTAAATGCTCCTTTGCTTGGCTTAACTAGAGGAAACTCCTCCTTAAAACAAGAAGTACCAAAGAAGCCTGCTGTCTCGGAGGACTATGATGCAAGAATGAAGCGGGGGCAACAGAAGCAGCTGAAGATACCTAACGGGCAGCCTCTGGCAGCATCCCCATGCAGAACAAGCATCTGTAAGAAGACTAACCAGAATGAGTCTAAAATGTTGCAGAATTGACTGGCCAACCTTTAAAAAGAAAAAAACCAAAACTCAGACAAACAGTATGTCCTGTCTCCCAAGAAAGGAAATCTACTGAGACTGAGTACTGATAACTATTGCCAAAATGAAGCAGTCGCCATGTGAGGCCTAAGTAAATCTACTCCCAATTTAGAACAAATTAGAATTAGTGCTAGACTAACCCAATCTTCTTGTTTAAGATGATCACTGAAGTCCAGACAAATTAGAAGTAGTTAAGCATTTGATAGATGACATGTAGGAAGTTACTAGTTAACATGGAGAGGATTAGGATTAATACCAGAGTTGTAAGGAGGATAAGAAACTAAAAAGGGTAGAGGATCACAGGTTATTTTGAAAAGGGAACCGTCAAGCTGTACAGAGATTGATCCTTGTTGAAATCCATTATTAATCTTGAAATTATTGTTAAAATATTCTCACTAATGGCTAAAACCACCAAGAATTACCAATGTGCTAATGAAATCGGCTGAAGACAAAGTTAAGAGACATCATAAATACATAGGACACAGCATCTTGAAGACCTGGGTAACAGAACCAACACAAGATGTACATGAATTAAAAAGAAACATTATTTCCATTATAAACTAGGGACTCGGTAACTGAGTTGAACTGATGGTTCACCAATAAGATGCAGCCATGAAGATGGCAAATACTACTAAAAGATATTGTATAAAGTGAAAAATTCCCAGAAGAGAAGAATTAGGATTACTGCTTTTGTACAAGGAACAAATAGAACTTTTCCTGGAATATTCTGTATAACTCTGGTCACTCATGTTCCAGGTAGATTAATCAAATTCTCTGCAGCTGTAAAAAGGTCTAAGATGATCAAGAGTTATAGGAAATGTCTTATGACAGAAAGAAAAAGAAAAAAAAAAAAGCTTGTTTAGCCTGACCAGATCCAGCTCAGAGACAAATACGATTGCTCTCCACAAATATACGCAGATGAACACAGGGGAGCAAGAAGAACTGTTTAAGCTCAAGGACAACACTGGTACAAGAACAAATGAGAATGAATTAGCCACGAATGAAGTTAAGCTGGAAAATAAGAAGGAGGATTCTAGCTTTCAAAGCAGTCAAATTTGGAATAGCTCTACAATGGCACAGCAAAGAAAATTCTACTCACTTAAAAACTGCTTTGAGTAGCTTGCAAAAGGGACTAGACAGTACACTGTCTGCCAATATCGGACCTGAACCCATGCTCCACAAGATCTGTTCCAATCCCATGTGGAGATGTTTCTTCTCACTGATGGGCTCTGACTGTTTTGCTCCTGCATAAAGTCTTATTTTAAGACCAGTGAGATACAGATATATAGGAATATCTTCTTGTCAGTAAAAAACTTTCAGGACATTTATGCTTGTTTATAAACAACAGCTGTGCCAAAGTACAAGAGCAACACACTTCACTGGAGTCATCCCAGTCAAAAGGAGAAAAAAAAAAAGGAAAAAATTTACAAAAAGAAAATGAAGAGGGAATGTAGATTTTTATTCTTTCAAACTTCTTAGCAACAGAAAACACCTTCTGTCATATTTGAAGAGGGTGTTAATATTGTCTGGATTTCTTCAGAAAACTCTTGAGATGCTTCCAAGACCCATCTTCTAAAACAAGATTGATCCATCGTTTCTTGAGACTACACCCACTTCTCATTGTTCTAATTTGCAGGAGATGAATGATAGCTGGCTGCATTTCTCAATCCCGTTGAGAGTTTTGGCATATAAGAAGGAAGGGCATTGAGCAGACCCAATGAACAACCCCCATAGAGAATTGCCAGCATCTTCCTAACAGACAGAATTCAAGGCCATCTATCCATAAACTAAAAGCAACTCCCACATAAACATTGCCCCATTCTGCATCGCGCTCACAATAAATTACAAACGATGTGTGTAGAGACGGAGAGTGACTATATTGTATGACAGACGTTCATGCTAGACCATTGTTCTCTGAAACAACTAAAGATTGTTTTGGTTGCTATATGGGCAAGCCTGGAAAGGTTAAGATTTTTTTTTTTTCTAGTCAGAATGCAGTCTAGCCCTGCTTTATATCCAGGCAAAGACAGCCATCACCTTTCTCCTGAGTATGTAATCCATCCTCCTATATTTGGGAAAAGAAAAAAAAAACAACCAAACAAAAACCAACTCACAGTCTGTGAGAATAACTATGTCCTTAGCTGGAAACATCAAGAGAGAGGACTCCTACAAACCAACTGAGAGAATCCACATGTAGGCACAAAGCCAGCTAATGGCAAAACCACACCAGAGTTCTGCACTGGCTGGTATCTCCCAAACTCCCTTTCTACAATCTTCTTCAGATCTGTTTTGCTCCAGGTGCTTCTGAAGAAGATGGGCCATCTAGGCTACAGTTAGAAGTACACTTATTACTGTTCTGCTAACGTACAACTGCACTTAAGAACTTCTTCATTCCTTCATAGCATGTCCCTGCAACTTTTCCCTTCTTACCATGGGATGAAGGAAATTAAACCAGCACTAAGGCACTTTCCTTCTGCTAGTCCAAACTGGTTACTCCAGTGGATTCTGCCAAGAGGTTGCATGGCTCTTGCTCACAGACTGTAAACACTTCTGTCCTTCCCTCAAGACGACTGGAAAGACCTCTTGCCGAGCTTTCCCATTCTTCTCACTCTCCTTCCTGCTGCTCTCATCAAGATGAATGCACAGACTCTGTTTCAGCAGTGAGGGGAGGGAAAATTAAATCGGATGTTTCTCAATTCTTAGTACAGAGGAGGACTAGAAGCAGCTAGAGAGTGCAAAATTATGATCAATCGTTTGTTTCCAGGCAAAATTACTGTGCAAAAGTGAAATAATTTAAAACTGAAAGTCTTCATTGCCGCTTCTCAAACCTTCTGCCATCACAGCTAACAAATTTGGCTGTGCACACACAGCTGCAAGCAGGCTGAGCACCCATTGGTTAATGGAACCACGGAACTTGCAGATGAAAGAGAAAAAATGAATTTTAATGCAGTTTTTAGAAATACTAGTCATTGTTTCAGCATTGCCATTTAGTGAATGGGACCGATTTCTCTCTCAGTAGGGGATGATATTTTAATGATGTAACAATGTACTTCCCAGAAGAAAGACAAGCCTCATGAGGCAGATTAAAACTAAGAATATTCAGATCCCATTAAAAACAGACAGTTTCAAGCCATTTTTAAAATTAATTTTGTTTAATGATAAAACGTGTTATCTTAACAGGTGGCTAGCCAATTGTAAAATTAACCAAAACATGGTCAGAAGCACAAAGCTAGCTATTAGAAGAACTGGTTTCTTTTTATTCTGTCTTCTATTATCAGTGTACCATATGACCCCACACAAATTCCTCCAGTCCATGACCCCAGGCAAATTTCTGAGCTTCAGCTTTCTCTTTCTGCAAAGCAGGGGTAGTATTTGTCCAACACCAGAGTTCCTCAAGACCTCAGATGAAGAGACATTAGAAAGTATTGTTGTTTAATAATCAGGGACATATTTAAGGCAACTCCCAGGATGTTTATTTTCAACAGTTCCTGTGGGATCAAGAAGTTTTTCTCAGCACTAATCAGCATCCTGTCAAGAAAACGCTTCATGTTTGATTGCTTATTAATTGTATTTTGAGCACTTAGTATTTAGCTGCAGCCACTGGACTCTGCAATGCTACAAGTCATTTTCAGTTTCTGCAGCTAAACACACACTACATTCAGCCCTTCTGTGCAAAACCACTTAAAATATATAAATAATATACCTTGTTCACTTCCTGAATCATAGGAAGGAGGAAGCGAGGAAGACTGAAGAAAATATTGAGCATTAGAAACACTAGTTAAGTTTGCCACTGAGAATGGTTAAATATTACATAAATCTCACCAGCACACATGGAGGTTAGAGATGGCACAATGTAAGCAGACAAGGAAGTGAGAAAACAGCTTATTCCATTTGCATTGTTGAATTTAGCACAAAAATTTTTATACAACACGATCAAGTTGCTCAGCTTGCTGGTCTTACATGTGATCTGATCATTTATACCCTAAATACTGTTGCAGCTATCACTGAGAAAATGAATATGACAAGAAATGCAACTATACAGATGAAAAGAGTCAGTGGAATCCCTTCACTCAATTCTTAATGAAAACTCCTGATTTCCAGGTATAAATTACTTCCCCTGTAATAGAAAATAAGTACTTTTCATTAACAAGTTTTATGATACAAACAAACTACCAGCACAGTAAAATCCAAAGAAAACAAAACAGTGGATGAACACATCCACTTGACAAGTGTATCCAGTCAACATTCGTGCATCAGGAAACACTTTCTGAGCCCCACTTTAAATGTTTTTAGAGCCTGAAGTGAATTTTAAATGAGACCAGACCATGAAGTTTCCTCTGCCATTTAACTTGTAGTCTCAAGTCATTATTTCTCCTACCTTGGTAGCTGTTAACATTGAAAATAAACAAGAAAACAATGTAACTATATTTTCACCACATTTATGGCCCAGAGATCAAAGCTCGGTTGGCCACTGGAAATACTCCAAAGATCACCATTTCATATTTTCTTCATTTGGCACCTCTTAAAGAGGCGATCTCCGAACACTGTACATTCCTACCTTACCTCTAGAGATAATACAGAATAGTTCTATTTTCTTCCTCTGAAATCTTCATTACCTCTTTCCATATCACAAACCACTACAGAACATTGAGAACGTTGAGGCCACTGCACGCGTCTTGTGTCTTCCAAGGATTATTTAGGAAACCCTTTGCCTAACCAAACTTTGTGGTTAGAACAGTCTGCTTTATCTCACTAATGAGAATGATAATTTAGTACCAAATACTCATGAGGAATTATAGCTCTGCTGACTGGCAAATAATTTGCCAAGGCAGATTAGTTTAGCTGCATAAAATAAATATCCACCTGCACATACTAGCACTAATCAGGGCGTGAAATTAAACTTTTTATTCAGTGGGAAATAACTGCTGCAAGGCGGCGATTTAGTCTGGGAAGCAAATATTAAGGTCAGCCTATTCTCTCTGATGTTTATAGTATATATTACAGTGCGGAGAGCATGGTGCAACAAATTCTGCTTTTTAAGTCTATGAAACTAAATACTTCAGTGATGCGATAGCAAATTTGCCATTTGCTTTTCTAATTGCATACATTTAATGGAGCAAAGTGGCTGAAATGAAACATTACCAGAGAAGCGAAGGTGAAGTTACTGAAGTACCAAAGGCCTGCACCAAGCGCAGAAAAATCTACGGCACAAGGTTTGGGGTAGAAGAAAAAATAAATCAACATTTTCTTTACAATATGCTAGTCCCAACAAATCCTCAAACTAAGAGGATGTTATTTCAGTTCTATTGGAAAAAATTACTAAGCATACGTATAATATTCAAGCAGGATTTGCAACCCCACATTTAGGAGGCAACTCTCTGCTATCCGAGCTGGTTTACAAAATTATTTTCATTGCTTCCATGCCACCCTTGCTTTGGATACCCAGGATTCTCTGCCACAATGACCGTGACACAAAGATGTTATTAGGAAGACTATAAGGTTCTCAAAGCAGAGTTTTATAACAAGTCCTGGGTCTCAAGGATCCCAGTCCTACTGACACCATAAATCATACAGGTTCAGTGCAAACAGAACCTCTTTTAAAGCATCAGCTTTTGTCTATCTGTTCCATATATATATACACACACACACACAGAAAGGGGGAAAAAAAAAAAAAAGAAGATATTCCAAGTCTATTACCCTTCAGCCTCCTATTACACTGACTATTCCTCACCATATTACCTGCCAGTTATGTGGGAGCTCCTACAAACATGAGAATATAGAAATTAAGGAACTTCAAGGTTCTCTCTCATTTAAAAAAAAAAAAAAAAACAAAACACCACCACCACCACAGATGCATCTTAAGAGACAGCCAAAAGGTTTTGGTTCTCCTGTGAAACTGGAAGGCCATCAGGACCTCCTAGAATCACGTCACCCAGAAAGAAAAGGAAAACGGTAATTTGGGGATAAAATGGAAAAAAGTCACTCATGAAGAATGCTAGTATCAACATCTTCCTATTCCCAAGCCAGGAAACTAAGTAAAGTACTATAAATTGATTCATTCAGAAAAACTGGGAAAGTGAAACTTCATTAAATATCAAGCTATTGCCTCCCAAACCATCCTAGATAGGATCCCAAACTGGTCAGGTACAGCTCCAAGCACTGCTAATTAAACATAACTGAAGTTGTCACTAGTCCATTCAAGAAAACAGATGTTGCTTCACAGAGCTTTGATATTTTTCTTAAATACCTTTCAAAATGAGGAACAAAAAATATGAACTCTTATAAAAAGGGCTTTATTGTATTTTTATAGCATATTACATACCTTGTAACAATCATTCTGTTAAGTGTGAATGTCAGTTTTATTTTCTGTCCCTTTTTTCCTGGCTATTTACAAGCTTTGTAAGAATCGTTCCTTAATTAAGTCTAAACATAGTTTTATATAAATGGATTCCTGGAATTAAAAACGTTCAGACTTAAGAAATGATTGTTACAGAGACTGTAACAGGCCGTAAAAAAGAATGCCACTTTAAACAAAGATTTCTCATTTTAATTAAAAAGATAATCATCAGAACATTCGTACACTTAACAGAACCATTTGAAGCTACTTCGAAAAAATGTCTACTATTCTATGCAGGCATATGTAGTTTACTTTATATGACATTTAATCAAAGTCTCAGTTGAGCCTATTGCACTCATACTTTAAATACTGTATCTACAGTTTTAAACACTTTATTCAAATATGAAAGTTACTTATTGAGCACCTCACTTCTAGTACTTTTGTAAATGGTTATGACAACAGAAATCCCATATTCTTGAAGGCATAAAAACAGAGCTCTGTGAGGCAAGGGTTTCTGGGAGGGGGTTTTGTGCGTTCATTTTTTTTAAGCTAATGGGCACATCCGCCCCTCCTTTTAGCTTGTGCATCAGTCTCTTACACACTGTACTTTACAAAGAGTGTAGTTTTATCTGTAGTATTGTAGAAACATGAAAAGGGGCTGAGGTGAATTGAGACAGGTTCCACTCTGGTAAAATCCTTGGTGTAGCTGCAGAACACTGGACTATATGATTTACAAGATCATATCTATGAACTGGCTTTCATTAAAAAAAAAAAAAAAAAAAAACACTTTGAAAGATGACATGTAGAATACATGATAGAAAACACTCATTCACCAGCAAAAACAGTCTTCCCAGGTGAGCAGTTGCTTAGTATTGCATAATGCTAATACACAGCAATTTAATATCAGAAATAAATTAGACCTTCTTAAAATGTAGAGGTAAATTGAGTAGGCAAATGAAGTTAAATAAATTACTTAAATCTTCAAGTATTAGATTATACATATCATAGCTGACCACGGATAACTAGGAAACTGGTAGCAGGTATTAGCTAAATGTAATACTGTTTCATTGGCAAGTAATCAAGCCAGTACCAGCCAGTAAGAGTAAGAAGGCAGCCGCCTTTTACTCCCATCAAAAAGTTGCATAGACATAAGCACACAGAAAAAAAAGAGAGTCCAGTTTGTCTTTCAAAGCATCAAATATAGATACTTTAAAGCAAGATAATTTCATTCATAATATTAGCATTGGATGAAGTCTCCACATGACATTTTTCTATTAGACATTAAAATAAAAAACAAGTCGCCAGGTCCCGTCTTGCCTGAAACCCTATGACTCAAGAGACCTGCTCAAAGTCAATGCCAAAAATTAGGTACTGACATTTTTAAGCGGAAAAAGTATTATTGTCTAGAGAAGCACAAAAATACTACCACCTACAGGGCTGCTTTTCAACACGAAATGAAACCTACCACAAATCCATATCAAAAACAAAACTATCAAAAGCTGGAGAGATAATAGGTCTCATGGATTTGAGTATTTACCTACTAAGGCACTTGGGGAAACTCTCAGGGAAAATCAATAATTAATAGCAAAGACCACCTCAACCCAAACTGCAAGCCATCTAATAAGGAAGATGTACATGAAGCGTGTCACACACTTGGATGAACAAGATAATACACTGTGAATGATTCAGCATTAGCTGAGAGGATGCAGGAGCTGATCTACTACTTCTATGTAGATAATTGCACCAATGCCATTACTGCAGTTCCTAAGCACCTTCTGAGTGCTAAAAGGCAGAAACAAGACGCCTCCTAGGAGGGCCAAGCTGCTACTTGCAACTGATACCTCATGTATCAAAACAACCTACCTGTGCCACACCTCCACGAACACCAAAAGACCCCACCAAGCCTGACAAAAACTTACTTCATCAGCATAATTAAAGTAAGAGTCACGTTCTAGATAGACGTGCGCTAAAGCAAAAGCCTGAGATGTGTTAAACAAAAGCTTGTCTCACTCTCCTCTCAACCTGTAAGCAAAAATACCCTAAAAAGTTCAGAGTGGACAGAGGGAAGCCACATCTTTTGCTGCACTTTTTACAAGCATTGTGCATACAAGAGGCATTTTAATAAAACATTGAGGAACTTGGTTTAGCTTCTAGTTCTCAGCGCAGCCTGATCTTGGTAATTCCTCCCTTTATCTGGTGCTCTTAACAGATGCATCTCCTGTAAGTGCAGCTCTCTCTCATGTTCAGGTCTCTCCCTAGTGCCGGGGAGCTTTATCGTTCGAGTGGAACACAGCCAGCTGCAAGATGGACAGGGATTCCCCCAGGCCCAATCTTATGGAAGATCTCAAATGCCTGGACTAAGCCCTTGGATGAGAATCTTTGCACAGGGGGTGAAAAAAGCAGCATATGAGAAGTCAGCATAGCATGTTCACAATGCTGTTTGGCAGAAGACAAAAACATTTCAGCAGAAACTTCTCAGGATATGAAACTCACTATCTAGAGGCAGGTTGTAATTACCAAGCTTGGCCAAACACAAGTGCAACAGGATCTGGGACACTCCTCTGGCCAATCACACACCAAAGAGGGTAGTTTATTATTACTAATTGCTACCTTGCCTATTTAGGCATCCATAGCTTTTTCCCACTTCGCTGAGCTGAGACTCTATAAATCTGACAAACCTGGAGACTACTAGCAAAAGGGTCAAAAAGTCTCATGAGAAACAAGTTCTACAAGATTAAAAAACAGAAGCCAAATAAGTGCTTTGAAGCTCAATTAAAAATTAAAATTTGCAACTAGCATTTCCTCAATTTCAATTTGGGCATATGTTCTGAAGGTTTAATAGAATTGCTTCTTCTTGATGAGCTTAGATTTAATTCTGTACCACTGGAAGCACTAATCCAAAACAAACTTTTAGCAAGTGTTGCCAGTCATTTAAACTATAACCTTAGGGAAAAAAACAGTTTTGGGCACCCAAAATTTACATTCAATTCAGCTGGCATCAGTTTGTTTTCATATCTAAATCTCATGTTTCTGGCCAAAACACTTAGAAATATCAACAAATGAAGAAAGATAAAATGAAACTACAGTTTAAGTGCATCATGCCTCAAATCTAAGTAAACTAGCCACATTTGAAGAGCATCTTGGATGCAAGTACCCCCGAGGCTGTTTTCCATTCCAAAGGCCAACTCGCAAACCTAAACAATGTAAGTGCTCTTCACATTCACTATCAATGATACGCCGCAGCAGCAGCAGGTGAAAGATTTAAGTGTCAGTATTTACAGCTCTCGTGGCAGAATAGAACGAAAAACAAAATAAAATTGCAGAGGGATGGTGTGCAGTACAGAAGGATAGTCTAAGGTGTATAAATAAAGAGAAAAACCCAAGAATTACATGCGCAACCCCTCCCGGTGCCTCTGGGCCCCTCTGCCAGCTCCTGCCTCACTCGAGTTTAACTTCTCCCGCTCCCAGGTGGCACCTGCAGCCCCCTACCCCTCCTCCAACACAGCGAGACTTTTCCACGGATTTGGGGGCCCCGCTCCCGGCACGCAGCCCTCCCCGGCAGGCAGCCCCCTCCCAGGTGCCTGCAGCCCCCTCCCCCTCCTCCAACACAGCGAGACTTTTCCACGGATTTGGGGGCCCCCCCCCCGGCAC
>NW_008795129.1:11914623-11916844 GCF_000699145.1 Aptenodytes forsteri
GGGGCGGCGTCCCTGCTCGGGGCGGGGGAGGGAAGGAGGGAAGCCCCTCTCCGCGGGAGCCATGTGGGCCATTTCCAGCCCCAGACCTTCCCTGGTGAGGTGCAAGGCTGGCTCCCGAGTCACAGCCCTGCGCTGCCTTCCATTAGCATCTCGCATGTGGTTAATGGCGGGGTGCAGGGGTGGCTGGCAGCAGGTTCCCCTCGCAGGACGCCTCACCCACGGCCCACGGCGCCCGCGAGAGCTTGGCTGCTCCCTTGTTTTGCCCCGGTCGCACTCCATGCTTGTGCACTGCCGATTTTCAAGTCAATTGTTACTGGTACACCATCTGAAATTAATCCTGTGCACTGGCGTACCCCTGCACGCGTAGAACGAGTACCAAAAATATCTGGCGGCTTTCATACGGAGAGAAAGCCTCTCCGAAGGGGCTGTTGCTGCTCCTTGGCAGGGGATGTGAAACGGGGAAGTTTGCATCACTGGAATGGGTCAAGTAGACTTACATCATTCTAGAGGGATGTTTGTTCAAATCGGTCCCATAAAGAAAACTCCTCACACAAACAGCCTCCCGTGGTGCTTCGGTGCCCTTACACTTAGCTTTTTTTTCTATAATGATGTTAAATCAATTTTCCGTGAAAACTGGACGAAGTTCTCCTTGCTGTACCAAGCAGCAAACAAAAAAAGAATTGATCAGCATCCCTTTAATAGCAGCTGCACATAGAGTGGAGGGTATTTACCTTATCCCCCTCTTTAATCATCTCTGTTGCACACCAAACAAGACAGCTCTCTCTTCGGCAGCCATCGCTTCTAATCCTCTTGGTTTTGTTAATTTTGTCTGATCTCTTTCCAATTTTCCTACATTTTTTACAGCGTGCCCAAAAGCTGAAGCCACCTCGCATGGAGCAGCAGAGAGGAATTACCTCCTGTGTCTTTCGTACTAATTATAAGAGCCTGGTAAGTTTTTCCTTTCTCTATAGCAAACATGACACTGATTCCTACGCAGTTTGTCATCCAGTAAAACATTCAGATTCTTTTCCTTGCTGCACCTATGTATTTGACTCTGCATCTTAAGCGAGTTACCCTGAATTTCTTCCGATTTAGATGCAAAGGAGCCAGCCACAAACATCAGCACTTGCTTGCTGACGTGCAGCTTAAACCCATTCTCTTTGTTCCTGTGTTTGACCTATAAAATGAAGCTTCGAGTCGCAGGTATGAAACCAGCATCTCCTGTGCACCAGCCCCTTCCCTCATTTTCTCTAAACACCCCATCTCCTCTGGATTTTTAAACAAGATTTTTAATCAGAGAGAAAACGATGCAGAGAATATGCCCTTTACTGGATTCCTTGCAGGGACATATGTCCTGGGTGGTGCCTCATGACCCAGTGCCAGGAGTGCATCCTCCAGCCAATGACCCAGCAGAGGTGACGGGGAACATCAGCCCATGCGGGGTGTGATGTTGGGTTGAGCTATGCTCCCAGAGCAGTGGCTTGAGAGAAGGAGGCAGGGATAACCTTATGTCTTCCCTCTACAATCCCAAGGCATAGAAATCTTCCAAAGAAAGCTTTCAGGTCACCAGGACATGGGCTGCTATTCTTGGACTGGCCCAGCCACACTCTTGGTCAGCATACTTCAAGCCCAGACTCTTAGCAGTGAAGCGCCTGAAATGCTTGGCTGTAATGGGGCTGGGCATCTTCCAGACTGCTGACAGCCCTGAAAACACTTACCACAATTATATAAATAACAGTAATTATAATGAGGGAGTCCTATAATTACAAAGGGATGGCTCCTGTAACAGTACTGCAGGCAACCAGGGGCTGCTGGCACTTGGGGCACAGCTCTCCTGCGTCTCCTCCCTCCAGGCACCCTGCAGTTGGCTGGGATGTGAATGGATCCTCTTCGTAGCAGCATGACAGGCTCAAGGCTTTGATTGCATCGTTTATTTGTCAATAATATCTGATGCTGGCCTAATTGTAGGAAAATTGAAAAGTGTAATGCTTCAGCACTAGACACCACTGTCCCAAAGCCCTCTAGGCTGATTGATCTTTCTGGACTGTAACTTATAGGGGATTAACATCCCTGGGTCATAAAAACCATGAATGAAGTAGAGCCAAAATTAGTGAGTGTTTAGGTGCTGGACTTAACCTTGGTGGAAAAAGAGAATGGCTCAGCTATTCTGCTATGCTGCCATCGGGACCCCACAATGGGGGGGGGGGGGGGAAAAATGGTT